>NW_015150523.1:78068-80776 GCF_000732505.1 Cyprinodon variegatus | reverse complement strand
AGTTGTCATTCAAAGTGCTCAAACATGTTCTTGGAATTTGAAAATCGATCCTATTGCAGTGTAAAGGGGCAGAAACCTGCTTCAAACTGGTGTAAAAAGTATTTGTTTAAATTGATCTGCTGCTGGACAGCTTTACATATTGGGAAGAGGTGCCAAGTTCAGTAATTTGGAGAGTCTATGATCTAAAACATGTAGGGGAGATAATAAAAGATAATAGTTGACAAATACACAGATAGTCTTGGTAACAGCTTAGTTATTGATGCGTATGGAGATAATACAACGTCCAGTCGTTTCTCTTAAAAAGCTGATGGTCTCATCTAAATAAGGCTCTCGTTGGTGCTTAGCTGTTTATTTCCCAACAATCCTGTGATCCTCCTCCATATTGTTTTTCTTTCTTTTAGTGCTTACCGCATTGCCTGCGCTCGCCGTGGCTCCTCAACCCATCCAAGCCAAAGTAGCGGTGGCCTCAGCGGCGTCCTCTCCATCTGCAACCCTTGTTGCGGGACTGGAGGTGGCGCCTGTCGGGGGTGGATGTCAGACGGCGGGCGAGGGAGAGAAGAACACCTGGGTTTACCTGGAGGAGATGGCGAACACGCTGCTGAACAACGTGCAGCAGCTGAAGGCTCTGATAGAACAGGCCAAAAGCTCTGCTGGAGATACGGGAGGGATCAAAGGTCAGGGAGGCCGAAAAGAGGTGAGGCCAAGAACTGAACCAGACCCAAAGAAGTAGATGGAAAGCAGAAAGTGTTACATTCACAACCTGAGATATTTTTTATTTGGATTCTATGTGATGACAAAAGTATAAATAAAAAAAAAAATAAAAAAAAATATATATATAAATAAAAAAAATTAAGTGATTAAATTAAGAGAATTTTGTATAGTTTTTATATATATGTGTGTGTATAAATATATATAAGATTGTATTTATGAGGATATTGGTCACAGTTGGTGGGATAACAAATGAAACTCAATGGAAAAGCTGTTAGAGGTTGTGAAAAAGCAGTTCCCTTTAAGAAGGGCATCAAATAGAGGATTAGATCCAGGCTCACTTATACATTAGAAAGTAGTTAATTAGATTTTAATAAAATCTTCTGTTTTGCCTAACTGTAATGGTGCCCTGTTTAAGGTTTTATTTTTTTTAAGTTTTAAACCCAAGTATTACTTTTGAAGTGGTTTTAATCTGATGACATATAAAAGTCTTAAGGGTTGATAATAACTTAGCACAATAATGGGTGGTAATTTTTTAATAAAGTTTGTACGATAAAGCGGTATAATTGTCTGAATATGTGTGTTTTGGTCTTTAGTGCAGCCTTAGTGCACCGTTTCAGAACCAGATCTCGTTTCATCATGCGGATGATTCAGAGACCAAAAGGAACTCCGACCTCACAGAGATCATCATGAACGTAAGCAAAGCTAACTTTCTAAGCTAACTAAATTGGCAAGGAATACCTTCAGTACTTCACCCGACAAAACGTACTCCCAGCAGCCTGAACATTTTCTTCTCTGGATTTACAGGAGATGTGTGTGAACTGTGGTCGGGAGGCAATAAGCGAGTGTACTGGCTGTCACAAAGTCAATTATTGCTCCACGTTCTGTCAGAGGAAGGTGAGTTTCACATGAACACTGTTAAATAAATGATGTAAATATATTTTTAATCCAATAATGCCTTTTCCAAAATACTCAGAGATCAAAAACACAACAAAGCATAGACAGATCTTATGAAATCATACAAAAATAATAAAAAAAAATCAGTATAAATGTCTGAGAAGGATTAGAGTATTCATTAAACTGAAGCAATTACTGATAGAAAAGTAAAAGGTGACCTGTTAATATTGCTATCACTAATATTAATAGCATTAATGTACACAAGTTGCATCAGTATATTTATAGAAAACTTTCTTTATTTTTCATGCATTCAGGACTGGAAGGATCATCAGCATGTATGCCTGCAATCATCGGGCGGCTTAGCTGTTCAAGAGGAGGAGCAATTGCAGGCTATGGACATGGACAAAGTGAAATGAGGTGGATGATGCAAGAAAGAAGTTTTTACTATGGATGAAATACTCTAAAATCACATTTTTACTGTACAGCAGCCCCTAGTGTCTGTGAGAGGAACTACATTTAAACAAAGTAGAAGATTTAAGATCAGCAGATCACTATAGTTTAGTGGCGCTCAGTAATTATACCAACATGATGATGGTATAGTTGGTAAGTTCAACTATAAATATTTATTTTTAGCAGCAGCTCTGCTAAATATATCATGAAGCATCAGTCAAGGATATGTGATTCTAGATATGGTAAGTTACTGTGACCTTGCTCTTAAAAGATAAAAGCACTTATCTTGTATAAGAGTCAACCTCCGTGCCAGGTTAGTGTTTTGTGTTTTTTTTGCTTTCTGTTCTTATTCCTATAATGTTTTTTATAGTATTATGATGAAAAAGTTTCAGTTTACGTCCTGTTTTTTTTTTTGTGCCAATTTTCTATGACAGAAATAAAGGCAAATCACTGCAATTTGTTGTGTTTGTCAAATGATTTCAGGATCTGCCTCTTTGTGTAACTCCAGATCAGCTTCCATCAGTAAAAGAACCTGATGCTCATGTGTTAGCGAATGTCGAGTGGTATTCAGGGACCTATCAGGGCTATAGGGTTGTATTTTTAGATTTATTCTGAAACAATAGCAGCATAACTATATGTACAATAGAAACAGC
>NW_015150523.1:69782-77462 GCF_000732505.1 Cyprinodon variegatus | reverse complement strand
CTGATTATTTAATATTATTTCAGTTTAATATGGGAAAAATTCTGACTTGAATCTCAGAATTGTGGATCTTAATGTAGATGGACATCATGAAGGAAGAGATGTGGGGGAGCACCCAACTTCACTGACAAAGATATGAGTTGTTTGGGAGGGCCAGTGACACATTGACTGAGGGGTCCTCAGTGATGCTATTTCATTAATGGACGTACAGAAGGTGATCAAAACAAGAGAGATAGTTCAGTCTCTAAAACAGACATGGCGATGACTTGTTGCTAACTTGTTTGTTAGCTGTCAGAATTCTGAGATTAAAGTCATAATTCTGAGAATAAAGTCAGAATTCTCAGAAAAAAAGATTTTTTCTTATACTATACAGAAATAAAATGTAAAAATCAGTTAACTTTTATAATTTTTTCAGTGGCCCTATTCATCTTCCGTAAAAACATCTTCAAACTTGGAAAAAAAAAAAAGAAGTCTAGCGGTTAGTTTAAATGGTAAATACTTATATAGTGCCTTCATTCAAGTCAGGAGACTTGACCAAAGCACTTTACACTACATTTATTCACTCATTCCCACACACACTGATGGTGGCAAGCTACATTGTAGCCACAGCTGCCCTGGGGCTCACTGACAGAAGCAGGGCTGCCGTACACTGGCGCCACCGGGCCCTCTGACCACCATCAGTAGACAATGCAGGTGAAGTGTCTTGCCCAAGGACACAACAACACTGAAAGTCGGAGACAGGGCTTGAACCGTCAACCCTTCAATTTCAGGGCAAACTCCTACATCCGACGCCACTGTCACCCCAGTTTAACCCCCCAAAATCCTGTTTAGTTATTTTTAATTATAATTAGGAATTTAAAAACACTACACCATCCCCTGACCAGCTTGTTGTTTTTACGGTATGCTTAAGATAATGGAAAAAAGGGTGACAGCCTCTTAGCTATTTACTGTTTTAACTAAACACAACAGTTTGGTGAAAAGCATTTGTTTAGGAAATTACTTCATTCTACTGTTTCTGTATTTGCCTCTTTCATCACTAAATCAAAATTAATCCTAACACCTTATAATATTTTATCAGTCCAAAGTGGAAGTAAAAGTTCTAAGAAGTGGTATTATGAAGTTTTTTTTTGTAAGTCTTTTTCCCAGAACTATATGTGCTGGGCCTGCTGAGTTTGTCATTTATGTGTGTACAGATAAGAAAATGCGCTGCAGACTGATCTAACTTTGATGTAATGTCCTTAATAAAGGGGCAAAATTGGTGGATGGACTGAGACATGATGTCCCAGATGGGCTCAATTAGATTCAGGTCTGGGGAATCGGGCCAGTCCTCTTAAAAAAAAAATATCTACTGATCTAAAAGGCTGATCTTCTAACCAGTGATGGTTTTGGCAGACAGAGGCTCTGTCCTGACTGTAGTTGATTCTGCTTAGTTCTCAGCGCGTAGCAGAGGGAACAGGGAGATGAAAAACCATCTACCTTTCAGCCGTCGTCTTTTAGAAATAGGAACATCAGTTGAATTAATCCTTGCAAGAGTTCCTCATTTTTTTAAATTATTTTCTTCATGCAGATTATATGTGCACATATGTTTGTATGAGCTTGTTAAACCCTAATCATACCTGCCTGTTACATGTTAAAGGTGTAGTGGAGGATGCTCTTTTTTCCAGGTGGATCATCAAATAAGTGGTCCTTCTAATTGGGAATCATTCTGGTGATATATTTACTCTCCTCACAAAGCATTATGGGATATGCTGTCACAGAGGACTGCTGTCACCATAGGTTGTCACTACCCTACAGTGGCGACTTATAACAAAGATGGAGCAGGCACCGCGCAGTGGAGCCGGAGTTACGTGTCCAACAGAGGGCAAAAAGCAGTGATCATCTGTCAGAACGATAAGTAATTGAGTTAGCTATAAAGTCCACTATATAGTCCCGCTCTATATAGTGATTGAGGGATTTAGGGGTTAGAGTGCACAGTCGGACACAGTAAGCTTGTATGAGCTATGATAACAGCAACTTTTAAACAGAGCGTGCATGAGGAGAAATGGTCTCGTGCACGCTCTCACTTTAATAGGGAGCGGTTACAGGGTTGTGCATGTCCATTTTATTTTATTTTATTTTATTTTTTTAACAGTGTCCTGTCTGGCAATGTGGCAATAAGAATAATTGTCTTGATGCCAAAAAGAGCCCAACAGATTTTACTTTCACAAGTGTAGCAGTATGGCAATTGCCATATACAGTAGCTCCACTTGTTTCATGCATATAAATTGCTTTATTATAATTATGCAGGGAGTTTTACAGTTTATATGGACACTGCAATGCACTGCATTTTATTTTTTAAATGGAGAGAGCAGGATTAAAAAAAAAAAATCATGAAAATCCTCCCCTATACCTTTAAAACTAATGTTTTCTCAAGCAGTTTATCTAATTAGGACATTTCTTCTGTAGCATAGAAAGTTATCTTCAGTATGTACATAAAAGATATGGTAATAAAATGGAAGCACAGTGTATAAATCTTAACAGCAAGCTCTCTGTCACTGTGCATTTGAAATATCCTTAAAGTAGAACACTAATATCTTGATATGGTTGGAACCAGTGATGTCTCTTCTTATTCACAAACATTTATGATGTGATGCATGTAATGATGTGACAGGTGGAGACCCTGCAGATGTATAAAATGTTTCTTTAACTTTTATTCTTGGTCGGCTTTGTGAAGAAGCGAGATTGGTGATAAGCGCTGCCATTTGTAACCTCAGCCGTTTCTTTGGTCTAATCTGGTCTAAGATTACAATTTCTATAAAATCTCTCATCATGCCTCCCACTTAACTAATACATATACATTAGGAAGTGTTATTCAATGTGTTAGTTCCTGGTGATCTCATCTCAGGAAAGATTTGGGGATAGAAAGCTTAAAGATGTAAACAGAGAGCTTTCCTGTACTCTATAAAATATTTTTACTTCGTGCTCTCTGGGACAATTTTTTTATTTGAATCCTACATTTAGTCATTTAGTCCCAGAAACCCTTACAACGTGTTAGGAGTATTACATGGCTATAAATCATTAAAAAAAAAACAAGCATAGTTTTACCTGATTTTATAAAGTTTATTTCTTCTGCTATTGCAAGAAAAAAAAATGCAACAGAAAACAAATAAAATGAATTTTAAGGATAATGAGCCCACAGTTATTCTAACCACTAGCAGATTTTTGGTCATTTTTTTCATATTACTTACAAGATTTTTATAAATTGCTGTATGACTGAAAGTTTCCAGTGTTGAAAGCCAGAGTAAAAACCACATTCTTACATAGAATCCACGGGAAAACCTAAAGTTTATGTTGAAGAGAAAGCCGTCAAATCTCAATTGCTTATAGCTCATCTAAAAAAAAAAAAAATCAATGAAATGCCAGCTAAAATAATACAAAAGAATGGTCAGCACCTATAAGAGGGGTTTGACTGCAGTAATGCAAGTTAAGTAAATAAAAAAAATAATTGTGAAGGTAATAAATATTATTTGGCGTGATGTTTTCATTTACTTTTGCCTGTTAAATGAAAATCTGGATAGGGCATGATTAATTCTGGGCTCAACTGTCTCTGCTGGAAGGAAATACAACACAAATGATCTGGCATTTTGGTAAATGTTCTTCTAATTAAATTATCGGTTTTCTTTGGCTATCAAAATCCTTTTCAACATACTGTCAATATTACATTTAACCATCTTTTTTAAATAAACACACAGAATTTAGAGACAATGTACAAATAATCTTTTTAAGAAATATATTGCATTTTCTAATCGTATACATTGTCTTCAATGAACTCTAAAGGTCTTATTTGCATTTTTTCCCCCTGCTATATTCATTTCAATACAACCAGGAAAGTATCTGGGTTCACATTAAATCTCTCTAGATGAACAAGTTTCCAATTTCAGAGTAAAACTTGCACTAAATTGGTCTATTTTTTCGCTTTCTTCTGTCTGTCAAGGAACTTTTGCCGTCTCTCAACAGGAATCTCATCAAGACATATGCCGTGGTTACTGGACCTGGAACAGAGCAAAGAGGAATGGAGAAAGAGAAAGGCAGAGTTAATATGCTAGAAAACATTTACTTAGAATTATATTTACAATTTGTGTTTTCACAATAAAGGAAACTATATAATAATGAAAAAACATACATAAAGTCAGTGACTCTAAATATGACTCCCTATAGAAATATATTACTAATATCAGCAGTTGACATACGTTATTTTCACTATTTTTTTGTTTTAATTAAAAAAAAATTATGTGGAGACAACTCTGTGTTTTACCCTCCAGCAAGATCAGGAGGAACAGGAAGAGGTTTATCGAAGCCATCTCGACCCATCAGCCAATATGTGTCCTCTGTGCCCTTTACCTTTAAAACACACGCAGACATCAGTGTTTCACCAGACAAACTGCAGACTTGTTCAAAACAGAATGTGCAGCAATTTAAACCACTAGTATCACAGTCAGTGGGTTTACCTGTGCCTTTCTGGTGTCAATGTGATATCCCACTTTCAGACTGGTCAGAACCTTGACAGTGCTCAGACTAATGTGGATCCTGTAAGCTAAAATAAAACAAGATTAAATTAAGACTCTATCTCATTATAAAAACCAGACACAATATAGTTTGATTTTGCCACGAATAGTTGGCCCAACAAAAGGTCGGCTTATGGTTAAAAAACATGGTGTTTAGCAACAAAAAGGAGAAGGAATCCAACAAAAACCCAACATCCTTTTTTTTTTTTTTCATTTTTTACAGCACTAGCAGATCGTTTTTTTTGTACAGTGGGCTAACAGGAAAGGAGAGGGGGAGAGATATGCGCCAAAGGACCACAGGTCGAGTTTGAACCCAGGTCAGCCAAGTCAAAGACAAAGGCCTCTGTACATGTGTTGTGGACACTACCCACTGCAGCATCGAAGTTCACCCCATTCTCAGGAACTTTGGTAATTCCACAATGTCATCCTATTTCCTTCTAAACTTCCAGTACTATTCATATAGCACTTATAATGGTGACAGGGGACACACTTCTGCTGTGGCCTAAGTGTCCTTAGCGTTCTGAAGTATTTGGATAAAGCCTCAGCTCTGCCTAGAGGGACAGAACAGCTACATTTCTGTATACCTGCAAATATTATTTATTCATGGACAAATAAATGCCCACATACATTTACAGTTATGCTTAAAGGTTTACATACCAGCCTATTAAACATAGTGATACATTCAAATGAGTAATTAAAATAAAATAAAACAAAAAAAAACACAATTAGAAAATAAACTTGTCAAATAAAATATAGATTTTGAGTTTTGTTTAAATAATTCTGGAAAAACAAACTGTCCCAGACAAATAAAAGCCCCTTACTCTTAAACATTGAACTAATATAACTGTCAACAGGTCCAGAAATATATATATATATATATATATATATATATATATTCATTTCAAGACTTCAATATTTTATTATTTTTATTTATCATTATTTCAATCTACTTTATAGGCAGCTGAATTTTTTCGTCTTTAATGGAAGTTTATGTACACTTTCAAGCACAACTGTATGTATATATAAAAATATATATAAATACAAAAACTGCTCTCAACCACAAGTCCACAAATCACACATCTTGCTAATGTTTTTTTTCTTTATAAATGTTATTAAAAGGTGAACCATTTGGTATTTAGTAGACATTGTTATAATTAATCCAATATTAGAGCAACTTGTCGCCATCCCTTCTGTTGTGTTTCTATCTTAAAATCGTCACTCCCTGCTTACAGCTTAATGACATTAATTTTGTGTTAATAAATTTTTGAAAATACAAAAGTAAAACCTCAAAGAAAAGAATCAAAATTTTGAATAAAGTTACCCTTGTGGGAAATCAATCACTGATTAAATGCTACATCCAATTAGACTTACTGAAAATACCACGGCAGCCTTGTAGTGATATATCTGAGTGAAGACATTTAAATCCTGTGTTAGTCGGAGCCTAGGTAATTTCACTGTTTATTCTTTAGTCACCATATAATTAAATAAATGATTACAGCTTAAAAACGCCACAAACATATCCACTTAATCAACTATTGTTACTCGCAGATGGTTTGGATTAGATAATTCATTTTTAAACAATAAATTAACAAATTTGGGGAGCAGCTATAGAATATGCTGCTTTTTCTCTGAAAACTAGGTACCCCCAATATAATGTTACCACCAATAGTTTAGATATATCGCTTTTACTGTATGTTTACCAGTCCTGGCAAAATGACATGGCATGATCAGCAGACGGAAAAACATGAAACCAATGAAGCTGGAACCAAAAATAAATCAGACTAAAAGAAAACCTGTGGGTGGGATTGTCTCTGGGTCGTTTCTGTTTAAAAAATACTATTCATCATAATTCACTCAAGTAAAAGCAATGCAAGTAAGAAAACTAGCAGGTCATTTTTATTTTTTCAAAGCTTTACTTTAGTTAATTTAAGTGTAGTTACTACCCACCTCTGGATAGGTATTTGGAAAGAGGAAAACTTAAGTTTAAGTGTTCATCATAAGGAAAAAGATACTTTGATATCTCTCTTTTCTCTGGTAATTTCAAAGAGAATATCTAAAGATATTAGATTTCTTCTTCAAATGAGAGAAAGCATCCAATCAAGTGAAAAAAGAGCTGTTAAACTGTATTCCCTTGTTATTGTATTCATAACAGAGATATACTTAGAAAAACATAGTATTAAACCAAATTTTAAGTTGATCCATGGGTTTATTTGTACTCACGCAGCCCGCTGGATTCCATGATGGACGCTGTGGTCACCGTATCTCCAAACAGACAATACCTTGGCATGGTGAGTCCAACCACGCCTGCAACCACTGGGCCTGAACACATTAAACAGTTTTTTTTAATCTTTTGGTTTGCAACTGCCTGGTACTCCAGAGATGCAGCTATTATTTAATTGTGTTTTTGGCTAAAATCTTTTCACCAAAATGCCATTGGAAAGCATGTCTTTAGTCTCCCCTATACTGGATCAGTCCATATCACTGCATATGCAAAAAGGATCAAGCAAAACAGCAGCAAAACATAAATTGGAAACAAAGCAAATAGAGAAAATAGAATAAAAAGAATTTGAAAGAGGCTACTCCAGTGAAACTAAATAAGTAAACGTTTATTTATATGGCCTATTTCACAGACACTAGGGTCACTAAGTGCTTTAAAAACATGGAAAATTTAAAGGTAAAACAGTAAAAATCATCATAACATAATAGACAAAATGAAATAGCGGACACATTTGATTATGAGATCATTCTTGAGTCTGCTCTTAATAGTATCCGCAGAATGAATAGAGCATAATAGAGGTTGAGATTGTTTCGGAGCCTTAGTACGGGAGCCTGGAGGGAGCGATTGCCTCTAGCTCAGAAACGGGTATAAGGGAAAATTAAAAAATTCTTTTTCAATGACCTCAGCCTTTGAGAAGGGATCTAGGGGCACAACAGAGCTCTAATGTCTTGGAGCGCCTGACCATGGCAAGCTTTAAAAGCCACAATCAAGTTTTTAAATTGAGGAGAGAAAGCACTGGGAGCCTGTTGTTGGAAAATTTTTATCTCTTCTATTATATATTAATTTATCCTATTTACTCACTATAAAAGTTTTCACTCAGTCCGTTTCACTTTCAAGGCCACACCATTCTCTGCAGGATGG
>NW_015150523.1:66101-69496 GCF_000732505.1 Cyprinodon variegatus | reverse complement strand
CTGTTGGTGTGGGTCAACACCCTAGCAGCTGAATTTTGGAACAATAATTTTTTGTTTACAGAAGAAAAAACCAAATAAGAAAATACAAAAGCCTGAATGATCAGCTCTAGATCAACTTTGGAAGTAAGTTTCAAGATATTCCAGAACTGGAAACAACAGTTCCTAGCAGGGCCGCTGGAAGTATTTTTGAAAAGGGGGTGCTATGAAAATGTTTTGAGGGTTTTTTTTGGGACAAAAGAGCTATGAGCCTATGTTAGGCCTATTTAAAATACAATGAATAAAAATAAATAAATAGACTGAGATTCACTACTTTATTGTCGTATACATTCCAAAAAGATAAAAACAATCCACTGGACTTGGTTTCCAAGTTTGAAGACATTTCGCTTCCCATCCAGGAAGCTTTTTCAATTCAAAATGTCAGGAATAGCGTTGAGTTCGAGGTTTTATAGAGTGAAACCTCAAACTCAACGCTATTTTTATTGCAGAAGTGCATTCGGTGTAGTGAGAACAAAATAATAAAGTAGGAATTACACACTTTGGTGCAAGTCTGAAGTTAATTTCAAAAGCAAAGACACAATAGACTCTTGGTGTTTGTAAGAAACATGTAAATGTGTAAATGTGAGCAATAACATATGGAAAAGGAAGAAGAATTTTTTTACTTGTTTATGATTATACCGGTAGTTATGTACCTGAGTGTAGTCCAATGCGTATTTTCACTTTGATTTCAGGCATGTGTTTGATCTTAAATGCTCCTATTGAATGCAGAATGTCCAGAGACATGTTTGACACTTCAGCTGCGTGTCGATTCCCATTCCTGTTGGGAACCCCTGAAGCCACCATATAGGCATCCCCAATGGTTTCCACCTAAACAGAAAACACATGATCATTTAGATCAATACCCTAATAAAGAATGGTAGGGAGAATGGTAATGGAGGGAGGCTCTTACCTTGTAGACATCATGAGTCGCAATTATGGCGTCAAACATGGTGTAAAGGTCATTGAGCAAGTCGACCACCTAAAAACACTGTTTCAATTAAACCGTGAAAATGGACAAAATGAGCAGATTTTTAAACTGTTTTTACCTCAATGGGTTCACTTAGAGCTGAGATGGTTGTAAATCCAACGATGTCGCTGAAGTAAAGCGTGCAGTCTGAATAGTGTTCAGGTTGGACAGGCTTTCCCTTTTTCAAGGCCTGAGCCACAGACCTTAAACAATTAAAAATGATATAAATCTGAGGTAAAATAGAAGAAAAATTCTTTAAGGACTTCTATGATTTATCTTAAAATGGAATCACTAGAAGCTACTTTTAGCTTGTTCAACACAAAGAGCAAGCTTTGAACACCACACTACTAGAAGAAATAGAAAACAGCCGTTTACAACTTTGTCAAAGCCTCTTTATGCCGTAAGTTTAACTTAACAGTTAAATGAGTTTTGTTTAAAAAAAATTTGAATTCTCATACATCAATGGTTTACATTTTCTCAGTAGACATTCATGGTCAATGGTGTCAAACGCCTGAAGTCAATGAACACAGCCACTGTGTTCAGTTTTGGGTAATCTGCTTCAGTTTAATTTTTCCTGACTAAAGACAAATATTCCTACAGCAGGATAATCCCAGCGCATCTTTCACAGCGGAGATGGTTCGCTGATGGAGATCCAACAGTGTTATATCCTCACACAATATATTTAATGCAAAGCAAATTGGATCAGAGAACCTTCTTTCACGTGTTGGTTATGACTTTTTACAAACTTCAAATGGGACTTTTTATGGCTTTCCTTCACCAATGGCTTTCCTTTCATCGCTCTTCTATAAAGGCCAGATTTCTGGTGTATTCATCTAATAGCAGATAGAATAACCTGACTACCAGATTTCTTGTTGGTTTCATTTTGCAATATTCTAATACATATCATTTACTAAAACTATTTTTCTTTGTTTAAGCTTTAGAGAGCGTACTTGGCCAAATACAATAGAGACCCTATCGCAATGTCAGGATTCAGTCTCCTTAGAGACCCCATTGGTAAAGAAAATTTCAAAAATGTAAAATAATTTCCCCAAATATCTGAAGACACCTTAAGGAATAGAAAAAGGAATAGACTGCAGAGTTTTTAATTTTGAATGTAAAAAAAAAAAAGTAACCGCACAGATAACAGAAGTCTGAAAAGTAATATAATACGGTATACCACCATTGCATGTCTGTCTATCTCTCAATAAATGAAATCTCTAAAGTTTTCTAGACTGTTTGCACATTCATACACTTCTTCTTTCTAATTATGTTTATTTGATTTTTGTAAAATAAAAAGAAAATTCTGTTTAAAAAGGTTCATTCAAAGATCTTAGCTTTTAGGGGATCATCAGTGATGATAGATGATCATCAAGTATGATGATCTTGTGTATTTTACAAGCACACAAGAACAGGCTTGTGTAATCGAGTATTTAAAAACAGTCATGGTCTTTTCTGTATGGTGTTCCCCATAAGTATAGGAGTTCTTTCTGGCTTCATCCTAGCCTTTACCTACTATGTGTTTGTCAATGTTTGTTTGCCCTGTACTATTTTGCCCTTTGATAGAATAATGACATGTCTAGCATTTACCCCCACCTCTTGCCCAAGGAATAATACGAACAGAAACATTTTTTTAGTTTTACATAAATACTAGTGCTGCGCCAATGCCAGTTTTTGGCCCCGATACCCAATACTTAGCTGTGCAGTATTGGCCGATACCAATACCATCTGTTTGAAATTGATGTGTGTGTGTATATGAAGAACTGCATACTACTTGGATGTAAAATAATTGCCGTCATGTCTTTGTCAAGCTGCTGCCTACCTTTGTGAAGCAGAAAAAAAGAATAATACAAAGTGAATCCAGTAGAACTTTTTATTGCCTACCTGGAATGGTTGACAGTAGTTTAATAAACTTTTGGCTCTCAAAATGGTATCGGCGCCCTATTTGTTGGTACTCGCTGATACCGATACCACCATTTTAGTGCTGGATCGTGGCCCCCCCGATACTGGTATTGGTATCGATGCAACAATAATAAATACATATAAATATTTTTCATGAAGCAGGTCTTACTTTGGCAGGAGCTGTCCAACTAATTTCTCCGTCTTGTTTCTCTCAACCTCGAGTTCATCCGTTCGTTCCCTGATAAGATCCTCAAGGTTGGAGCTGTACTGCTCCAACATCCGTAACATGGAGTCAATAATGTTTGCCCTCCTCCCTCTGCTGATGCCTCGGAACTAAAAACACAAACATGAAAAAGAGTTAAAGACGCTTGAATAGTCTTATCCTCATTTGTAGATTTCTCAGCGGTTCTCCATAAGGCTGATCTGGTTTATAAACTGTTTGGTTATTATCATTTGTATAAATACTAGTGTTGGGCCGTTATTGGTGTTAATG
>NW_015150523.1:61016-65771 GCF_000732505.1 Cyprinodon variegatus | reverse complement strand
TTGGTAAATAATTAATGTTACAGATCTTAGGTTATGTGAATGGTAGATCTATTGATATTTATGAGTGAGTCGAAAACCTCATCCTAAAAAACTACACTGGCATTTTTTTCTGATTTTTTGGAACTTATGAGGTTGCAAGAGAAGCCGTAACAAGTAGAAAAACTTTACTGATGACTTGAAGAAAAGCACAAGGTTGGGGGATCCAGCCGAAAGCAGCCAACAGGCCGTGAGTAAAATCAGCTGACTGAGTTTATCAATGAAATCGCTGATGTGCTGCAGAGAAACAATTAATCACAACAGAAAGCAAAGCTGTTGATTTTGGAAAAAGATTGTGGCAAAGAAGGATGTATGTTGATAAACTTTTTTTTGAAAGTGAAGGGATCTGTGTGATCATTAATGATATCTGACCTTGAAACTCCACCTGCGTCTGAGAACATTTTAAACATGGACACAGCCATAAAGACGCCGGGTTCGCTTCAAGGAAAATCTGGCTTGAGAAACCTGTTCAAAGGCTTTTACTTACCTTTTATTTAGGTAGCACAGACATATCATGAATTTCTTTGGCAGAATTCAAATGAGCAATTTTAATCTAGATTAATCTAGATTAATTGAAAGATTACAATGAGTTTAATCTGGATTTAAAAATATTATCTATGCCTACCAGTAATAAATACTGTAATTATTAATTGAAAATTACTTTTACCTTTCAAACTACTTTTAGGAAATATCAAAACAGGGTAATGTGTGTCATGAGCCGTTAAAATGTTAGCGGTCTGACAGCAGAGTGATGGGTGAAAGGAGGCAGAGAAAATGATGATAGAAGTTATGCAGAATCAACTTCGTTCGGATTTCCGATTCCTTTTCTCTAGAAACCCGTCACCCTCTTTATCTGTGACTACACACATCAAACATATTTTTGATTCAGCTCATTTTCCTACTTCTTCATTGTCTTTGTCGTCTCTAATCTTGATTTTAAGTGATTTTTTTATACTTTTTAATAATTTTGTATTTAATTCTCAGATTGTTTTTTAGCAGGGTTTGTGATCCAGTTAGAGTAAACTCTTCCTGCTTTGTTGGCGATGGCCTTATCACTGCAGAGTTTTGAACATGTACACAATTTTTCATACTACTGTGACTTTCCTCTCAATTTTTTTGTATCAGGGGTCCAAAAATTGGGGACTGAGAGAAACAGCAATGATCATCTAATCCTTGCGCTGAAAAGTGGATTGTCGCGAGATCTGAGTTTTATGTCTCCCAACAAATCCATCTTGAAAGACTCCTGCCAATAGTTCCATTTTAATTCTGTTGATAAACTTCTATCTTATCAAGGACATTGCCTGTGGTCAGCATCTATGGACAAATTGAATGCACTCATCTTACATACACAACTAATGTTTCAATATGTCAGATTGACTTCATGTGATTAAGCCTCAGATGTGACCCCTCTGCTTAAATGTCTGTCTTGTGTTTACTTGTGCTTTCTAGTGCGAGTTTTTTTTATATCTTCAACTGTATCCTGTCAAGGATAAAGGGTGAAATATGTACTTTTTTTGCCCTCTCGTCCCCAATGTGGCTCGTATCTTTCCACAGAGACAATGGCAGCGCTTGGTAACTGCCTGGACCTGGGCAGCCAGATAACTGGTGGGAACCCGGGAGCTTGGCCTCAGCCCCCCAGACCCTCCACCCTAATGTTTGTGATGTATTGTGACAAATGGTTGTACTGAAACTGTAATTTCCCTCTGGGATTATTAAAGTATGTCTGATTCTGATTCTGATTTATAACAACCAGCGAGTCGGACCAATGACATACCAGCAGTGTTATTTGGGGCGGGGCATGTAGGAATGAAAGTTCTACCTGTGCTTCCTGGTGCACATCTGAAATGTCACCAATTCGCTGCTACGATTGGCTGGGAGCATATTATGAAAGGTGGGTACCAGCTGGCAGGTCACCCAATCAGCTCAAAGTATTGTACTAAACATCCCTCCTTTTCACAGACGGATTGAACGACAGCCACCTCACTGATAATGAGAACTCAACTCAGTTCTACACGTCAATCTGGCTACTGCCAGGTCATGATCACCTTACCTGTTTAAAGATTTCATGAAAGCTAGGTCGCTGGGTCGGATCTTCGCTCCAACATTCATTCATCAGATTAATACACTCGACAGGGGCTTCATCCTCTGAAACAACAGGCCTGCAAAGAGGAGGGGGCTTCTTCAAACGCTCTAATATCTCTGAGAGTTAGACAGGCATGGAGAAAGGTTTCAGTGATGGCATGCCCAAAGACAGGGGTTCAGTTGGTAAACAGGTGAATAGATGGGATAAACATCCTTACCGTGAGCGGGCATATCCATCATTGCATATGGCAATGTTCGTGAAATCACTTCCTGAACGATGATGGAGAAACTGAAGACATCTCCAGCAAAAGAACCTGCTTGAACTGGATTCCTCAGAAGTTCAGGAGCCGTCCAAAGAAGATCTGAGGAAAATGTAAGACGGCTTAGGCAACTTTAGCTGTAATGTAAACATTTGAATCTCATTAGTAAATTTATGTACTCTTCTACAAAGAGCAATATTACTTAAAATGGAACCAGCTTCTCAAAACACTTCTCAGAAAAAAACTTGCCGCAGAGCGGATGAAGAAGGAATCTATTCCCGGTAAAAAAAAAAAAAAATGCTTGTTTTTGTCTGCTGAAGATGCTAAATATTAATCCGTTTTTTGTGGATTGATTTACATTCAGTTAAGACAAACCCCTAAATTTTAATGTTCTTACAAGATCATCATCAGTTTAGAATCAGATAACTATGGATGTGACAGAAAAAGTACAAGTCCCTTGCTCAGTTTTTACAATTTTGGTAGTTCGTGAAACATGTTTAGGCTAAAATAACAAATACATCTTTATTTAAAAAAAAAATGTCACTACACATGTCCATTGTTAAGGTTAGCTCAACCTCTAGCTGAAAACTGCAGTGGCCTATTAACTTCTGTTTTCCAACTTTTTTATTTTTGCTCGATCCCCTGTATTCCTTTAAAACCAAATATGAGAAGGTAATAAAACTAACCACTTTACCTTGTTGGAGCTATAAGTGTAAATTCAGAAATATTCTGGATATGGGGAAAGAACTTAAAGTATATCATCCCACTGACCTGGACAGAGGTTCTACATCAAACTGAATTAATTTAAGATAAACATTCTTATGATCTATATTGTGGTACATTTGTAGCCAACATAAAATTGCTATTATTTAAACAATAAATGCAAATTTATATAGAGTATTACACATTCACTGTTGTTACTCTATACAGCAATCTTTAGGATGTTATATGCTGTCTGCGTGTAAGGTTTCTAAACCTTAGACATGAATCACATAGGAGAACTGTATACCTAAACTTAGATAAACTTAAACTTACATAGACTAAAACTAATGCCAAATGGAGAAAATACACTAAAACAATTAAATATAAATAATTATATTTTTTGGTAAAAATAAGTAGATCACTAATGACGGTAATGAATATTTCAAGTAGCTGGTGCAATTTTTAGGAAAAAGATAAATAGGGTTATTCTGTTTTACCTTGTGGATCATCATGAAGAGTGACACTTTGTGACTGAAGAATCATGGGCAGACCATAGTCAGTGATTTTCAAAACAAATCGTCCATCGACTAAGCAATTTGTGGATTTCAGGCGACCGTGAGTCAATCCTCGCAGATGAAGATACTTCATACCCTATAACACAGGGTTGTTAAAAAAAGATGTCATGCATATCATCTGACACTAGACTTACAGCTTGATAGTGGGATGGTGTTAGAGTAAGTGTGCTTTAAAGGTTGTTGGAAAGATGGGAGTGGGCATTATCAAAGTGCATTAATGGGAAAAAAGTATAGCATGATTATGGCATTCCATTTATTCCTTTCCTGCCCTGCTAATATCTCACAACCTGCTGTGAGATTGGTTGTTTCTGGGGGCTCTTTGCATTGTCTGCACCTAGGTCATGCATGGCATGGTAGACCTGGGCCTCTATTACTCTGGTGCTCCAGGCCTGCTCCTGTGCTACCATGATCAGTGTTTCTGTGCTGTCCTTAAGTTAGGCCCTCTCTAGCCATTGATAGGATTTGGTCATATTGTCAACTTCAGCTATCTGTCCTTAGTACATCCCATGATTGTTTCAGAAGCCTTTACTTGTGCCAACTTATTAGCCCCAGCAAGGTATCTGATTAATGTCTAGTAGAAATTATTAAGTGCCCCCACCCTGTTCTCACCATTAAGCTGACTTCTCAGAACTTGCCTTACTTATCCTATTGCAGGTATATTGCTATTGTAGCACTATGGTGCCATTTGCCTGAATTTCATGGTGCATGTAGCTCTCTTTAACATCTGCTTTCTTCCCTTCTGGGAGTGCAATCCCAGAAGTGAGAATAGCGGACGTCCCCTCTCCTGGTCATCATCCGGCGATATTTCTCAAGCCTGATGAAATTCCCATGTTCCTGTGGTAGATTGTTGGTGGTGTGAATCAGAGTCAAAGTCTTGCTGTCTCTTGGCATATATCTTAATGTCATACATGTACTGTGGCTGATAGTGGCCCTATATGTGAGTCTGTATTCATAGCTAGTCTTATCAATTATCTAGCTAAGGGGCTTAAGACCCTGGCAGCACAACTGAGAAGGTAGAGTATCTCCTTGATATATACTGCATTTGATGGATATTTGAGCAATTGGCTTGACTTTTGCATTGAGGGTGGTTTTCCACAGCC
>NW_015150523.1:37709-60413 GCF_000732505.1 Cyprinodon variegatus | reverse complement strand
ATTTATGATTGGTCGTGGTCATTCCCTTCTGTTGTCCTTTTGTTATCAGAAATGTTCAGCTCTCAGTCAGCTGTGCCTCGTTTGTCTCATTCTTAAGCAGTTAGTTCTTTTGTGCCATAAGGTGCTGATGGAGAGGAGTCAGCTTCTTCAACCAGTAAGCGTTAATCAATGGGCCTGGTGTTGTCTAGTTCTTCATACCTGGGAGTCTTTGTCGGATGTCTACCAATGTTATGTTTACTGGAGTTTTTTTCAGGGAGACTAGTGTGGTCTGCTCTATTTAATGTATTATTATTTATTTTAAGCCACTTGTTCATTTTCTTGCCTAGTACAATTTCATATTGTCAATAGAGATGGGATCTTTCATTGAATAGGTATAGCTAAAGTATGTAGGTGGTTGCAGAATTGCTGAGCCTGGCTAAACACTCAGCAGAGGCAAGGATGGACATCTAATCATGAGCCAATGTAAAGGGTAAAATTCTCCACTTTGAGATCAGTAAAGTCAGTCAATCAATCAATGAAGGCAGTGTGCTGTACCTTAATATAGGGTGAACTGCTTAAGATGTGGCTCATTTAGCAACAAAAATTGTATGTGTATATAGATGTAAGTGATTTTGGAAGAACCTTAATAAGGTCCATGAGCAATGAAGATTTGAACATCCAGTCCAGCCTCACATCACTGTCGGCCAGCAGGTCTGCCAGACTTCCCCGTGGACAGTGCTCAACCACTAGAGCAAGAATCCCTGAATCCACAAACAAACCCACGTATAGATTCAGATTCTCATGACGCATTTCACGCAGCTGGAAACAAACACAACAAGACCATGTTAGAACTGTTATTCAACTTTGAAACTGATGAAATTAGCATTTACTGACAAGAGGTTGTGTACCTGTTCTATATGTATTTGCTGGGACTGTAAACCATCTTCTTTGGTTTGTGTACCTACCTTAATAATCTTGATTTGGTTACAATCTCAAATAATTTCCCCTTCATAATCTGGCTAAAGTGGCTGGTACACTGAGATTGAAGGTCATTCCACATCTTGGGTGGCAAACAAATCATATTTTTATTCATCATTGTTCTAAATCTTGACCCTCTCTTTGTCTTTTTACTTACTCTACACCATGCCACCATGTGGTTGTGTAGGTGTTGGCCCTGGTGTGTATAAAGTACACAGACAGTACTTGTGCAATGCTCCATTCACGATAAAAAGTGTCAAAAAGGCATCCAACGGCTCAATTTGAATGATTGTGCACTTTGAAATTAGATGCATCGGATGCCTTTGACATTAAGCTGCTCTGTTTTTTCCTTGTGATCTAGAGATTGGTTTGATTTAATTGCTTTGATGAGTTGGGGAAAAAAAATGTTTTAACATGTTTTTGAGCGGAAAAGTTGCAGACTCCCCATATAACGGTGGATGACAGAGTTGGAAGTTCCCACTAAAAGCTACCTGAAAGTGGCCAGGCGGATGGGGATTTCCTATTGCCATTTGTAAAGATTGAAAGTGAATAAAAAACAGTTCAAGAGCTAGCATAATGCCTATAATGCTATGTTCAGACCACAGGCAGCAGAAGCAGCAAAAATGCGTGTGCTGCTTAATTTTTGATGCAGTACGAGTTTAGTTCTGACACGAGGCTGAAGCATCTTTGCTGCTCTAGCTGCTTGGCTGAAAAGTGGGTCTGATGCGTGTTGGGGGGAGCTACCCTGTCCTTTCTTTGCCTGTAACAATTGTGGATGAAATCGAGAGTGTTGCTTGGTGTATTTTATAGAATATTGCTACATTCAGACCGCAAGCACTGGAAGCAGCAAAAAAGTTCTGCTGCTTCATTTTTGCTTCATGCTTGTCTAACTCTACTGAGTGTGCCTGTGATGAACCTTACCGACAATAAAATGGCTTTTTAATTTAAAAGCTATTAAAATAAGATTTTATTTGACAATGTTGGTCCTCAGCTTCTTGGGCATGTTATCTTCCTGCTTCAAATTTCCTCTACCATTTTGCATCTGTGGGGTGTGTATGTGTTTTCCTGAGCTGTTTGTGTCTCTTGTTCATCTACTGTGTGATTACTGTATTTTTGAAGGGCGCTCTCCGTACCTGGCTGAACAGATTCTGGGTATTTTGGTTGACAGCTGTTGTCTTTCCAAAAGGAACTTTTTTCAGCCAAACCCAGTCTCCCTGGAAACAAACATTCAGTTGAAGCAGAATTAGTCAGAAAACAAAGAGATACAAATAATTTTAGAGGTAGATAGACATATAATGCCTTAGTCTTTACCCCAGTATGTGGAATTGATGTATTCTCTGGAGTTCATACATTAGGCTCATGGTGGCGCAAAATATATAGGAACTTTTGATTTATATATGACTTCATTTTTTCTTTCTTCATGCCTTTTGTATCTCTGCTCCTGTCTCCTTGAACCCCAGTCCGCCTCAGCAGAAGGCCACTTACACTGAGCCTGGTTCTGCTGGAGCTTTGTTCCTGTTAAAAGGGAGTTTTTCCTCTCCACTGTCGCTACAAGCATGCTTAGTGTGTGGGATTGCTGAACAGTCAATGAGTTGATGCAATCAACTGGTTTTCCTTAGAAAACTTTAAATCGAATTGGCTGTATGATCTGGTGAACTGTAAAGAGCCTTGAGATGACAAGTCTTGTGAAATGGCACTATATAAATATAAATTGAATTGAAGTGAATATTTTGTGACCTAGGGCTGACTGTTTATTTTCAGCTGTCTACTCCATACAGTCAAGGAACAAAAAGTTTTAAACCAATTGGGACTGAGCTAAACAAACCTGTTCAAGCTCCCATGTTTATCTTGCAACCATGTGAAAAGAGTGACAATTTTTGCCTTATAAGTTTCATTAACAACTATTACTCTTGGCCTGTAGGCCAATCATGAAACATTTGGAAACTTTTAAAGGAAAATATATTTTTCAGCTCTAAAATCACAGATCCAAACTATGTGAAGGTAAGCATACTAGTAATAAAAACTCCACCCCACTTTTAGTTACAGTGGGGATCTATGTAACTGTGATCATAAACTTTTGTTTCCAGAAGTTTTTAATTACATAAACAGAATTGTAAAATAATGGTAAGCTCTAAAAAATTAAAATACTTGTTTGTTTTTTTAAGTAAAACAGTGATCCATACATATGTGCAATCAACAGAAAAAAGGATGCTACCTTTCATTGAATTCTCAGTTCCTAATTGATCCAAACACCAGTGTCACACTGATGATTTTGAATAATTCATATTTTTCAGTGTATTTTTTTCTTTAATAGGCAATTTTAAGGATATCTACACATTTGTATTCCCTTCCACTGATGCAAACCAATGTGCACACTGACAAACATAGGTACCTCCAATATCCCAATGTTAGAACTCTCAGGCGTTGTCAGGATGTAACTTCTGGCAATTGAACGAAGTGGAGTTTTAATTTCCAAAAGACTCCTCATGATTGACTCGTCGTTTAGCTTCTAAAAAAGAAAAGTGATTATCATAGGATTATTGTAAGCAGACCCTAAATGACATGACAAACTATATGAACAATTGAAAAAAGTATAAAAAATGGCTAATAAAACAAGCCTTTTAAAATCCAATTCTATGCTCATCTGTGATTAAACAAACAAAACTGGATCTATTGTCATTAGAAAATGATCTTGATGGTCTTCTAAATAATTGTATATATTTCAAAGTGTATGAATATATTTCAAATGAAACCACTATTTTTGCTTATATATACATTTCATTCAGATTAAAAAATCTTTCCATGTTTTTACTTTTTGTTGTGGTCTTTGCTATTTGGGGTTTCCATTAAATCATGTGAGAGTTTACCGAGTTCTGCATCATTATCACCATTGTTTTTCTTTCTTCACAAATGGTTTGTTTCAGATTATTTCAATAAACAATTCACCAAGAGCAAAAGTAAAGGAAACACTAAAACGTTGAAGCAGTTTAATTCTGTATTTAGGTCAAATTTATACAAACACATGCAAACAACATTTCAGACAGAAAAAAAAAAAAAAAAACATTTGCTGACCTTCTTACTAACTTGAGTGTCAATAAAAACGATGTCATCCATGGTCAGGATCAATTTAGTAAAGTTTGTTGATTTCTTGTACTTCCTATGAACAAAAAAAAAAAGAATTATTTGAATGTATGGGATGTATGCTCATAGAGTGACAGCCCATATGGGAAGTATTCACAGATCGCTCTTCATGTTGTCTCCAGACTTTGTCAGGTCTGTCATATGTGCTCAGTGTGAACCTGCTTTCATCTACGGAGAGCACAGAGAACCAGTGGTGAAATTGCCAATCCTGGTGTTCTCTGGAAGATGCCAAGAATCCTGCATGGTGTTGGGCTGCAAGCACAACCCACTCTGTGAATGTTGGGCCCTCATACCATCCTCATGGAGTCAGTTTCTGTTTGTGCAGACACATGCACGTTTGTGGCCTGCTGGAGGTCGTTTTGTAGGGCTCTGGCAAGGCTCCTCCTGTTCATCTTTGCACAAAGGTGGAGGTAGCAGTCCTAGTGCTGGGTTGTTGCCAAGTAGTAGGACCGTAGGACCTCTTCAACATCTCCTGTACGACGAAACCACAGGGTTTCATCATACAGCGTGAGCTTTAGCTGCGTGCAACGATTGAAAAAAATCGCACAGTGTATGACCGGCTTAAGTGGACAGTTTGATTTCAAAGAGGTTTTATTTGATTGAAGTTATATTGTTTTTGTTAACGTGTTCCCCTTATTTTTTGAGCTGCATATTAAACTTGATTCTAAAATTTTGCATATAATACACTGTTATGATGTTAAGATGTGATTTTTTTTGAATTACTGCAAGTTCCTAAGAAACAAAAAAAAAAAAAAAAAACAAGAAAAATCACATTTAGGTAAATGTTCATAGTCTGTACCATGAAGCTAAGGTGTACACTGTTTTGATTGGGAGAGCAGGGCCTTAGCCATGGAGGTGACCAAGAACCCCATGATCGCTATGTCTGAGCTCAAGCTTTTCTCTCTGGAGAGTCAATTACAAGCATCCCTGCAGCAATCCACCAATCAGGCTTGTAAGACTGCCTGAAGGACTCTCAGCCCTTGAGAAATTAATAGTCTGATGACACAAAATCCAAACTTGATTCTGATTGATGATTTCTGGAAAGACCTCAAAATTGGCTGAGGGAAGACATCTTCTACCCAACCTGATGGAGTTTGAAGTATTGAAAAAGTTTGGGCCAAACCCCCAAAGGAGAGGTATGCTTTGCTTGTGGCATCATTTAAATAGACGTGAGACTTTATTTCCCGCCAAAGGTGGATCAAAAAACGTATAAATGAGAGGCTGTGAGTACTTATGAAGAGGTGCAACTAAGTACAAATATGTACTGTACCTCAGTATCTTTTTGTTATCCACTTTACCTGAGTATTTGTTTTTCCCCAGGACTTTTAATCTTTTAGAACTAGACTGGTAAACTTTTATTTATTTTTTTACAGGGCAGGCAAACATTGTAGATGAGGATGGATGAGATTCTGAGATGCAAGATATTTCCCACCCATTTCCTTTCCTTTCCAAAATGAACATGTTGATTATCTTACAAGTTCGAATTCAGTATTAATGTTATTTACAACTTCAACACTTTAAATACGTGAGCTGTAAAAGTATTCAGTTGCTTATGGTTTGTATAATCTATATTACCCTGTTTGAAATTTTGATATAGAACAAGGTTACACATATATTTTTTTATGTTCTCTTTACCAACACTGAACAAAAAAAAAAGGAGAAAAACAAGCTATTTTAAGTGCAGACAACTGAATTTTCAGAATCGCGTTTTTTAAAAGTTATTTGGTGTCATTTAGGGTAAAAACTTAAATTTCAGTTTTATACTTAAGTAAATTGTAGACTTGTACTTTTCTAATTTTACGTAAGTAAGGGAGTTCACTTGGTACTTTCACTTTTACCAAAGTTGTTTTTTCTTCGACACAGGTTTCTGTACTTTAACCTAAATAGCGAATGTACTGCACAAATTAAAAACTTAAGTAAATTAATTGTTCTTAAAATAAGTGCAT
Source organism: Cyprinodon variegatus (assembly GCF_000732505.1). Classification (NCBI taxonomy): domain Eukaryota; kingdom Metazoa; phylum Chordata; class Actinopteri; order Cyprinodontiformes; family Cyprinodontidae; genus Cyprinodon; species Cyprinodon variegatus. Next base: position 54,369 of record NW_015150523.1, on the reverse strand, counting down.
TTCTTCTTGAATTGAATGGGTCAGTAAGACACTCTGTTAATGGAATAAGACTATTCCTAATCCCCACCCCAAGAAGAGATACCTTCCTCACAGGGACCCTCATTGGTCCCCACAAGTACCTATTAGTCTGTAAAATGTAGCATATTCCTGAGAAATGGTCCCCACAAGGAAAAAAGAGACTGGCCACTTATCCAACAATACTGGTGGATTAACATGTCATCTTTCTTATATCTCCTTTATATATTACATGGAACAGCAGAACATAAACTTTTTGAAAAATCAGCTTCTAAGCAAGAAGAAGAGCAACTATGATCAGCGCAGATTATAAATGTTTTTCATTTTTTGTGATTATCATCGTTATATTGCAGCCTTTATTCTAATCTTGGTCCTCAAGCACAATATCCTGCAGATTGTTTTTTGTTTTGTTTTTTGTTCTCCAACTTAGGTACAACTGATTCCAACTGATGGCTTATTAACTGGCTCTGCTAAATACAATAACATGAATTCAGGCTTATTATAGCAAACAAACATCTAAACCATGAAGACAAACTTATACATTACTATCCCTTTTTCTTTGAATAAAAGCCTAAAACAGAGCAGTAGTACACACACACATATATACGCCACACACCTATTTCTATATGATTGTTTTCTTAATGTCCACCTATATAGTCATCACAATCTGTTATGTTTAGTTTGTGTTAAAAAGGGAAAATTTGTTGGTGTGTCTGTGTGTTTGTGCTACCGTGTTTTTCTACCTTGGGGAGATGATTTTCAGGCAATATGCTACATTTTGGGGACTTTGGAGATTTTGGAACCAACAACTGGTCCTCATGAGGAAATACTCTTCTTTGGGGTGGAGGTTAGATTCAGGACTAAGGTAGGAATTTGGTTTAGGTTAGGTTTGGGACTAGGGAAGTGTTGTTGAAGGCTAGGGGTAGGCCATAGGAATGAGTGGGACATGAATGGAAAGACCCAATAAGAATAGTATTACACAGTTTGGGTCTGTGTGTGTGTACCAGTACCTGATCCAAAAGTAAAAAGCTGCTGTCAGTCCACAAAGCAGAAGGAAGATGAAAAACGTTGTCACTGCATCCACACCTTAAAGAGAAAACAATGTCTTTAGATCTATTAAACAAGATCCTTGAAACATTTAGCACACACAGCCACATGGCAGTTAGTAGGGGTATGCAACAAAATACCCCTTACATACATTTGTAACAAGGGAGAAAGATCTTACACAGAACTTTATGTTCCAACATTCACAAAGCTCCAACCTTCTCATTTTAATCAATAACCCTACCTGCACTGCAAGCTTCGTCTGGATTGAACCAACAAAAATGGGATTTGGGAGGTTTTCCTCCTGGAAAGAAGAACGACCTGCTCAGAGATGTCAGACCCCCAACCATTCCATCGATGTGTTTCGGTCCAAGTGAATGCGTGGGCACAAGCCGATCACCATCACTATCCAACACCACATACCTGGCCTGAAGGCCAGCTCCACCTTTACCACCATATAACACCTATGAAAAGCAAAGGACAAAAACAAGCCAATGGTAAAGACAATTTCACAGTTAATATGGTTTGAGATAAAAAAGATAAATTAGAAAAACAAGACTGAAGCTTTGCTATTAGAATCATAATTTGAGAGGCATTTGTGTTTTTAATGAAACCAAACGTAAAAGGGACAAAAAACTTCAAAGGATATATCCTTTTAGTGATGACTCCAAACAGCTCACAACACAAATTAAACTTTAATTTTCTCAGGTCTTAAAAAACTTTGTTTGCGTAATTGAAAACATTTTATAACATTTTATTTTAAGTTTTATTTATATAGGGCCAATTCACAACACATGCCTTCTCAAGGCACCTTAACCCCTAGAACCCTACGGACCCACCGGTGGGTCCAGCTGCTACGTGACCTCGTAATTTTAACAAACCCCCAGTATTGATGTAAAAAACACATTTGGCACAGTTTGGTGACATTTTTGGATAAATGTGCCAAAATGGCCTTTCCGCCTAAGAAATTTCTCACTAATACCATTCTAAAATAAATATGATTCATCTGATTGAGTCCAAATTTGGTATATTTTTACACAACATTTAGATTTAAAAGTCTGTACTACTTTTTTGTGCTATAAATAATATTTTGGTAGTGTTTTGCAATGTTTATTTCAAAGAAAATTTTGGCGAGGTTCAAAAAATGCAAAATATTTTGTATTTTGTCCCTAATATTTCAGGCAGGGTCAAAGCTACAATGGTGCTGACACCAGAAAACCATTCTATGACATCTTACTGTTACAGAGGTACCAAATGTTTCTTCTTAAATCTAATAGCTGTGAGGCTATAAGTGATTTACTTTTGTGTGTTTTTGTCAGGCAGAAATTTATTTATACCCCCTGAGGGTGTAAGAGGTTAAGGAGACGATTCAACCAGATCTTAGAGTTAGACTGGTTTAAATTTTTTTATTTAAGGAAAACCAGCTGATTGCATTGACTCATTGACTGTTCAGCAATCCCTCACACCAAGCATGCTTGTAGCGACACTGGAGAGGAAAACTCCCTCTTAACAGGAAGAAACCTCCAGCAGAACAAGGCTCAGTGTGAGCCAGAGACTGTCACAAAGTAAGTCAGATTGAATTATATTAAATGCAATGCAGAAATCAAAGAACATGACCCTCACATTGCTGTCTGCCTTGTCTAAATGGGAGGGAGTTTGTTCACGCAGTTGTTTGACAGTATCTTCAACTTCACGGCGATAAGAAAACTGCAGGGTTTCTGAAAGCTGCTTGTTGGTTTGTTGAGGTGAACCAACAGAAGTCTTTCTAGGACCTTCCTGCTGTGATATTTTAGGGCAAAAGGTCTATAGTCACTAAGGACTGTTGGCTGAGTCTTCTTCGGTTCTGGAACAAGACATGTGGTCTTCTACGTCACTCAAACTACCACCTGCATCAGACTAAGGTTGTAGAGCTGCTGTAGATTCCCACAGAGCTGCTCTGCACAGGCATTCAGGACTCTGGGGTTTACACCATCAGGATCTGGTGACTTATTATGAATCACTTTCTCCAGTTGCCTCTTCATCTCTTGAAAGCTTGACTGAGACATTATCCCATAACAATGACAACAATTGGTCATATTACTTTTCTTTACTGACCTGGTTGAAGCCCTTGAAGTCAAAGCCTCCATCTGAGTTGAAGAGCTGATTTCCTGTCACCCAGTGCCCACCGCCTGCTTGGCGGCGCTCTTCCACAGCCATAGCAACATAGTAAACCATATTAAAGATGGTTCCAAATAGTGGGGATACCTTTAAGGAAAATCAAGGAAATAGAAATAATGGAGTTGTTAGAATAATTGTATATAAATGTATCTGTGTAGTGTTATAATGCATAAAGCTGTGTGCTATGTGCATTTGTTCATAGCCACCCTTTTCTAAAGTATACTGTGATTTGTGGACTTCCTTTTGGGAAGGTTATGGTTAATTTACGAGCAGCATTAAACCTGCTGAACTTTGGTGAACAGCTTCCACAGCTTAAACTTTAACTGAACCCTGAGATTTAGTGGATATGTTTACTGAGACTGCAAGTCTGAATTCCTTATCTTGTTTCCCCTCCCTAGTGTAGTCTCAGCTGTTGTAACCAGGGACCCCTGATTTCAATAAATTGCGAGGAGAACGCTGGGACCAGAGTGGGTTGGAGATTGGTAAACTCTGCAGTCTCTTTTCTACTCTCCTCGCGAGTACAACTAAATGAATTATCTCTGTACCTTTTTTCTTTCCCTGTATGTATGTATGATGTTTTGGGTGCTTAGACCTGACAGGAGTAAAATAAAACAAAAAAATATTCATTTATATGATCAATTTATAGAATATATATAACATCTATATCAGTTTTCGCTAATGGGAGATTATATAAACTGTCAATTAACTGTAGTCAAACCTCCAGGAAGTTACAAATATAGTTTTAGATTTCCTTAACATCTGCAAATAGGGACAGTTATGTTTATTCATCTCGTTCTATTTTATGTTTTTATTTTAATTTATTGTTGAATTTATGTCTTTACTAACCATGCTAGTAATTACTAATTAAAGCAGTAGACCTATTATTCTGGAGACAGTCAAATTGAGGACAACTGTTTGGTTCTGTTTAAGTTTACCTTTGGGGTTCTCAGTTATGCTTTAAATTATGTTTTTCTATGTTGTTTTCAAGATTTATATCCTTTAATTATAATCTATTTGTTTTACTCTTCCTTTTTACTTCTTTCAGTTTCTCTTTTTTATTATTTTTTAGGGCAATTAGCCTCTCAGGACCACCTCCCAATCAGGAGTTGTAAGGTCAGGTGAAAATCAAACATGTTGGAAATCCAGTCTGGTTTTTGGACGTACAGTGTAAGCAGTTAGATCACATCAGAGCATCAGCTCATACAGGGTAAGAACGTATGCCGTGAGCTGTGCACTTTTAAACCCTACAGTTTTGTTGTACAGTTTGAAAAGTACAAAGACTGAAAATATTGTACAGTGTCTGCCTTGCTTTAGCTACTTCTGTCCACACCTACTCCCAGGTTACCTACTCCTAGCTTATCAATCCACTCATTGTTCTGTCTACCATATACTTCTCTGCAGTTACTCATTGTTGGACTTGTTTTTTGTTTTTATGTTCCCTGCTTCTTCAGTCCAGGGTTATGTTTTTGTTGCCACCAATTTCATCACCTACAAGAAAACATCTCTGCTTTCATCTCTGCATTTGGGTCCTCTACAAACAACCACCAAACCTGACAGTGGTAGAGAAATTTAGTTTTTTGTTGCAACTAGCGACTTTAAGCTGTTTGTTTAGTAAAATTCAATAAACTGAACATAGTCTTTATTTCTATTTTTAAATATACCCATCCATCCATTTTCCATCAGACCTATCCCAAGCAGGGTTGCAAGAGGTGCTGGTCCCTATCTCCAGCTGTCTACGGGTGAGAGGCGGGGTTCACCCTGGACAGTCCATTGCAGGGCAACACAGAAACAAACAGGACAAACAACCATTCGCTCACACCTAAGGAGAATTTAGAGAAGCCAATTAACCTAACAGTCACGTTTTTGGACTGTGGGAGGAAGCCAGAGTACCCTGAGTAACTCATGCATGCTCAGGGAGAACATGCAAACCCCATGCAGAAAGACCCTGGGCCGGGAATCAAACCCGGAACCTTCTTGCTGCAAGGCAGCAGTGCTAACCACTGTACTACTGAGCAGCCCCTTTAAATACATAAATGCTGTTTTAATTTTTGAATATGGCTTTTTTCTGCTAATAAAGGGTTCATAAACCATGATCCATATTAAAATCATGTTTTCACTTATATCTGTCATGAAAGATGAATTTAAGCCTCTCCAAACCAAGATTAATGCATTTCAACCCAGCCAGTCTCTGGTTGAGGTGGTGAGTTGCTGGCTACTCAATGACTATTTTGGAATTTAACAGGCTGTGATATTTGGGGGAAGGCTGGGTGAAGCTATAGGAGTATTCCTGGAAAGGGGCCTATCGCTTAGAAACTCTATTCAGGCTTAAACTTAGAAGACTTTGAAATTTCAAGCCCATTATATGGTTTGATTTAAGGAGTTAGAGTGGATAGGCTTTGTTCATTGGACAGCAAAATAAATGATTCAAAATCTTCCAAAAATCGTTCCTTCATTATGCTGCTATGTACAAAGTATTCTCTTTAGTTAATCAATTGAAAATATAAAAAGCATTTAATAAATAATAATAATTGATCCTAATAATAATAATTGCGCCTAGGGAGCAGTGTGGGGTTAAGGGTCTTGCTCAGGAACCAGTGGGATTCGAACCATGTACTTGCAACCTTCCCAGAGCACAAGCGCACTGCTCTAATCACTAGGCCACCACTCCCCAACATTTGGTGCTCAAGGCAGTAAAGCAACGCTATCTATAACTAAGCAGCAAAACCGATGAAATGAAATGGAGTCATAGAAGAAAAAAAAATCTAGGAGCAGCCTTTTGATTAAACATCTGTGTGCTTGCATATGCTTTTCTAATGATAGATGTGCAGTACTTAATCTTCATGTTTATGATTTGCTGTTTATTTCTTTACCTCTGTGGCAGTGATGGCAGAACGGATCTCCCGGGTCATCTGAGCCTGCCGAAAACTTTCGTAAAAGCTCTGGTCAGAGGCCATGGTAACTGTCAGGACAGCGCCGTAGGCATGACGAAGCCGTGTATTGTTGGTCAGCAGGGGGAAGGTTATATCCTAATTTAAAAAAATCAAAAGGCAAAATTAGTTAACAGGAATATAAATTAAAAAATAACATTTTCACAAATCAATTCCTTATGTTTAGAGAAAACAAGAGGAAAAATAACAAAAATGTAGGTTTATTAAGCTGTTGCTAAAATTTCACTTAATAGATTAGTATGATGCAGTTGGAGTTTACCTTGGAGACTGATCAGCTTATTTCTAATATGTAGGAGTGGTGGTATAATACGCCACAAGTGGATTTACAGTTATTCAGAAAAAACAGGTCTCACTAAATTTGACTACTGTAAACCTGGCAAACTATATTGTGAAATACAACGATTTATCCTTTTAAAACATTTTTATTGTTTTTTTGTTTTCACCTGGTAAGGCATGGCATATAGAAGGGCATCATAGGGAATAAAGATGTAGCCATCAGCGACCATCCTCATGTCTAGAGCAGCCAACAAGAGTTCTTTCTGGGTTTCTCCACCAATCAGGATGGAGCTCATACACATGATGACCACTTGAAAGGAAATAAGGTTAATTAGCTGCTTGATTTCTACTCCGAAGCAAACAAAAATGTCTGATGACAGCATAAAAAAAGATATTTGGCAGTCTCTTTTTATTTATCCACCAGATAGATGTGGTCATTAACTTGTGATCTCCTCCTGCAGAGGTTTCTGCCTTAGAAGCAGACATTGCTCTTTAAAAATTGCATTGTTTTGGCAAGGATTGTTTAATTTCTTACCTTTGCATGTTATTAGACTTGACTTAATTTTTGTTTTTTTGTTTTTTTTACATGAAAATATGTTTGCTATGATCTGACCATTTCAAATAATAGTCTGATTAAACCAGACAGGACAGACACCAGTTACCAGATAGATATATCAAATTTTTTATACAAGGGAAAAATACATTACTTTCCAAGATATATTTATAAAATTAATATTCCAAAATGAAGTAATAATGATGTAATGTAATAATATAGCAGTTAAAAAAAACCTTTATAATATGTTTGCATCATTGTGGACCTCTGGTCTTTGGGGCCTTTCTTTCTGGCTCCAGGCAGCCTACTATAAGTTAATCTACGTATAGGTTATAAGGAAAGGTTCAGGTCTTTGAGCAGACCTTTGGCCTTGTTGGCATGCCTGATCACGTTCAGTGCCTTCCGAGCCCCTTCCCTGTTATTTGTTTCCATTGTAACCACAGGAGCAATTGGCAGGCCCATAGCCCTGAGTGCAGAGGCCACTTCTTCTCCAGTGCTTTCCCAGAGATCAGTTGGAGCTGAGAATGATAGACAAAAATGATAGAAAGAGAGACAACAAAACAACTATATGTATTGTATATTCAAATTCATGCATAAAATGCTAATTGAATAATAACATGCAGCACTTGAATTTAAGTAGATGGTCAGGTGGTACTGTATGATATTTAACGAGAAATACACGATTATTGAAGGAGTGTTAGGCTGTAAAAATAATACAAAAACAGCAGCTCGTATAAATGCTGGGAGTTCGGCAATGCTTTGATATGCATTTTCCACAATGGCACAAACAGCAGTGATCAGATCCTACTTACCAAACATCTCTGCTGCAATAGGCTATATGTTCAGCTCCACTACTTTCTGAGCTTCAGCCAGCCTCTTTGTTTTCGTTTTTTCATTACTGGACCAACTGATTAATCCAGTTGTGTCTGACCTCAGTAACCATTATGAAAGTGTCCAAAACACCTTGATTAATGAGTTGGTAGAGTAATGAAAGACAGGAATCAAAGGAGCTGGCTGAAGTTCAGGAAATAGTGGAGTTGGAGTTTTCTTTTTCTCACCAGCTGGCCATTTTCCAATCTTCATTCTTTACCTGCATCATCTCCTGATCACACATTTTTATATAAAAAAGCTGCCCCTGTCTCTCCATGAATAAAACTAAGGTACCTCCAAACTGTCACTCAGCATTATGAAATTAAATAAACAGTTTATCTGTTTTGTTTAAAGTAAGTTTTTTTTCACAGCAAAACATCTAGCATGGAAGAATTAAAAAAGCCTATGTTATATTAAAATAGACTTTTCATGATGTTAAATCCTCACCTGAAATGACTGCGACGTGAGCCCAGCGAAAAAATCGGAGAACTGTAAAAAGGACTTTAACAGGGGATGTTATGGGTGGAAGGTTCAACCAATCAGCATCTAAACAGCCTGGAGATGCCAGCCCAGCTTCCCAATGCTGGGCGAATAAGGATGCTGCATGGCAGAGGGTGGGATTAAAAGGTCCAATATAGGCATGGCCATAACCCTCCATCTCCCCCAGCTCGGTCAAGGCTGAAAGGACAACAGTTTCACAGGCTTGATTAAGACAGTATTTCTATTAGAATAACATTCTAAGTTTAACAGATGTTTTATATAAGTAAAAAATCCGAAGCATTTTTATATAAGCTATTTTACAATTGAATGGTTTAAAGAATGAAGTTGCCCTTTTAAGTAATATAACTTTAATTAATGATTTCTAAAGTCAGAATTCTGCCAAAGGGACCGAAACATAAATAATAATTTGAGCCATTTTATTTAAAACACAATCACATAAACTTGCTTGCTTTTAATGCGCCTGTAGATTCTCCTACTTGCATGTAGAGAAAAGATGTTGAAGTTTGTGTGTTATCATGCCACCAATTTTAACTTTAAGGGTGGAACCAACCTGAGAAAGTAAACACAAAATCCCACCTCTTGAAGCAAAACGTTTTCTTCCTCACTGTAGCTAGGAATGATTACAAATCTTATATTCAAGCTAATCAGTCTGTTAAAGAATAAAAATTGGTTGTAAAGTTATCATAAATAATGAAGTTTAACGCAGTCATAAATTTGCTCTGATAGCGGTAGCAATACGCTCTGAAATGATAGAATAGAACGGAATAGAATAGAAATCCCTTTATTGTCCCACAATAGGGAAATTCGTATGTTTACAGCAGCAAAGAGATTATAGAAAAACTTGTCACACAAATGTGGACCTTAAAAAAGTGAATAGAAATAACATATTACTGAAGAGTTAGAAAATAAACAAAATACTGTACTATAAAGTGTTTTAACAACATAAATACTGTGCACCTGGAAAATAAATAACCAATATACAGCTGTAGACATTTTTACAGTAATGGATATTTGATTAATGTTAAAATAGGATTTATGAACCAAGCTAACATTAACTTAGCTGTTTATATTGAGAAAAGTGAGGTTTGAATGAATACCTCTCATCTCTGAACACAGGTATGAACTATTACAATCAGTTTGTATCTACTGTTAATCATTTTTCTTTTTGTGTCCAGCGTTGTGTCTAGAAAATTGTCACTTGATGACAGACATGGCTGTTGCATGTTGGATATAATGTCAAAACAGTGTAAAAAACAAAACAAAAAAACAACTTAATTTTTTAGCTGAAAAGCAATTTTCAGTTGTTTAAACCTGAAAAACTAAGTGTTGAATATAGGGACAATAATTTAAGTAAGTTCATAAAAACAAGTTCTTTAACTTTATTGAATGAATTCCGTAAAAATTCAAAAAATATGACTGAGAACCTTCATCAACTTTATTGAATGAATTATAGTATTATGCTATTAAGTTGTTTAGTATTTTAATGGGTGAAAGTCCAGCCACTTTTTGTGTTTCCGTTGTGAAATGCAGGGGAATCAGGTTTTAGAGTTGGCATTTCAGTTAGAGGCTCAATGTTCTTTTAATGTTCAATTGATCCTGTAGTCCTGTAGAGATGCTGCTAATCAGAATGTTTTGTACAATCAAAATAAAGCTTATTTAATTCTACTTTAGGTTTAAAATTGACATATAATTAGGTTAACAGTGACCTGGGACTGGGAATGCCATGGGGTGACCTAGTGGTTATCAAGAAAAGCGTTTTCTTCTTGAAGCAACCATTAAGGTCAGAAGTTCAAATCTTAGTATTACTGTCACTGTACTAAAAAGAAATAGCTAAAAAATGTTGATGACAAATTTCCCCACTAAGGGACAATAGTATCTAAATTAATGTATGACTTAAGTAAGAAGTTCGAGATTTTTAGTTTATTCATTACCTTCTCTAAGTCACCGCTCTTTTTACGTAAGTAGGAAAATAATTCAGCATTTCAAGTTACAATAACAGAATTAAAAATATGTCAAACTTGAAAGGAAAAATTAAATAATTAGGCTAATTCCCAAACTGAAAAATTATGGAGTGTTATTGGTGCAAAAATTAAGCACATCCAGTCTATTACCTTAGCGCTGCTCACTATACCCTTTCTGATTCCAGCTACTGATCTGAGTAATAATAGGCTGGCACCAGTAACTGAGCGTCCAGCACTGCTAAGGGGAGACTATCCTGCTTTAGCTTTGAAGAGGCTTGTGTTAGTATTGGATTGCATGCTTTGGCTGGTCATCCACTACCATAGAAGCACAAAGCTGAAGTTGGCTTATGACTGCAGCTTTGTTAATTGAGAAACACCTATAAGGCCATTGAACCACTATCCTCAATCCCTTATGCATCTTTAATTTGCTCTACTTTACAAATTACAGTACTGTAACACTGGGTTTGAAAAGTTTTCAATTTGTATCCAAATCTGCCGCTCAAAAGGTTGAAGTTTGTCGATCAAAGAGTGTTCTCTGAACACTCATGTGTGCAATATACAACATGGTCAACATGCGTGTTTAACGTGCGTGCATGTGTGTGTTAAATAGAGCTGCTTGTATGGGCACATGGTCTTTTGGCAGAATCCTGACTTCGTAATTGTACGTCTATGGTGTCTGATAGTCTTTCTGACATGCTGTTTCTCATGACTTCATGCAATTCTCATTATTTGGTTAATATTTGGATGCTGGTAGGTTACACACCTCTGGAAACAGAGCAATCCTCGTTGAGAAGTTTTACATCGTACCAGTATCCTCTCTTCAGGTAGCTGTCGCCTCTTAGTCGTGACAATGCCAGGTTAGCTGCAGCGATCGGCATTGCTCTGGAGAACAGCGGGTCACACGACCATGGGCCAACAAGGGCAAGCTTAAAGGTTGCTGCCCCCACATCCTTAATAAAAAGCAACCAGAAAGACAGCCCCAGCACAGAGACAAGCTGCATCTTGGTGACCACCTGCATGACATACAAATAATTGTTATGTTGGTTTTGCTTCGTTTAATCTAAGTAGTTAGATGAAAATTAGAGTGGCTGACATAGTCAATGGTTAAATATAGAATTTTATAATATAATCTTTTTTTTTTTGTCTAATCTTTTCCTGATTTTATTTAAACTTTTTAAATACTGGACATTAAGAGAAATAACACTTTAAAAAACTAAACAGATAGCTGAGCTAATTGCTCATTTCACTCACCTGCCTAACTCTGCCCGGTTACTAATTATGACTCATCTTATCACCTGCTCCTGCTGCTTTTTATATGCCTCAACCCAGCTATTGGGCCAGATCATTGTTGCTGAGATGACTTCCAGATCTTTGTTTCTGTTTCTAACTTTGTTGCTGAGTTTTACTTTAGTTCATGTTCTCGTTCTCGGAGGCCAGTGTTGAGAACCTTCCTGTTCTGAACAGTTTCCCTGACCTGGCTTGGACTCCTGTCTGTTTACTGGGATTGCTGCATCTGGTTTCACTTTGGGCGGCGTCCACCGCATCTCTTTGGCAGTCCATTGGCTGGATCCTACCTTGCTCTAAGGAGTTGGACTGAACTGTTAAATCAGGTAAGTGACTCACATGGATAATCATGTTCCATCAGATCATCATGGTCACTTACCTGTGCTTCTCCCTAAACCAGAGTTACCAGTGATGGGCAGTGCCCTGCCTCCCCTTGCAGCTGCTGCAGATCCACAGCTCTGCCTTCTGTTCTGTTTTTAATAAACATTTGAATAATTCCCACTGACTGTCTCCCCTCAAATTTTGGGTGCTAAGTTCTTAACCCATGACACCATCAGGAATATCCTTCATAGCCTATCACTTCCCATGATTTAGTTTGAGTTGAAGATGATTGGTCAAGCTTGGGGAGAAATGGCAGATAGTTATGGAGCTAGACCAGTGTCAATTTTCACAAATACACATATGTGATTCATACATGTACAGAACAACATCCACACATGCAGAGCACGATTCATGCAAGCACACAAGATCCACACATGCACAGAACAAGATTCACTAAAGTATTTGTGGTCCATAAACAGTTATAAATTAAATGACAAAGTACTGGTCGTCTTTAAACTTCACTGCATTTGTGTGGGGATTTTTTTTAGATTGCCCTGACGTGCCTCGATACACAAATGCATTTTTGGAATGGTTTGCCACCACTCACAAAGCTCCCTTGCATAAGTCAATCACAAGAAACTAATCCATGTGGGATGAATTATCCTCATATCCCGCATCCTCCGCTCTGTTCCAGACTACCTGCACAAAGCAAAGCCTACAGCCTCTGCAGTTCCTCCTGTTCTGCTCTGCTCTGACTTCCTTGAAGCTGGAGGAGAGCATGCTCTATATTATTTAATTCATGGGAGAAAAAAAGCTTTAATGAACACTTAATTTAATATAACACAATTAAACTTCACCATCAGCATCAATCACACAAGTTTCTGCCAAAATATTATTTTTTTTTTTGTGGGTCTTTGTAATAGGAATAATCATAAAACATTGGTTTATTCTTTACCTCCAAACTCGGCATCTGTTCATTGATGCTTGCGATAAGAAGTTTATTTTGAAGTTGTGAGAGACGCACTTGGAAGCTGTTTTGACTGGATTTCATTAAACTTTTAAGCCTCTCGGCATGAAATAAGTATTTTGATCGAGATGAGAAATCTGCTTCCTGGAATGTTGAGGTTCCAGAGGAAGAACTGTGTTTAAGTAATTTTGAAGATTACTGAAAAGTGGTCAGAGAGGACAGGGTTGTGAGGAAATAGTGTTATTTTTTCACATCCAATGCTATATGAAAGTACCAGATTCAAAGAATGAAGATGAGAATGTGTTGGATTAATCACATTTTGAACAAAGCCAGTGTCTAAGATAGCATTAAAAGCTGCACTTAAGCTATCACCTTCAATGTCAGCATGGATGTTAAAATCCCCCACTATGATGACCCCGTCAATATTCAACACCAAATCAGGTAGGAAAAGAAGACGTTTTGTTGCTTACAGTAGCAATTTGGATGAGGGAAACTAAGGGTTAAATGTTCAAGAGTTGTAATTATTAACTGTCTTTGGGTTAATATGTAAGTCAGACTAAAATATTGTTTGTACTCGTCCTCCTCGCCCAGAATTTCTGGGTATGTGAAAATTGAAATAATTTAAATGCTCTTGCTGCAGCCAAGTTTCTGTAAGACAGCATAAATCCATGTGATTATCACAAATCAAGTCTTTAATTAGCTGACTTTTTGAAGAAAGAGATCTTATGTCAAATAAACCACATTTAATCATTTTAACTTTTTCCCTAATTCCAGTTATTTGAATTGTGATTAGATTTTAATGATATACTCCTTTTAGGATTCTTTTCTATTTTATTAGATTTTGGTCATGAGCTAGACACTGTCTGGATGGAACAATGAGTGGGTAACAGTAGAGAAGCTGCAGAGAGGTGTGTTAAACTATGACTCTGCTTACTGGTCTGCACCATGGCTTGTTGGGGTTTTGGAGGACTAATAAATTTGGCCAGATTCCTAGAAAGAAGAGCTGCACCATCCAAAGTGGAATGGATGCCGTCTCTCCAAATCAGACGAGGTTTTCCCCCAAAATGTCTACAAATTAATAATGGAACACTCTTTGTTTGAGTATATAAGAATTATGCTCTAATTTGTAATGACCCATCTGTTGTTAATATATTTTAATTTGACAAACCAAATAATCTCGACATTCTTTCTACTGTTGGGTGCAAATGCAATTGCGGATCTTGACCTGGCCGGACGAGAGTGGAGCAAAAAATAGCTGTGCTCTGTATTTTGACAGTGAAGGATGGAGGAGACATACTTGGAGACGGTGATGTGCATAGGAATAGTGATAGACGTGGAACAGTTCTCGGTGATTAATATGAGTGAGCAAGTGCTCCACACGACATACGTGAGCGGGGTGGAGAGGAGGGATGACGGAGGATGTGGGATCTGGGAGTAAGTCACACGTAGAGTTCTTTCTTGTAATTGGCTTATACAGGGGAGCTTTGTGTTTGGTGGCAAACCATTACCTATTTTTAAAAATGCACTTATGTATTGAGGCAAGTCAGGGGAGTCTTAAAATTCCACACATAAATGCAGTGAAGTTTAAAGACCACCGGTACTTTCTGATTTAATTTATCATTTTTTTATGGACCAGAAATATTTTGGTGAATGTTGTGCCGTGCATGTGTGGATCTTGTGTGCTTGTGTAAATTGTTCTATGCATGTGTGGATCTTTTCATGTGTGTGGATTTTTTTGTGCTTGCGTGAATCATTTTGTGCATGTGTGGAACTTGTCCTGTGTGTGCATGGATTTTTTGTGCATGTGTGGATCTTGTCTTGTGTGTGTGTGTGTGTGTGTGTGTGTGTGTGTGTGGATCTTGTCCTGTGCATGTATAAATCACAAGTGTGTATTTGTGAAAATTGAGACTGATCTAGATCCATAGATAACAGCGACAGAAATTAAGAATGAAAATTAAAATATTATACTTTCAGGGAACCAAAATAAACATTTAAGATATTTTGAGGTAGTAATACAGGGTTACTAAGAGAGGAGTCTTCTAATCAGAACAGGTATGATGACAAATATGTCCTTCGGAGGACACAGCCTTCGCATTTGAAACACGCCAACTGTGTATCTTAAACGCAGAGAGGTGAACTTCCTACAGGGCTTGCGGAAAACACAGCGGACACCGCGTTTGGTCTGAACACACCATCAGGGATTAATGAAATATTTTTAAATTGAACGAATTTTAATTATAAATATTATTATCATTTGATTTAAATGTGGATATTAAATCACTATATGATGAGTACCTTTCATCATAAAAATAGTTTTGTCTCCTTGAGCCTCTCAGAACACTATGGACTGTATCAGTAAAGGACTCTGATGCTCCCAAAAATGGTAGAGAAGGAGGCGTGATTGAAATCACAAGATGAGCTTCTCTAGGTTAGCTAATGACATCACACACACCAAAAATTTCTGTTATATATAAAAATAACTCTTAAAGACAATCCTTTGTTTTATTTTCAGACATTTAAATGATCACGACTAATTTAATGTAAGCAAACATATTTTATAAATAAATGTTTCATACAGCATATAAAATAACCAATCAGATCATCTGTTATCTCAAGTCTAAACTGGAACCACTGATGATTGAGTTGACGGCAAAATCCATAGAACAATATCTTTACATTACTGCTGTGATGTAGGGGTTATTTGGAAAATAAAACTACAATATGAGAGTTTTTAAATCAACTAATTGCTTTGAGAAATCTGCAGCTAATTAAGGAAATTACCATGGTATGTAGATATTATATTAGAATAATCCACTTCTCCTCTACATATGATTTAGTAAAATAAATGAAGCACAATCCAAGGGGAACCACTAATAGTTTTATTAGTGTGTTTCAAGAAATGCTATGCACAAAAACATAAAAAAATATAGAGAAAGTTCTTAGAACTTGAATAAAAAATCTGGAAGTGGAAAAGTGCTTTAAAAGGGTTTTACCTTTGTCTTAGAGTTTCATGAATCCAGAGAAATCTTCATCCTCTCTTGGCTCTCTGTGAAGGACAGAGATGAAGGAACCAGAGGGCTGCAACCGGAATCCTCTGAGGATTTACTTTAATCCTATTAAAAGCTCAAAAACATTCAGGATGTTTAGCGTGCGATCAGAGGTTGTGCCGTGTGATTCTATTTAAATCTTTCTCCAGATATGCAACTACACTTTATCAGCTTGCACAAGCAACAATTTCATGTCATTGTATGAAATAGCAGAGTTGTGCAGATATGCACAAGAAGTCTTTATGGGGTAAAAAAAGCATTTGCTCCATTGTGACCAGACAGACAGACAGATAAATAATTTATTAATCCCCGATAGGAAAAATTCACCTGCCTGATAACAAAGAAAAAGGAGACACCTCGCCTGTTCAGCCAGGCCAACAATTCCCTTTGTTGGCCTGGCTGAACAGGCTATGAACAGGCTATGCGCGCGCAGAATTTTTTCAGTGCACCTGCTAAGGCATTGTCTAAGACAAGCGTGTAACTTTGTGTTGAAAGTTGGTGGGGACGGCTCATAAGGAAAGGGAGCTACCTGCGCGAAGCCTTTTTTTTGTTGTTGGAAAGGATAAAGCCAAAAAAATGCGAATAACATTTATCAATTTAATGCTTATAGTTGAAAACATAACTGTTACAATATTCACATATGTATTTTGTGCAAAAAATATCACATAAATCTAAACAGACAGTACAAATCAAAGAAATCAAATAAATATATCAAT
>NW_015150523.1:8079-36055 GCF_000732505.1 Cyprinodon variegatus | reverse complement strand
TTTTATTCGGTGCTTTACTGCATTTGTTTTGGGAAAATATGAGGAAGATAAGTACAGAAAAAAACAAATATATTTTTTAAAATCGCAAAATAATTATAGGGTGGCTAATGCCAAAGAAAGGGTGGCTGAAGCCACCCTTAAATAGGTCTAACGACGCTTATGTTCTAATCTATTCTATTCTGGTAGGATTTATAATAAGCCATTTGGACCGTTTTCTTTGTGGATCTGATGTTAATCGCAGTGTTTTATTGTGCAAACTGAGCTAACTAACTTGTATTTTCTTCTAACTTTGGCTTGGTCTTTAGCGTTTTAACATCGGCCATTCTTGAGTTCCACTCCGATCCAGAGGGGGCGCTAACTAGATCTGAAAGTTTTTCGTAAACGTCCTTTAGAAAGAAGAATAGCATTTCATAAGTCCTTCCTCGCTCGGCTAACCTTCTTGTAGGTTACTTCCTCCCTGTTAGGGGCACAGACAAAATGCAGAGCTGCACACAGCTTTATCGCTCTCTTGCCACGGTAAGGATGAGCTTCTTTCATTGTGTTTTCAGACTGTAATTTAAACACTTGTGGCTCGTCCAGCCTGCGGGTTTATAGCTTTATTTGGACTAGCGGCCTGTGGTTTGATAGCAGCTAAGCTAACAACCTTTCTCTAGCGAAGTGATGTTTAAAACCTTTGACTGATGCTTTCCATTAAAAATGTTAGCCTTCCATAAAATTTGGACATAACTAATGAATGTGTTATTGATTTTCGTGTAGATAATTATATGTTTTAAAGTCAGGTTCACATGTATAATAACAGCTAATAAGACTGTTTATTAGCAAGGTTTCAGCCTGCAACCCTCTAAGTGTTAAATACACGTTTTTGATTTTATCATTGCCACGTGTAGATTTTTCGTTTGTACTTAATTCTCCGTATTATGTCTATTGATCAAATTAAATAAATGGTGTTATAATCCGTATTGCTGTCAACACAAGCCGGATCGTTGCTGTTAATGCCAGGTAGCCCCTGAAGGAGTGTCTGTAACAGACCAGATATTCTCAGATCATTAGGTGCTAAAAGGCCCGAGCCTGGACATAACTAATTAACCCACTGATGTATTATTTTAGGGAATAATATGAAGCTAAAGTCAACACCTCAATTTGGTTGTTGTGCTTAAAACGGCATTAACGTGTACAATGTATAATGTGCAATTACTATTTAATACCCTGTGCAATAACCTGTTTCTTTAGATCTAACACCCAGCGCTATATATATATATATACACACACACTAATAACTTTGGCATTAACTGAAGGACCAAGTCAATCAGAGATGTAATGGAGCTGAAAATGAACAACTTTGTTAATATATGTTTAATGTTTAAGACAAACAACCTTCTCTGACAGTAATTATTCTCAACTGGTAGTTGATTTTAAAGAACTTATATTCAAAACGTGAGTGATGCTTTATTCTGATGAATACGTCAAGAATCTCTTGCGTTTGGAATACAGATTCTTTCTGTTTGAGCTGAATCCAACCTCAATCTACCAATAGCCGTTTTAATGTGACATGTTTATTTCAAATGTACGATAAAAGGAACTACGAGTTATTTCCTGCTTAGAACTTTTAACTGAAAAAAAAAATCCTTTAAAAGCTATTTAATTACAGGCATATAGACTTTATTTGCTTCTCTATTCAAGACCTTTATAGAAAATTATATACACCCTATTTTTAACCATTGCACAGTCTACTCCTCAGAGAATTGTTTATCTTGAAACTGAATAGGGACTTTTATGGTTGTTTTATTAAGTATTTGTTTTTAACATAGTATCCTTTGTACTACAGAGGACTCACCATCTGCCCCTCAAACTCCATGGGGCCACAGCTTTGTCTGTCAGAACATACGCCGATAAAGCAGAAAGTAAGCACATTTCAAACCTATTATTTTATGTTAAAGGGGGACTTTAAGACACGTGAGATGTGCTGAAAACTTGATTTTACTGTTAATTCAATTCAATGCAAGGCAAGAAAGTAAGAGCCAGTTTGACTCTGTCTGTTTCCTGCTGGGAGTAAATCTTCCTGTGTTGCTTCTCTGTAGTTGATGCAGATGTCACAGTGGTAGGTTCTGGTCCAGGCGGTTATGTTGCAGCCATCAAAGCAGCACAGCTGGGCTTCAAGGTGAGCAGCCCTCTGGATGAATTATGTTTTTTTTTTTTTTTTTATCTCTTGCTAATTTGACTATATAAAAACCTTTGATTGTAGATGTGTATTTTACATGTAAAAACAATACTTTTTTTAATCATTTGTTTTATAATTTTATACCCTTTTCTGTTCTTTGACAGACTGTTTGTGTTGAGAAGAATGCCACACTGGGTGGGACCTGTCTCAATGTTGGCTGCATCCCCTCAAAGGTAATCAGCAGATTTTTATTCAAATCAATCACTTAACTTCAAATTATCATTAGTATTGATGCTCTTCATGCAAATATAAAGGCCAGAACACACCGAATCTGATTTTGTGGCCGATCCGACAGAAAATTGTGTTGGACGAGGTCGTGGCGTGTAGCGTTCACGGAGAGTTAATGGGGATGATCAAACCCGACATGGTTTTACACAAGGGGGGTTGGGTAGGTCGGCTGAGAATGACTCCATGTCTAGTAGGACTACGCAGCAATTCAGCTGCAATTTCATGGGCCTGACAGGAGGAGAGACGTGGGTATTAAGTAAAACGCGTCCGCTTTGGGGGAAAATGCTAAATATAATCTGTTAATTGCACAGGTAAAGAGTCAACTTTTTGAGTTGCACATCGCGTATAGTGGGACATACTCATGCAAAAACAATCAATGAAATATTAAAAAAAGAATACCCATGATAGGAGGTCGGGAGGACAGAAAACGGATAAAGTAGCGATGCTCTTTGAGCCTTGCAAAAAACAATATAAGGGGCAGACAAAGCAGGTAAACGCGGCATATCTGTCTCAACTCTATGGAGAAAAAGAAAACCTTCGATCAACTTTTCAATTCTCTCTCAGAATCACCTCTCACTGCCTTAGTCAGCATATAAACCATCCCTCTGTGTTTATTTCTCTCTTTTCTATCTGTTCTGGTTTGAGATGCTGCACAAACTCGTTAAGTGGGGCTTTGCTTTATAGAATGCAGCAGTGTTTTTTTTTTTAAGTTACTTTCATAATCTGTCCAAATCAAATGTAAGACAGAAGTGAAAAATCTGCACAGATCTAACCACCCTGCCAAGTCAGAGCCTCTCTATACACAGTCAGTGTGACATGGAAAGAAAATCAAATTGGAGATTAGAAAAACTGTACACAACCGGTGTTAAGAATAAAGTAAAAAGAAAGAAGTAGTAGGGACTGTGTCTTCAAAAAGGAGACCAAGCAGACTGTACCCATTTTAGAAACCTTCAATGTTTGCTGTAGCTCATCTTCTGTAAGTCTGGAGGAGTTTACTTCCTGATCTGCTTTTCATTTGTTTAGGACACTGGCATAAGAGCGGGTGATTTTGTGAAGCTGAGCAAGCTAATAAAGGGTGGTCCAGGAATAATAGAGCTGTTTCTAAATATATTTTTATATCTCTTTGGCACCTCTTATTTTGACGACTTATTTAAATTGTATGTCTTTGTTGCACGAGTTTCATTAAGAGATTTATTATATAGAATTTGATGCTATTTTGGATAGAAATATTTGTCTAAACCTGAATTCCTTTGTTTCTTCAGGCTTTGCTAAACAACTCTTATTTGTACCACATGGCGCATGGGAAAGACTTTGAAAGTAGAGGCATTGAAAGTAAGTCATTTGTTAAGAAATTTATTTTCCCTTTTTAACTATTAGAATACTCCCGAAGTCTAGATCTATTTATAAATGGGAGTAAATTCTGTCTTTCTAATATGAATTTTCTGTTATAATATTGGGGAAGCTCTTTACTTTCCATCTGTGATGTAAGTCCCAAGTGTTTAAAGTAAATTGTATTTCCTATGTTATACATTTGAAGTAATTAATACACCTTGACGAGATGATTTATTTGCATAAATTTGTGTGATTTTTCTCCTTTTTCTTTTTTTTTTATCTTAAAATCTTAACTTTCATCCTGAAAATGCCACAAAAATACCCTTCTCTTAAATACCTTCCACCAAATATATTTTTTTAGTTGGAAGGTATTTAAGAGAAGGGTATTTTTGCTGTTTAACCATTTGTAGTAAATGTAACAAACCTGCTGGTTTTGTAACGGTAACACTTGAGATGCTTATCTGAGCGGTTATGGTTATTGAAGATGAACGTCTGAAGCACTTATGCTCAAATTCCACCACTAGATGTAGCTACTGGTTTGCTGGCACCAAAAAGTCCTGGGCTGAGATATGTTTGAGCTTCTCACTAATATGATCACAAAGGTCTCTCAAGTCATCAGACTTCCCTTCTTAACTCTTAGAGGAATCGGAGGCTGGTTTTTATGCAAACATGATTAAAACTAAAATCATGTTGCAGACATAATGAAGAGTGCCATTAAATAAAGGTTTTTTTTTTTTATATATTTTTATTCTTTTGATGGTACTTAGCGCTGCAAGTTATGATTCAATGAAATAATCTAATGTTAGTTGATCTTATTGGTCGTCTAATGAGTAACAATAAGTCTCAGTTTAATCTTGTATCAAGAGGGTCTTTCTATTAACATAAGAGCCTAAATATTTTGTCTTGCAAAATGCTGAGTTAAAAGACATGAGAGTACATAATTTTATTGTGCTGCTGTATCAAATACTGACCAAATAAACAAAAAAAATCTTCTCTTGCATGTTTTCTAAGCTAAAAAAAAGGTTTTGCTTTTGGTCCACTCTATAAAGCTTCGAACTCGATGCTATTTCGGACATTTTGAATTGAAGAAACTTCCTGGATGGGAAGCGAAACATCTTTTAACATGGAAACAAAGTCCTGTGGATTATTTACCAGATATTTATAAAATAAAGGAATCTAGTTTTTTTTTTAGATGTTATGTGAAACACTTCTGATTTCCAGTGTACTGAAATGTGAAACTATAATTAAAGGACAGGGTGTGTCGCTCTGACACACTGTCAGACTATTTGTTCCAATGCTAACTGGAACATGGAAATATGCCGGTGACAACACTGTCTATAGTGGAGTTTTCTACCTTTTTACACCCTTCAGTTTCCTGTAAATAGCTTTTAACCCCATTTACAGATCACTGGTGGTTTAACCTTTCACCCAGTGTAACCATGGTGATGTCAGCTGACTTGAATATGCTCATTGGCATCTCATTCCCGCTCTCTGTTTCTCTCAGTCTCAGGAATCTCATTAAACCTGGAGAAGATGATGGCTCAGAAGAGTGGGGCAGTGAAAGCGCTGACCGGAGGCATTGCACATCTGTTCAAACAGAACAAAGTAAGAATTCAGTATCTATGGCTTCACTTGTAATGAAAAGAAAGGACGGTAGTAAATTTATTATGACACCTCTGTTCAGGTAACCCACGTTAATGGTTTTGGTAAAATAACTGGTAAAAATCAAGTGACGGCTACTGCAGCAGATGGCACCCAGCAGGTTATCAACAGTAAGAACATCCTGATCGCCACAGGCTCAGAAGTCACCCCCTTTCCTGGTATCCAGGTAGCATCTTATATCGAATAAGCTTTTTGATTTGTTCAAAGCTACAAAAAGCTCCTGCATTATGTCACGTTCTGGTAAAGAAACAATTATTGTGTTTTTTATTAGATCGACGAAGAGTCTATTGTGTCATCGACTGGAGCTTTGTCCCTAAAAAAAGTGCCAGAAGACCTGATTGTTATCGGGGCTGGAGTTATTGGAGTGGAGCTGGTTAGTTACCTGGACTTAGTTTCAGCAGCAGTTTATTGGATTTTTTTCATTAAGGAGTCTTCATGGACATGTCTGTCCTTGGTTGCAGGGGTCAGTTTGGCAGCGCCTCGGCTCCAAAGTAACGGCAGTGGAGTTCTTGGGCCATGTCGGGGGCATGGGCATTGACATGGAGATCTCTAAGAACTTTCAGCGCATTCTCCAGAAGCAGGGGCTCAAGTTCAAGCTAAATACCAAAGTCATGGGCGCCACCAAGAGGCCTGATGGCAAGATCGATGTGACGTGAGTTAGTAAGGAGAAGGAAAAGGTGGGAAAAAAGCTTTGGACCTTTTAGTAATGGATGTTTGTAACTGTGAGGGTGTCATGTTGCAGGGTGGAGGCAGCAGCTGGTGGGAAGAATGAGACTCTTACCTGTGAGGTGCTGCTGGTCTGCGTCGGCAGACGGCCGTATACAGAGAACCTGGGTTTGGAAAGTGTTGGTATCGAGTTGGACAACAGAGGTCGTATTCCAGTCAACAACCGCTTCCAGACCAAAGTACACGGGTATAACTTTTAAATCCACATCCTTACCTACCTATTCTCTGTAGCTGCTTGGTCCTACCAGAGGGCGAGCTGCTGCCTGTCTTGGCAACCACTGAACAGGAGTCTGGGTTATACCATTCCATCACTGACAACAAGAGGCGTCCGAACCTTTTGCTCACATATACAGATTTAAGCAAATTAAACACATTAAATCACATTGAATCAGAGGATTAGTCAAGAATATTTCTACCTTTATGCCATTTGAACAATTCACCTGCTGTCTCCTACTGAAATGAAATGTAGTAATATGTTGGGTTCTGGTCAACATCAGACTAATGGCATCTATTGAAAGGAAATCCTGTTTGTAACAACCTGGCCGCCACATGCCTATTGCTGAAAGGTAACACCAAGAGGCAACCAAGTGTTCTTTAATACCAAAATACTGCTTGATTGAATTTTGTTGAATTATTGCTGCAAGCAAAGAAAACATGTGGTAAATTAAAATAAAAAAAAAAAATAGCTTTTTGCTAAAAAAAAAAAAGGGATTTTTAAAAAATAACTTTTCTAATTTTTGTTTGCATATTTAAGTTTTTCAGTTTTGAATTTTATTAATTAACTTTTTTTAGAGCTGCAGTTTGTAGCTATGTTGCCTTGCAGTCATGGATTTGATTTCTGGCCTAGGCTCTTACTGCAACATTTTCTAAATTAATCTCACTCATACAAACTAAGCCTGCTTTATTAGGTAATACACATTACATACTGAAATCAATAAGAAAATAAGGTTATGTGTTCTTTCTTCATTTAAAGGGAGAGAGTTGTAATGAATGCTATTTCTAACACTCAATCTTAATGAGAAATTTGGAGAACAAAATGGCAGAAATAAGATATGAACCATGGAAAACAACAAAGTGTCTATCAAAATCTTAAGTTTTTTGTTTTTTTTTTAGTTTCATTTCTGGATTGCCAATTTTTTTCTAGATTTCCATTAACTAAACATGCTTTTTTTTTTTTTTTTTTTTTTTTGCAACAATAAAGGGACAAAATTCACTCCATAGTTTTTGTTTGGTAAAAAATAAAGAACCTACTCAAACACAGAAAAGCAAATGATAGCTGAGGACTCTAAAACACTGAACCCATTTAGAAATGAGCTGGATAAAAGAATGCACTGATGGCTGAGTTATTCTGGATGTTTTTTCAGTATTTATGCAATCGGGGACGTGGTCGCCGGCCCAATGCTGGCCCACAAGGCTGAGGATGAGGGCATCATCTGCGTGGAGGGCATGGCTGGTGGAGCAGTACACATAGACTACAACTGCGTTCCTTCTGTCATCTACACTCACCCTGAGGTGGCCTGGGTGGGAAAAACAGAAGAGCAGCTTAAACAGGAGGTAAGAGTCCGCCTCAGAAAACATGCTCTCTCCAGCTTAATGGTTTGCTTGCTTTTTAATTTCCAATAGAATTGGAAGATGATAAAAATCAAAGCTCTGAGCCACACAGCTTAACATTCCAGTTTAGTTTAACTAAAAAATGGAGTTCATTGATCTCAAAGGAGAATTAGATGTTGGATTAGTTAATAAGCCTGTGTCAGAGGTAAGTATTGACACAAGGGAAAGATTTATGCCATTGGACTCAAAAGAAAACTGATCCATTGTTGTATTCAATTAAATAGATGTTAATTATAGTTGTTAATTAAGCTGTTTTCCAGTTTAATCGTTCAGAAAATGCCCAGTTTAGCTTCAGACCCTTCCTTAATACATGAGCATTAGCATCCTTTTTCTGTGGACTATATAATAATTCCAATAAAAGTAGATTTTGCTTCTTTCTTCACCCTTTTTTGTTTTTATTAATGTTAAGGGACAAATACATCAGAATACTAACTAAGGGATTAGTGAGAGAAATTCATTCAAAAGTCAAAACTGGCATAATCTGATCATTGTTGGGTCTGCAAATAACTAAATATTTCAGTTTTTCTAATGTCCCCTCTGGTCTCGCCAGGGTGTCCCATACAAAGTTGGCAAATTTCCCTTCGCTGCCAACAGCCGGGCTAAGACCAACGCGGACACTGATGGCCTGGTGAAGATTCTAAGTCACAAGGAAACGGATCGGATGCTCGGAGCGCACATCGTCGGAACTGTAAGGGCGCAGAACAGCACTCATGTTAAAAACCACTGACCGGGTGTCCTGCTGCAGGCGTCTATATCTATTCTGATAAATTAGGAGATATAAGCCTTTTTTTCATTAATTTTGAGTTAACATAAACTAAGCTGATACAGAAAAAAACTTGACTGCTTTTAATTTGGTGTTGTATTGGATTCCATCACTTGTAGCTGAAGAGTAGCTATGATAGAAATATAGATTTCTTCATATCTGGCAAGAGGGAAAATCTGCAGTGTATCAAATAGTTGTTCATCCTGCTATGCTAGCAGTGTTGGATGTACGGTTAACTGATAGCACTGTCGGTAACTATGGGTGAATTGGCAAGAATTTTACGATGTTTAGCGTATTTAGCATGTGTCACGATACGATCTACAGTCTTTCTCACTTGTTCTGCCACAAATGTTATAGAAGTGCACATTAAGGTACACCTCTCTTAATTTTATATTTTTTTGACACTTGGTCCATTTTATTATTAATATTGCTAATAATTATAACATTTTTAGGAGAATTTGTCTGCACATACCTACAGGATAACTTCAAAACTTATGAACTCGTGTTAATGTTTTATCAGATGTCTCTCATGCCAAGGAGCAACCCATTCAGTTTTGCTGATGATCCAGATCATAATCTGGACACAGGAATGTTTTTAGAGGTTCTCTAACTTTGTGAGATATTTGACTGAACAAGCAGTTCCCCACTAAACCAGAAGGTGGCAGCAGTGAGTACTGAAAGCCTCAGCATCAGACTCAAAAAGTCTGGAGGGATTTTACTGAGGACAGAAACGCAGGAAAGGGGAACATTGTTAGTTTCTTAGCAGGATCAACTAAAATCTTCTGAAGGTATTTTATATGATTTTTTTTTTTATTTATATTTTTTACCATAGTTGTCCCTCATGCCAACAAATAATCAATTACATTTGGGAGATGATCCGTATCATGTGCCGGTTTTAGCTATAGGTCTTAAGTCACAAATGGGGGCAAAGTTTGCTGCTTGGTAGAGGTCGTTTTTATTTATATTATCTGATAACTGAAATCACAGCTCAACAGGTTTTTATTCAGTCCTTCTTAGTTATTGTTTCCCTTTTATAAAGGGAATATTACATCATAAATGCTTCCTTCATTCTTACTGTGCCTAGTAAATAGTTGGATGGTGAAATTACGTTTTGTTAAGGTCTCAACACCACCTCCTAGTGGTGTAGCAGGGGATCTTCATTAGTGTCCTGTGCACTGAGAACGCAACTTAAACAAATATGTTTACAGATTTTTAGAAAATGCAACTCACCTGTAGAAACCAAACTACATTAAATGAAAAAAATGCTTCACGTCAAGATTCAACTTCTGATTTAAATTAGCTGGAGAAACTAAGTAGCAGAACTGTGGCTGAGAAGTTGATGTCCAACTGGGGAAATGTTGGTACTTGGTTAAGTTTTCATTTCTTTTTTAATAACTGAACATCTTTGTCTTTTAGTTTCATGTGCAATAAAAAGGAGTAAATTGCAAAGAAGGTGAAAAAGTATTAGATGGTGAGACTGTCAGTAGTGGAAAAGTTTAACCAGTAAATAGTGCAAACATTTTAGCTCAGCCTTGAGGTCAGAGGTCAGTAAAATCTGAACTAATCAAAGAACATCTCAGGGAATGAAAACAAAATGAAGCAGCTTTATAAACTGATCACATGTTTGTTTCAATGCAGGGAGCTGGAGAGATGATCAATGAGGCAGCACTAGCCATGGAGTACGGTGCTTCCTGCGAGGACGTCGCTCGGGTCTGCCACGCACATCCTGTAGGTTCCCTACTTTACTCAGTCCAAGGCATGGTTTGATTTAAAGATGCACCGATATGAAAGTCTGGGTCGTTAATTTTGCCCCAATGGACGATAACCGATATTCGATAACCGATCCTCTACTTAAGACACTTTTGTGTTCATGAAAAGCCTAAAGCTTCTCAGCTTTGGTATAAACTCCCACATTCTGCATCACTTTAACCATTCAAATCATGCAGATCAATAAGGTGCGGAGAGCAGAATGAGTACTTAAACTTTATCCCCTAACTTAAATCTAAGTTGGATGACCATGATTAGTGCTTTGCAACATCTGGTAACGGTTCAAATTCTTTACACTAATTCTACTTTTTTGGGCTAGCAGCTTTAATGGATACAGGGGGAAAACTGATGCCCACTAACAGTGGTGCAACAGATCATTACTAATCTGTGATCCTTACGGATTTCTCTCTGCAGTTTGGCAAGCAAGTGGTCCCCGGATTGGTAAACCAAAATAAATAAATAAATACTTAAAGAGGCCTCTTCACATAGAGAGCGCCTGTTCAATCCAATCAAGTAAAATAGAGCAGTGATCATAGCTAGCAAAGGAAAAGAGGAGCTTAAAAAAACACCTGCATCCTTTAAGCTGCATGGGAGAATTTTGGCTTCCCTGTCAAATGTTTGAGGTAGTGTGGTGGTCAAAATAATAACTGTATGTAGACCCTATAGCACAAAAACGCCATATAAGAGTGGAACTACGTCTTGCATGGCGACCCATTGGTAGCAACATCATCTGTATCAGCGACGATGGCATGATTCAAGATGAGTGCTGCTCAACAGACAATATTTTAAAGCTAATTCACAAGGTTGATAAGATCCATATCGTATAAAAGGCAACAATAATGAAAACTATTGTAATAAACTAACATCCTTTAATTAACCATGTGTTCTACTTGATAAAAGCCCCATAATTAGCTGGATGCATCATGGTTTATTTATTGCAAACAGAAATTATGCAGTTGTTTGAATAGGGTGTTTTTAGCAATCAGACCTGCTATTTTACAGCCTTTACCGAAACAAATCTGATGTCCAACATTAATTACAGGTATATTAAATACTACTTTTTGTTGGTATGTTTCTAGTCATCAGTTCCTAACCTAATTTCCTGTCTGATATCTTCTTATAGACCGTGTCTGAGGCTTTTAGGGAAGCCAACCTGGCAGCATCGTTCGGCAAAGCCATCAACTTTTGAGGTCCCATCAGCTGCTGCACCATGAACGGACACAGCGACTGAGAAACGAGATGCTCAATGTCTGCATCATGGCCATCACTAGCATAGACCACCCTTGGCCCTGTGTCCATATCAGCAGGATGCTTAGTTAATTTCATGTTATTTAAGTGTTTCAAAAGGAAAGGGGTTTTATTGGTAAAAAAAAACACTTATTTGGCTGCTTTTCAGCACATGCTATAAACATCCCATTGGATTGTTTTCCTCCACCCTACTTTTGAACAGAGACTTTGATTAAAATACTATAAGGTGGTTTTCTTCTCTAACGGAAGACAAGGATGTGTTTGACTGCGTTCCTTTTTTTTACTGTGTGAAAAGGTTGCGAAAATTCCAATCGGACAATGCAGCAGAAATAGTTCCCAGTCAAGATGGAGGCCCTTTCTACTATATCAGAGGTTTTGGAAAAACAAGTCTCTATGTTTGCACCTGTTCCCCACATGTAAACAACACATGCTGTCTTCTCTACAATTCTTGTATTAATTTACTACTTCTAGGTCATTTTGGACTCCGTTTAAAGATCAAACAGGAAACTGGAAAGTTATTTCCGGAGTCAGGCAGAGACTGCTCTGTATTCATCCAAACCAATAAATGCAGTTCTATAATTATCTTTGTTGTATTTTTTTTAAGTTTTTAAGATTCAGCCAACTGAATAAACGTTCCCTCTAGAAGAATAAATTAATTACCAGATCAAACCCAAAGCACAGAATTTGCTCATGTCATCTTCATTGCTACACACATAGACATTATATACGTAGATGGGTCATCCGACGCTGCCGGCAGAGAGGCGACGTGTCTAGAGGGTGGCCATCTTGGGTCAGACTACAGTTCAGACAGCTGCTGTCAGAATGAAGAGGAGGTGCCTTAGATCTCATTTTAATGAAATGTAAGGCAAATAAAAGATAATTGGCAATCCTTTTGTGGAAAGCCTGGTCTTATTCACCACTTCCCAACACAGCGCAGACGTTTTGCGGTTGATTGACAGGTCGAGTCGTGGGGGTTGGATATGCATCGCAGATGAGAGAAATGGTGCAAGAAATGTCCTTTTGCAGGACCTGGTTTAGCAAGAAGGCTTGGCTAGCAGCATTTAGCTTTATTCTACTTTTCATGCCTCCTTTTTCAAACGTCAGGATCTGAGCCAGCACGGATAAAGACCGCTAGGACTGATTTAAAGCACTTTCTAGAAAAGGCAAAGAAGAATGAACTATATGGGATTCACATGAAAAATAATATAATATATTGCACTTATTCTAGATGTTTGTTAATTTGCATAGTTGCTCATTAATAAACACATTCTCAGAAAATAGTTTTTATATATTAAAAAAATATAAAGCTGACTAATAGCTTCTCCATTATTAAACAGGAACTTTTTTTTTTAGATTTGTGACACAATATTGGACCATGCAAAACACAGATTTGCCTTCGCAAAGCCTCAGAAGGGCAACATTTATGTTCAAAGAGTAAACCTATGCATGAAATTATGTTTTTTTTTTCTTATTTAATTTTTCTTTTTAGTAAGTGTTTTTCTAATGTTTTTTGCATTGATATAAATATACTGGCATGATAACTTAATATACGTTATTGGTTTTCAGTATATGTCTATTTTGAATGTATAGCCCCCCCTGTAGAAAACTCCCCCAGCCCCCATTGGCTGCAGCTACAACTTTGTTTATAGATGTTGGAGATCAGCCTGTTTTCCAGTGTAGTCCTGTTTCTCTGACTGTGACTGGCTGGATGTGCTCTCTTCATCCTCTAACATTGGAGCTGGCTCAGAGCTTGTGTGCCTGGCTGTGTGTTTCCTGGATGGGGCTGTCTTTTACAGCTGCTTTTTCTATCTCTGCTTCTGTCTCCTTTAACCCCAGTCGGCCTCGGCAGATGGCCGCTCACACTGAGCCTGGTTCTGCTGGAGGTTTTTTCCTGTTAAAAGGGAGTTTTTCCTCTCCACTGTCGCTTAAAGCATGCTTAGTGTGAGGGATTGCATTCGGGTCAATGAGTCGATGCAATCAACTGGTTTTCCTTAGATAGAAAACAATTTTACTGTATGATCTGGTGAACTATAGAGTGCCTTAGGATGACATGTAGTGAACTTGTGCTATGTAAATAAACTGAATTGAATTGAATATCACAATAATCTCTTACATGTCACAACCCCTTAAAAGAACAAAACAAATTTTAAAATAACCTTTCAGTTAGATTACACATTTTTATTCAGATTAAAAACATTTAAACTGAACTCAATCTGGATGAAATCTATACAAAGTTATATATTTTGCAGTTAAATATTAATATGGTAAACAAATATTTATAATAATATATTATTAAATATACAAATATATATGGAGTATATTATTATTCAGTATTTTTAAGAATTGCTCTTTGATAATGAGCAATATCATCTATAGAGGGAACTTAGTTGTAATGGGATTTACAAAAGAGAGTAAAGTTATTATTTAGTATTTTTTTTCATATCAAATCACTGAGTTGCCAAAAGAACGATGGCTCTCCCTTTCCATTGGAGCCTCTTTACATTTATACCTCCCTACAGCTGCGAGTGTGACATTATTGCAAGTGACACTTGACATTTAAAGTGTAGTGGTAATGGGCTGGTTTGGGTTCCAGCCCTATGAGTAGCTCTACCTCTCTTTCCAATTCAGTTTTCCGGTTTTAAACAGGTGATGCCAAATGGGTAACTAAATAGAATCTCATTAACCGAATTTAGTGCAAGCCTCAGTGTATAAGAAGTTCTCATTAATGTAATGATTCACTGTGGCAACAGCAGGTTGGAGGCCTCTAGGAGCTCAATTTGTGGCCACCCCCCCCCCCCCCAAAGCAGGAATGTTTTTTTTTTCTTTTCTTGCTTTTATTGTCATTATGTCACAAGTACAGAGCAATTCATTTCAGTTTATTTATATTGAGCCGATTCACAACACAAGTCATCTCAAGGCATGTGGAGCAGTGTGGGGTTAAGGATCTTGCTCAGAGACCCAGAGTGTCAGTCTGTGGGAGTGGGGCTTGAACTCAAAACCTCTGGAATTCAAGCACAATGCCCTAATCACTTTTCTCATTGGTTCCTCTGCCATGTGGATCTGGCCACAAATGGAAAAGGACATTATGGATCACTGTTGGACTTCAATAAAATGTCTTAAATCTGAGGGTTCTTCGTATCGACTGTCAGACAGACCACCGCAGAACATCCTATGTGCCTTCATCCTATGTGCTAATTAAAGAAGCCCCTCCCCTAGTCCCAATATTTTGATTTATTATTGCAATTAAGGAGGTATCCTTTAAACTGGCTTTAATATTGATTACCTCTCATATGACCTATGTGTTTGCTGTGGAGGGTAGTTCAAGAATATCTTCTGAAAGCAACCTGACCACCAATCGCTTGCTGGCAAACTCCAGGCCTGGCTCCAGGGTAAGGTTCAGGCTTCGCCATTCCAAACAGTGTCTCTTGGCTCAATCCCTTTATTTTAGAGCTTTTTCAACCACTCTTTAACTCACCTTTCACCCAGAACCTTTTTTGCATTGGGAGACCCTTCAAGGAACATTTAAGTCCCAAGCATTATAGTTTCTGGGATCATCTGGGCACTGAAACCCATCCTCTACGTGAAGTTGGCATTTGAAGAAGGGCATAGTTCAGGAAACGCTGGAGGGACTATGTCCTTCGGCTGTCCCTAGATCCCCTTAGGCTCCCTCCGGGGGAGCTGGAAACAATTCATTAAAGCAAACACCTTTAAAAGCTTCTTGTATTCTGTTCTGGCAAAGAGTCCTGTTTGTTTTGGTAGTTCACTGAAGCCGTTCTGGTAGATTACACACGCTCTCAATAAATAAGAAGTACTCCTGAAACTCCACCTGTGTTTGAACATGGTGCAGGGTTAGGGTGTGGTGGCTGCTACAAGCTGAAGGACGATCAGCAAGCTGGAGATGAAGGACCTCAGCAGAGCAGTGCAGACTTATCTGCCAATAGTGTGAACACATGAAGCTCTACAACAAAATACAGCATTTTGAGCCAACTGATTCAGGTATTGTCCTTTTATTGTTTGTTTTTTCTATACAAATATATGAGTCAGCGATGTCACATTAACATAATATGATCTGCAGGAATGAGTAAAGGTATTGCTACTGCTAGAATGTTCTCTCTGTACATTGTAAGCCTATTTTTACCTGTTACAAATTAAAGATTTACTTTTAAAAAGAATACCTCTTTTCTGTTGAACCTACGATAGTTGAGTCTAAAGTTCATAATACATTTTTTTATGTTTAAATTGAATCAGTTTCTTTGAAAAAAACAAAAACATTTTAATAAACTTTACCAGTAGTACAGTCCAAAACCCCTATTTGAAATGTGTAATTTCCCTTTGTGTAAATCAGATGCGTTTGTTGCAAGAACATTTCCAGGAAAAACTGGTAAAGTTATTTTTAAAGTTATAGTTATGATTAATTTAACATTTAAAAACATTACATTACTACTTTGGGCGCTTTGGTCAAAGTTATTAAGATCCACATGCTGCTTTGAGACACAGGTTACAGACCCCTCTCTACTCTTTTCTGCCTGCCTAATATTGGGGTCTCTTAATCAAGTTGCTATCAATGTTAGTTTCTATATGTAGGCATGATCTATTTTCAGTTAATCCAGTTTGTTTATATAGTACAATTTCCAGTTATCTGTCACGCTTATTCCAAGTGGGGTCGCAAGGGTTGCTGGTGCCTACTGTATCTCCAGCTGTCTGGGGGCAAGAGGAGGGATACACCCTGGACAGGTCGCCAGTCCATCGCAGGACAACACAGACAAACAGGACAAACAACCATTCACAAACACACTCACACCTAAGTATAATTTAGAGAAACCAGTTAACCTTAACAGTCATGTGTTTCAACTGTGGGAGGAAGCCACAGTCCAGGTACCTGGAAAGAACCCAGGCATGCATTTTTGTGAAATGCACGCATGCGTTTTACAAAATATGTAATCTTAAAAGATCATCATCCAGTCAGCTTGCTT
The DNA here is from genome assembly GCF_000732505.1 of Cyprinodon variegatus. Classification (NCBI taxonomy): domain Eukaryota; kingdom Metazoa; phylum Chordata; class Actinopteri; order Cyprinodontiformes; family Cyprinodontidae; genus Cyprinodon; species Cyprinodon variegatus. The sequence continues at coordinate 19,527 of NW_015150523.1, read as the reverse complement.
AAAGCTTTTCCATCTAATGAAACCCAGCTGATTGCATCAAATCATTCACTTTGCAGAATTTGCACTTCCTGGATGAGAAAGTAGCAACAGTAGATTTGCTTGGGTTGTATCATCTCTGCATCAATCCTTCACACCGAGCATGCATGCAGTGATAGTGGAGAGGAAAAACCTCATTAACAGGAAGTGACCTCAAGCAGAACCAGGATTGGTGTGAATGACCATCTGCCGAGGCCAAATGTAGGCTTAAGGAGACAGAAGCAGACTTGCAACATAAATACCTGCTAAGGTAAGAGTAACTGAACTAGTTTTCATGTTAAAATTTATTTAAAAGCACATACGGTTAGTTCCAGTAAAAACTCAGTGCATAACTATGGAAGAGAAACAGAACTAAGCACTGAAAAATAGAACCAACTCCATCTCCTGTGATGTGAGCGGAGTTGGTAAGAATCCCATCTTGGAACACTAATTTTAATCTGGGAGGACAGAGAGCATGACGGTAAGTGAAACAGCGGTATAAAAACTTCAAAGATTTTTGAAGGAAGTAAAAGAGAAACTCTGGCAGTAATTCGCACAGAGGGATTGGTTCTACCAACAGAGTCTATGGGTAAAGAATGATTTGGCCGTATTTCCCGCAGTCAAGTCCCACAGCTCTGAAAATAAAATTCACTTAAATAAATTGGTCTGCCAAGGGCCCTTTAAATCCCTGAAAGTTTGTCGATTTAAAAAAGTGAAGTAGTGTTTTGTTTTCATCTTGTATACACAGTGCTTTTACAAAATGAAATTTCGATGCATACAGCTTTTCAACAGTGAATGAGCAGCTTATAACAGTAAAATGAACATTACAATTTATAAAGTGCAGCAGTCATCAAGAATGTAAACAGTGTAGGAGAAAAGGAAACCAGTTTAATATCATGGTGCAAAAGACATTGATATGTAAAGGTTCGGAGTTTTGTTCTATTTAAGCTGATTATATAATTTCAGCTATGCTTTACTTACAATTCTGGAAGGTAGTCAGAGTCAAAACAAATTACACTTTGGTTAAACAGTAACATGTTATGAATAATCTTTGAGAAAGAATCTGGCTTGTTTTGGGAAGAAGCTATGTCTGGTCTACAAACACCCTCACACAGCGGCATTGTGTGAATGAGTTAATGTTGTGTAAAGCGCTTTGGTCAAGTCTCCTGACTTGGAAAAAAAAAACTAAATAAGTACAGACCATTCACCGTTTGTTTCTCTTTTTTTAATTTATATTCTATGTTAAATTTGTTGGGTCTTCGGGAAAAATACTTTTAAACTGCCCTAGATGTTAAAAGGCAAACCTAGAGCAAATGTAAGCTATGATGCTCATGTCACAAAAATGTTTCAATGTGTCCATAAACCTTTGCTTCAGAGACAAGAGTAAACCTAAAGAAACTGCTTAACAGATTTGATATTTACTGTTTTATGTAGGCAAACATGAATGGTCTTTCTTAATGAAATTGTTTCTTTTGCAGTCAACATTACCATTGAGAGCAAATTTCACAAGTGTTTTTTCTGAAGTATTTTCCTGCTAATACAATACAAAAGACTGGGTGTAAATCCAGGAAGGAGACGTTTCCTCCCTCTGATTAAAATGCTTCGACTTCATTTCAGCTCAGCAGTTAAACGTCCCTCCCTTCCACTTTAGTCCTGATCTAACCCAACTTCTCTTTTTTTTCGTAGAAATCTTACAACCAGTTGTTTGGGAACAAAGGTTAACCTATGGATGAAACCTACCCACAAGTGAGTACAACACTTTGAATAGACTAAGAATACTAAATTTTTCTTTTGTGTGAGGACATTTGTCTTTTACAGTATATGGCAAACATTAACTTTTTTCTTTACTTTGGAAAAGTCAAGTTGTTATTTTCATGTTTAGTTTGTGTTTTTTTTGTTTTTGTTTGTCTCCCTTATTAGTTGTTAATCTTGCACATCCAGGGAATATAGCAGTGATGAAATGCATTGGGATGTAGAACCTATCTAGTAACAATAAACGTAGCAAACATTATACTGTTTATTGTACATGCCTCTCTCAATATCTGAGTAAATAGCTTTAAAATGTTATATTTTAAATGTTTTTTTTTGGATTCTACATTTTCTTATAGCTAAATTAATTTTATAGATTTTTTATTTTCGAATTTCTTTTTAGAGATATATTTCACTTTTTTCCACACTTTTCTTTCAGTTTTACAAATGTCATTTTTTTCAAATTGCGTTTTATATAAATGTCTGTAATAAGACATCTACAAGGAGACCGGTGAGCTGAAAATGAAAACATAATGGGTTAAATATTTGACTCCCTATTTCAGAATTGAAGAAAGTATCTACATAATGTTGATATGTGGTATTGAAGCTTTTTTTTTTTAAGCTTTTGGAAATTTTCTAAGATGCAAGGTGTATAAAAAGACTTATCAGCTGAAAGATCAGCCAGAGGGTTAATGTGCTGCTTTTAGCTGTTTATTCAGGGTGGAGGCCTCTGGGTGGAACCTCAACCATGCATGTTAGTATGCATTTTGTTTATATGTAGGTGCTGAACTTCCTGTGGCTCCTGTAGGTTAATCGGTACAGCAGACTCAATATTAAGAAAAGTTTACAGAAGAGCCATTTTAAAACTGATTGTTGTATTGAAGAGTTGTCAACTTAGCCTTAAAACCCCTGGCAAGGAGTTTTAAAGAGGAGCCATCATATAGTTCATTATAAAACACAAAGAAACATATTGCTAAAATAAAGCAATCTACAGTAAGTTTTCCTTCTCAAAGTGTTTATTTTGTCCTTTACGTTACATTTATGTTTCTATCAACTTAGAGGCTTTGCTTCAGTGAACACTAACATTGATATTGAACTCTAAGGTCCTGAGGTTGACAGATAAATGCAAGCACCTGTGTCTGTAGGTCTGTGTCAAGCTGTGCTTCTTTGCTTAATGCAGCTAGTTGTTTTTTGGCCTCTTAAAAGGTATGTCTGACCTGGCCATACTCTCTTAACAAAAACCCTTAGCTCACTCTAACAAGCTCACATCAGCACAATACCAGTAATAGTAAGAAAAACCATGCAAAGTGTGGGACCTACAAGGTGCTACCACCCTGTGTACTGTACCCTCATCTTAACTCTGTCCTCTGTTATGTCCTGGTTCTTTCGAAGATTCCAGTTTTGGAGAGATGGCCTTATGTTTCTCAGAATAAATTATAATTAAATACATTTTTGTACCCTTGAGTTTATATACATACAATTTCCAAATAAGGTAAGTAATAGCTTTTAGTTTTTCTCAGAAAGTCAAATAACCTAGAGTTAAATAAGAAGATGCTCACTTTATGTTATATCCTTAAATGATTCTGGTTTTCATTCGGGTTCATGTCTTTAGCCTTTCATTGGTATTTTTTGTGCCATGGGATTTATCTGGGCTTGTGCTACTTGGGTGGAGGTTTCCCCCGATGTTGCTTAACTGTTTTTGTTCTTTTACACTTAAGAGTAACTTCTGATTACATGTCCACCAGATACTTCCCTGGTTTTCTTTACTTGAATTTGCAGCTCACTTGGTTTTATTGTTGTCTGTTAGATTCTTGTATTATCACATGGTTGAAATAAAAATATTTGATTACATAGATAATTAAATGGATGTTTTTATTTTTCACATCTCTTGCTTTTAGACCTTTTTAAAATGCCTGTAATCCAACTGTCAAGATCTTCAAATCTGCAAAAACCAAAGGCCCCAAAATTGCAGGCTCTAATAAAAGGTGGATCCTTAAATCTGAAAGTCACCAATCAACCCATCATCACCACAGCGTCCACCCACACTAATGGCTCAGCTAATACAGCTTCTGGCTTCTTTGAAGACCTGTTGACACACTCTCACTGTAAGTTACCAACCAGGAGCTTCCCTTTTTTCTACTATTTTTTCTCTCTACTTTCATGGTTGTTTTTCAAAAGAGTCCCAGTAAATGTATAAAGGACATAAGATATCTAGGTGAACTGAAAATGTACTTTAGCCATTCTAAAATCTTGAGTATGATTTCTTGTCTTGTTTCAACTGTCATCCAAAAGTCTGCAAATTGTTCTGGAAATGTTTGGAAGTAGAAGTAGAAGGCTTTTACCTTATAGTCTGAACTCTAATAGGGGCTTTAATGTCACTAATTGGGCAATTACTGTATTTCTCATTAGTTATTGGCCTGACCTTCCTCTCCTATGCTATCTATGCAATGAGGTAAGTTGTTTTGGTCACTTATCCATTTTACCATCACCTCTCAGTGCGTAAAATTCCCTGGGGAGGTGATGGTGTGGAATAGGTTTTAGAAGGATAAATTCTAGGCCACCTCTATATATTGTTGACTGTTCGTGTTTAACTGGCGAAACACTTGGTGGCTTCTTTCGCCATTCTCTTAAAACCTTGAGGTGGAGGCTTTTTCTTTGGGAAATTCCAACAAAGCTCTCAAAATAAAATCTTGTTCATTCTCAAGATAAAAGGCCAGAACACAAGATGTAATCCTTGCAGAGAGAGGTGTTCAGACTGTTATTCCATAGATTCTTAATAAAAGCTACACAACTGGATGCCCAAACAAAGAGAAGTAGACTTACTGGGTCAAGAGTGAAACTTATTTTTTTCACCTTTACATTTCAGTTGCAAGTTAAACAGCTGTATGCTCTGCTTCAGTCAGTGTCAATCCCCTTACCTTTTAGCTGGCCTACTTAAAGCCAGGCGTACACTGTGCAATTTTTTCAGCTGTTGCACGCAGCTACAGCTCACGATTTATGTTCGGCCCAACGCTCTTATGCGATCTGCCTGCTCAAACTGTGCAACTTAAAACCACGTCAGATTCAGCTCCGCAGTGAGATGGAGCTGCTCTGACTCATCTATCCGGAAGCCAAACAAATAGAAGGGGAATATTAAGCTCACTATAGTGAACCGCACTGCCTTGGTAAATTGTGCAATTTTGTGCTGAAAGCCCTGAAAAGAAAAGGCAACAACGTATTTGAGAAAAAGACATGGCTGAGCAAACGTGGCTACTACGGTCTGACAATTTTACAGAAAGAACTGCATTTCACACATTGCATCTCTGCCATGCTGCTGTGTTTACAAAAGAATCCTTGTTTGCGCATGCGCACTGAGCGATTTGCCCATGCAGTCGGGAAAAAATCAAACTTGTTTGATTTTCTCCCAAACTTACGATCCCTGATCGGGAGGTGGTCGTGAAAGGCTGATCGCCCCTCGTAACCCCCTGTACACTACACGACTCATGACGCACGATCAAGCTGAAAGTCGGCCCGATCAAAAGATTCTCGCACGACTGGAAAATCGCCCCAAAAATCGCACAGTGTACGCCCGGCTTAAGCCATCAATATTCTGCCAGATTATCGAAAGCCTCTGATTATTGATGTCTATGGTTTCTTCATTGGCCTTACCATATCTCCTCACTACAACCATGCTTCTCTGCCCTTACTATTTTTACAACTGGGTTTTCATTTTCTTGACAAAGACCTTGTTTCTTTGTCCAGTGCCTGGATGAGAAGCTGATGTCTGCCTATTTGTGTAGGACTCCTCCCTGCCTCCCGTTTAACTCTGTAATCTTAGCTAGGATTTGTGCCTGGCTTATATATTCTGTTGTAACATTACATTTATTAGCCGCTACCTGATTTTAGGAAGTTAGGAAGGGTACATAAACTGCAGATTGAAGAGGAACTGTTTGGAGGTAAAGACTTTTAAGAAGGAATAAACCAGTTTAATCAATTCCTCCTTTACAATCTTAGGAATAGACACCAAACTGTTGACCACCATTTCATAACATGTTTGATCTTGTAAATGCTTTCTGACTCCCAGAAGTATAAATGTTTTGCAACTGCCTCTGTCTGGCAATCATTTCAGGTTCTCTTTCTGGTGCATAACACAGTGACAATTATTATCCAACATTTTAGGTTGGAACAAACATTTTATGATAATGGGCTTTTAGCACCTATATAATAGAAATTTAAACGCTGTAAGTTAAACCATATTACATTTTGTGGCTTTCAATAAATGATGTGCAGATCGAGACTTGTCAGCTGAAATTCAAATTCAAAATCTTTTTTATTGTTTGTTTGTGACTTCAATGCCATGAATGACCTGAAAAAATTACAAAAAACAAAACACTACAACAATCCCATCTAACTGTTCTTTCCTTTTATATTCTGCAGTACCCCGGTGGGCAATCTACACCATCTTTGGAAGTTGTAGCCTAGTAGTTCTACTTTGTTGCCTGTGTATCTGGATTAAATGTTGCTGCAAAAGGAAGAAGAGACGGCAAAAGGATCAACAGATTCTTTTGAAGGGATTAAATGGAAAAACAGCCACTGCACGGGTAAGACAACGTAACAATCAGTTTAGCTCGTTCGGCGCACAGACTATTAACAAGTCTATCCATTTGGTCTGTCTGTACTTTAAACATCAAATGCTCTAATTTAAACCAATGTGGATAACTTCTCAGCTAGCTATCCACTTGGTGCAACCTGCCATCTGCTACTCTGGTTGGGCCGATGGGAGCTGCTTGGACTTTGGACATTTAGCAGACCTCTTTAAAGCTAAAAAAAAAAAAAAAAAAAAAGGTTATTGAGAGATTTAAGCAATTTAATTAAGGTGTTGGAGCAGGAATGGAATGCAAGATAGTAACTCAACACAGAGGGATAAATTAATATTGCACAACCTGGATGATAATAATAATAATGATACACAACTTTTATCTTATTTTGGTCTGTAAAAGCTCTACCAGAGGTATAGTACAACTATCTGCCATTTAATATCTATCTCTTTCAGATATAAACAACATGCTGCTGTGATTTTTTGGTGATGGGGTGTTTCATAAAGATGGAATTGTCTGTATGATCTGATTGAATTATAATTTAACCATAAATGGTTGATTCTAAGGACCTCTGTTTGTCCAAAAACAAGTAAAAAACAAAACCACTGGACTTCTCGTTTCACTTCCTATCCAGAAAGCTTTCTCAATTCAAAATGTCTCGAGTATTGTGGAGCTCCAGGCTTATTGGGTAGACAAACAAAAGCCTTGTTGTGCCTTTGAAAACATGGAAATTGACCAGAAACAGGTCCACCCCTTTGTAATGGGGAGCTGTTAGGGTCGTTATTCGCCTGTATGGCAATGAGGATTGAGATTTTAGTGTAACGACCTCAGAAACTTTGACCCAATATTCAGACAGACAGTTCAAGACGGTTTACAACAAGCTTTATTTAGAACCAATAACGCAGCGAGCAGCTGATAATCAGCGGGGTGGATAACTGGTTTCACTGCAGAGGTAGAAAACACAGGTCAGTGACTGGGATATCGGGCTAATAATGACAAAGAGCAAAAGTCACTGACCTGGTTTAAAGTCCGATCCGATCCCAGATGAAAGGGCGATAGTTAGCAGCCGTAGCCGCTTCCAGCGCCCCGAATGATAATGAGCTGACGATAGTTGATGCAGAGGGAGCAACAGTGTCCTTAAGGAGAATCCAAGCCGAAGTCAGAGAAACAGTCCAGGTTCTGTAACCAGCAGGATCCAGGAAAAGAGTGCAAAAAACACAGCAGACAGAGCATACAAAAATACAAAAAAATACAAAAATCTCCAAAATTAAAAGCTCTCCTGTGTCGAGGCATGAATCTGTGGAGAGGTTGTTTGGTTTCTCCAATATAAAGATCAGAGCATTCCTTGTTGCACTGAACTGCATACAACACTCCACTCATCTTAGCTTAGGGAGTTGACCTGTTTTTTTTGGTTCAATTTTTATGTTTTCTAAGCCATAACAAGGCTTTTGATGGGCAATTCTATAAAGCCTGGAGCTACACGCTACTCAAGACATTTTAAATTGAGAAAGCTTTCTGGATTGGTCAAATCAACAATCCATCGAAGATTGCAAGAATTATTGCACTTAGTCCTGGCTGCGATATCCCAGACCAATGGATAACCACATATATTATATTTTTCCTAAAAGTGGCTTTAGGCACAGAGTTAATAAATTGTTGTTTATATTAAACAAACACCTGTAGGCTAATATACTGGTATATTAGCCTACAGTTGTTTGTTATTACCTGTAATTGAACAGGGATAGCATGGAACTATCTGGTTTTTCTCTTTAATACTAGACCCAGTTCAGCACTCACATAGATTCAAGAACAAAATTCTATGGAGTCTAAATCACCACTCATTTAATGAATTAGCTAAGCTTGATGATCCCTAAGAACACATTCCCATTTAAAAATCATTCAGTCAAGGTATTCCAGAATTGTCAGTGAATCTATTGAGCAGCATTACGCATACATCATAAAATGGTATCTAAATCCTTTACAGGAATCAGTGGGATGGCCTTACTCCTTTTCATCATTAATTTGTTAATCTATAGTAAACATCATCCTGTCCCATCAGGGTGGGAATGTTAGGGTGCAAAAACTGCATTCTTGTTTGCCTATAGCCTGTTTATGAAAAACGTCCTTAGACTAAACCGTGTAAGCGTAAATAATGCTGTGTTAAATCCTTAAGATAAAGTCAATCTCTTATTAGAGTTTGATATAGAGGGAAATTGAATGCCTCAAAGAAATTATAATCAGTGTGGCTTCAATTCCTCACTTTACCATCTGTGCTGCAGTTTCCCCCCATTTTTATAACAATTGTACGCATGAGTTACAGTTTGAGAGAGAGTCTGTACATTCTCCTGTCAAATTAAATATTTTATACATCACAACATTTGCATGGAAATCAAAAAATGCCAGTTTCAGGCCCTTTTATAAATGACACCTCTGCTAACTACTGAGATGGCAGTGCCAGCATACCAGTGCTCTTGTGCCTCTGTGCCCATGAACACTCAGTGGCTGAACCAAATTAACAATTAACCCTGAATTGTTGATGAAGTCCCCATAAATTAACCAGTGCAAACATGATGCATCAACCTCCATCCAATCCAGTGACATCAGTGAAACAGGCAAACCCGAGCATTTGGTAGGTGAGATTGGGGCTTTCAATAAGCTCACAAGAAAATGTAGTTTTGATTGCAGACTTTGATGGAGTCTAAAACTTCTTTCCAGAACATGGAGCAACCAGAATATGACCCTTCCTCTTTACTCAATAGCTATGGAACCATCCATTTTATACCGCAATGACTAATTAAACCACATAGATTTATGTCACCTTTAAAGTTTTAGCTGACTTATTCTAACCTGATATTCTTATTGTGTTTCTCTAAAGGTTCAGCCAGACATCAGGGTTATCGGCTACGGTACAACAGAACAATATAGGGGAAAGTTGCTCTACTCTTTGGAGTACAATGCATCTTTGTCGGAGGTATTTAAATGTAATGCATCTGTGCTTAAGGTTGATCTCTACTAAATAAAACTGTCACTGCACCCTCATTTTCATGGCATTTTGGTGATGTTATACCGCAAGATTTAGTTTCCATCACCGTTTCCCATGTACTGTCCTGTAAATGAACTTATAGTTGAACAATGATTTTCTGTGAGCCTTGTAGCAGTGATAAAATTCACAAATTAATCTTGTGTTTTGTTGTATTACAGCTTACAGTGGGGATCAAACAAGCTGGCAGTTTAAAGGCAATGGATTTGGGAAAGAGCTCTGATCCATATGTAAAAGTCTACATCCTCCCTGAAAAGTCCAATGTTTTTGAGACTAAAGTTTTCAAAAACACACTCAACCCTTTCTTCAATGAGCAGTTCACTTTCAAGGTAGATGGTTGTTTTTTTAAAATACCTTTTTATTGCCTTGGGAACAAAACAAAAAAAACAATTTTATATTCTACATATTTTATCCCAATGCAAGTCTCATGTGGTTAAAGGCTCCTATCATAACAAACTGAGAGAGAATATTTCACACTGATACATGAGGAACAAAGAATCAGAAAGGTTTGTCAATAAAATCATTGACAGCTCAAAATCTTTATATCAGAGTGGAATTCACATATCAACAATAGAGTTTTATCACTATCACCTAGCCCTGAATAATTCTACAGACATTTTTTTTTTATCCTAAACACAGAAACTACCCTGAATATAGGCATCTAAAGTCTGCATATTCGAATTAAAACACTGTCTGAGATCTTGGACACTGATCTTAATTTCCTAGCCTCACAAAACAGCTATGTACTTACAAAGTGACCAGGCATTATCCATTCTAAATGAAAAATTCAGTTTATTTATGGCCAAATCATTATAAATATCCTCTTGAGGATCAGATCTATGATATGAGATGGAGATTAGTTATTAAAGGCTTTATAGAGAAGGAGAATTTTAGATTCTATTCTGGATTTAACATGAATAGAAAACATGAAGACTAAAAGAAGAGAAATATGATCTCTGTTTTTAAATTTTTATCAGAACTCTGGCTGCAGCATTTTGGATCAATTGAAGGCTTTTAAAAAAAGTTTGTGGATTTTTTTAATAGTAAACAATGACAATAGTCCAGCCCATAAATAACAAATGCATGAACTACAGTAGTTTCCAATTTTGACAGAAGAAAATTCACGAAACTTGTATAATATTGGAATCCATTAATGTTTGATTCTAATATTAACTCAGTTCAAGGGAATTAGCTATGCTAATCTTATTGTAATTGTTTATCTTGTTAAAAAATAGCAGTAGGAACATTTATAGTGACCACATTTGTACAAAATACCCAATGGGGAATAGTTTTTTTTTTTATAAACTGGTAGTTTAGAAGAAACTGACACCGAGCATCTGTGAAAACTGGCAATGCATCTTTCATTTTGCTGTTAAAAATCTTTGACCCACTGTTCCATAGAGAATTGCTGTGATACATTAACATTTCAGGAGTTTTAAGTTTGAATTATAAACCTCTCAATTGAACAAAAATAAATTTAAATCTAAGATGCATACATTTTGAGTTTAGCTGTATATGTGCCTGTGTGTTATCAGTAATACATGTCAATAGTTTAGTCAGTAAGAAAGAGTTTAAAGTATAGAAAACCATATACACAGCTATATCCATAATCATAAGATATTATATTAGCTGATGCTATAACTCATTAAAGTAGTAAAAATTAAATGTTTTTTTCATGTAATCAAATGTTTCCCTAATATATATAGTATGTGTTTTTCAGCTATCCAAGTCCTCCCTTCAGAAGTCCACAGTAGTAATCAAGGTGTTTGACTTCAATCGCTTCACCAAACATGGGCTTATCGGTGAGCTCAGAGTGCAGCTTTGCAGCATCGACTGGAACCATGTTATTGAAGAGTGGCAAGACTTGGCAAAGCCAGCAAAGTTTGAGGTTTAACTTTCTTACTTTCTCTTTCTAAAAATTTGATTGCCACTATTGAGGTCAAATAGGAATGTTCTATAGGTAGTATAGTTTTCTATTCATTTCTAGAATACAAAGTGAGCGAGCTGCACACATATTCCTTACAGAACAGTATTCAAATTTGTAAAATATTTGGGATTAGGTGCCTT
>NW_015150523.1:0-7034 GCF_000732505.1 Cyprinodon variegatus | reverse complement strand
TTAAACCTGTAAGCCATCCTGCATATCTTTAGTATGACTTATTTTTGTTTCAGGAAGAAAGTTTAGGAGAGATCTGCTTCTCCCTCTGCTATGTTCCAACAACCAGCAAGCTCAGCGTCGTAATCCTGGAGGCCAAAGACCTGAAGAGCATGGACATAGGAGGAAGCTCAGGTAAGACTAAAAAAGCTGGTAATCCCATAACAATGTATGATTAGTCAGCTAAAGCTCTGTTTTTGGATTTTAGAAGAACACTTTATGGAGCATGTTTAAACAGCAGCACTTAAAGCACTTGAACAGCAATTTACAGAGTTAAGAAAATCAATTTCAAAACCAAGTCAATTTCTGTCTTAGCAATCCACCTAGTCCATTCATGAAATCTGAAGACATTTCTAATTCCAGAAACACTTTGATTTTCTTGTATTTGGTTTTGTTTGTAGATCCATATGTGAAAGTACAGCTGGCTTTGGACAAGAGGAAGTGGCAGAAAAGAATGACATCCGTTAAAAAGAAAACACTGAACCCCTATTTCAACGAGTCTTTTACATTTGATGTGTCATTGGATCAAATAGAGGTGAGAATTCTACAATTCATCCATCCAGTCATCTTAGTGGAGATGATAATATAGATTAGGGCAGCGCGGAATCTCCAGGTTGTTATATGGAATAAAGCTAATCCATGCTTAACACAGGAGAGCCACCTCTTCAAGACAATACTCAGCTGTGCACCTACTATGATTAGAGACACCATTGAGGATTTAAAAGTTTATATTATAATAAGAGAAGATGCAATGATAAAAAGAGAGGAAGGAAAGAAGCTTTTTTCATCAAACAAGAAGAAACACCTTCAATATGTTTTATAGCTTTTAAAAACATACGTTCAGGGATGATGCCCAGTCAGTTTGTTGTAACGGTGGCCTTAGCAGTCCTGAGCAATCAGTGGAGAATATGAGCTCCCAGTTCTGTGGTAAATAGAACTTGTTGACGTGGCAGAATACAAGCAAAAACATGACTGGAACTCAGCAAAGATAAATCAGTTCAATTTTATTTATGCAGCACCATATAGAACTCATGTAATCTGAAGGCGCTTTGCAGAGAAAATTCAACTAAATCATCCTGTCAGATTGGTAATCCAGCTAATTGCATCAAGTGAGTTCACTGACTTTACAGGATTCACTCCTCCTGGAGGAGCATTTGGCGACAGCAGACATTTGGTTGCATTGTGTCAATGACTCTGCAGCAATACCTCACACTGAGCATGCATGCAGTGACACTGCAGAGAAAAAATACCTATTTAACAGGAAGAAACCTCCAACAGAACTGGGCTCGTTGTGAGCGGCCTTCTGCTAAGACTGACTGGGAGTTGAAAGGAAGGATCAACTCAAGGAAAGTAATGATTAAACTACAGAGCTAATCATAGTAGTTTATGAGAAATCCTTTACCTGATCTGGCCTTCATACACTGGACAAAATCAGAAGAAAGTACGGATCATTGCTGCTGAGCCTTTATTGGCCAACTGTACTTTATATGGCTGCCCTGGGGCACACTGACCACAGGGAGGCTGCCATACACAGACCCAGTCTGATCCTCGTTAATGCAGGTGAAGTGTTTTTCTGGGCTTCAAACTGTGCAGAGTCACACCAAACATTTTAATTGTACTGTTGCACTCAGCAACAGCGGTGTAAAACCATCCAAGCAGACCAACAAACTCAGACAGCTTCCTCCTTCCAAATCCATCACTTTTCAACAGGTGAAAAAAAAATCTATTTAAAACCCTTTTCCTATCGCGATAGAAAACTGATAAAAAAGAAAACTACTAAATCTTTTAATATTTTTACATGAGAAAAATGGCTGCCGGATACGGGTGTACCATTTCATAACTCATTTCAAGTTTTGTGTTACACACTACCATCCGCAATTGTATCAATATTCACTTATCAGGATTATAACTGTAAAGATAGTGGCCAAAGGCAGTGTCAGTATTGAAGCAGCAATACATCCCATGTGATTTTTCCTCCCTGATGGTGTTGTGTTATTTTTGTCCACTGTGCTCAGAGGGCGAACCTGGTGATCTCTGTGTGGGACCATGATGCCATTAGCAGGAATGATCCCATGGGAAAGGTTTTCCTCGGCTGCGATTCCACAGGAAATCAACTGAGGCACTGGGCTGACATGCTGTCCAACCCCCGTCGTCCGGTTGCTCAGTGGCACAGCCTGCTGTCAGCTGAGCAGGTTAACTCCACCCTTTCGCTGAAAAAAAAATTCCCAATCCCCAGCAAATTTATAGAAAATAAACTGAAAAAAGGTCATTAGAAGAACATTTTATGATATAGTTGTGAAATTATTCATTTTCAACTATAATAACTTATGAATTGTATTTAGAGAACAAGCTTTCACGGCTAAACGGTGGTGCAGATTGTAGCACTGTTTCCCTGTGCAAGAAAGTTCTGGGTTTGATTCCTGGGTTTGATTTCTGCATGGAGTTTGCATGTTCTCTCTGTGCATGTGTGAGTTCTCTCTTGGTACTCCGGCTTCCTTCCCCAGTCCAAAATTGATTGGCTCCTCTAAATTGTCCCTAGATGTGTGACTGGCTACCTGTCCAAGGTGTATCCCCTGATGAGGACTAAGTGGGAGAAGATGGATTGATGTTTAGTTAAATTATATGAGCAAAAAATTTTTGCATCACCAGATTTTGTACTTGTGAAAATACCCTGTATTATATCTACAATTAATTTAACATACTACATATCATTTTAACCAGTTTTACACTATAAAGATACAAGGACCAAGATACAACAGCCTGTATTTTGTTGTGATTTTATGTGACAGACCAACAAAAGGGGTTATGAAGTACAAACATAATGCATGGATAAGATTTGTTTGTTTGTAGATTTTTAACAATTTATCCAAAAAGAGCTTAATGCATGTGTACAGTGTTCTTTGTAGAACGACTTCTTAATTTTTTGGAGTATGTCTCTACTAGCTTTGCTCATCTAAAAACAAAAATCTGGGCTTATTCTTCTTTGCAAAATAACTCAAACTTATTTTAAGTAAGTTAGTAGGGTTGGGAATGCCTATGAATCATGGCCGGATTGTAACAGGATATTTCTGTAATTATTTTCTAACCTCTTGTTTAAACCATTTTTGTTGCTTGAGCTGCAGTGTAAAGGGACATTATTATCCTGGAGGGTTAACCTTTCACTAAACTTTTAAATGGTTTGCAGCTCTTAACAGGTTTACACAAGGCTAGCACTGTATATAGCCCCATGCATACCTTATGTATGTACCTCCAGCTTATGTGCTGATATTTATATTTCTTTCCCAATGAAGGAAGTCTTAACATCTATCATCTTTGGAATCGTTTCCCTCTTCCTTTAACCCTGCTGACTGACTTTAATTCTGGATGGACAAAGCTTTGGTTAAAATGTGTTTAACTTTTAGCTCTATCAAGCCCTAACACCAGATTATGTTGGCAGCCACCTTAACGACACCACTATGGTTAGTCTCATCTTGGGGGGTGACAGGACAGAATATATAGATAAGGTAAACAGGATGGTGGTTTGATATGATAATGATAACTTGGGCATCAAACAAAACTACCAAAGAGAAGATAACTGACTTCAGGAGGAGGACGTCTGGCCTGGACTTCATTACCGGTGTAGAAAGGAAGATGTCCAATGGAGATCGAACTCCACAAAGAGGACCCAGCAACATCACCATTACACTAAAAATGCTTTGAAGACTTATCCCTGAGATGAGAGAAAAATATTTATTATCCTAAACTGCTTCATTTTTAAACAGAATATATTGAGATTCAACACAAGTTTAACCAGGATTACTTCTAAAAGTAAATTTAATCTGATTATCCAATCTTATCAATAATGTAATAAATTTGTAAGTTAATAATGGTGTAACTAACAACTACTTTCTACCCAAACCTGTGTAACTATAGCCTTCCGCCCTAACCCCTAAATCCCTCAATCACTATTAAAGAGCGTGGATTATATAGTGGACTTCGTGTGAGTTTTTCAGATTGAACTTACCGTTCGGAAAGATGATCACTGCTTTTTGCTTCGCTGGTCAAGTAACTCCTCCTCCCCCGCGTGGTGCCTGTGCCAGCTTTGTTAATAGTCCCTGCTCTCTGGTAGTGACAGCCTATGGCGACAGCGGGTTGCTGTGACAGCAAATCCCAAAATGCTTTGCAAGGAGAGCTCTTCATGCAAAACATTCTTGGATATATTTGCCTCTTTTGAGGTCTTTCTTTTATTTTCTTACACTTCGTAGAGACTTGCGTAGAAAAAGATAGCTAACTGGACCACCATGTAGGACGGCCTTACGTAAACATATCACCAGAATGACATTTAGGAGGACCACTTACGTAGATGATCCACCCAGAAATAAAGGATCATCCTCATTACCTTTAATATTCACTTTTATATTATGGATGTGGAAATCTGAGAATTACGATTTTAACTAGTATCCACTGTTGTGATTTTAAACACAATAAAAAAGAAGTCAAAGCAAAAAACTGGAAACACTGAAACATCCTGTTAACCTAAATATTAAGAAAGCAGATATTGGCCCTTAAATGAAAGCTTTGGTGTTCTGTTAGGCTTATCTATGTACTCACTCATATTTATGCAGAAATTTGATTTGTTTTTAATCAACTCTCCTCACTGAAATCCATGAGAGAGGACTATAGTGGGGCCAGAGGGGTCATATGGAGTAAAGTGAGGGTTAGGTTAGTCTTGGGAGATTGCTTATTGGACCCTTGAGAAAAGCCTTCAGAATCTGCAGTAGATATAAAACAGCGCTGTTTGGATCCTGATGAGGGTGCGCTAACTTGACCATATCACCACCATACTCAATTCACTTCACTGTCTTCCTGTTCCACTCAGAACTGAGCATAAAGTCTCCCTCTTTACCCACCAGTGCATCCATGGTGAAGTCCCACCATACCTCAAGCAACTTCTCACTCCACAGACCTCAACACACACCCACCGATCTACCTCAACATATCTGCTGAAACCACCAAGGACAAAGAAAAGTGCAATGGGAGATCGGGCTTTCTGCTCAGCTGCTCCCAGACTGTGGAATGCTCTCCCAGACCACATGAGGACCCCACAGCCTGTGGATGCTTTTAAACATGGCCTTATAACCCACCTTTTAAGGAGAGCTTTTAGATCAACTCTTGCCGTTTTACTTATTGTCTGTTTATTTAATCTTTTTTTACTTGATTTACTATATAGCATTTTTGGGATTTGTATAAATATAAAGTGCATTGCAAATCCAATGTATTATTATTATTGTAGCTGTGGTCACATCTTTATCTGTCCTCTTTGGTTCTTCCCTTACCTCAATAGGTTGCAGAACCTCTTCCAGAAGACCGACCTATCAAATGTTGTGGACTTTATTCATTCCTGTACATGGCAGAGGATTCTAATGTTTTCTGCAATAAATTAAACACATAGGAAATTAGGAAATGTGCTCCAGAATTAAGAAAAGGTTAGCTGACCCTTTAAGTAAAACTGGACCAAAGTAAGATCTAAATGATCACCTTAAAACATTTAAAAGCCTTTTACATTAAAACTTCAAGTTCAAATGAGCTGTTAAACTGGTTCTAATGGTAATTGGCCTTTACGCATAGAGCGCTTTACAGAGTCCAAAACTCTCAAAGCCCTTCACTCTACATTCAGTCATTCATGGACACACTGATAGTGGTAAGCTGCACCCCACAGCCCTGGGGAACACTGACAGAAGCAGGGCTGACATTCAGTCTGTGCCATCAGGGGCCTTTCCTGGTTTTGGGTACATTGGGGGCTGAATCTCAGGGAATTTAACTTGGAAGGGCTTTTTATTGAAGCTTTCCTGAACATTCTGGCACCTTGTGTGAAGCAAAATACTGCAATATGTACAGTCCATTTTATATAAAAATCTAGAGACATCATTTGATGCAAGCCCTTAACATCAGATCGACATCAGAGAAACTACATCCCAGAAAGTAGGAGTGGACTCATTTTAGAGAACAGGTGGTTTGATTAATGTTGATGAGTTATTTGGATTAAGGCGAAAACGTTTGCATATGAAAGGATTTGCCTCTTTCATATCCGTTTATTATTTAATGCCAATTTACGAATAATGTAATCACAAGACACATTGCAAAAGAAAACAGATGTGATATTGTTTTATATAAAACATCCATCCAACCTCCAAAACTAGATAAAATCCACTTTGATTCTAGTCATCATACACTGCATTCAGTTTTAGTATATTCTTGTGATTTAGAAAAAGAGCTGATTGCAGCAGCCTATCCTCTTGAAGGAGCATGCAAAATACTGCAGGCATTTGCTTGCATTAGACTTAGAATTAGACAATGTTCATTGTCATTTTGCGTGCACAGAGTGCATGCACAGAGTGTATGCAAAATGACAAAAAGGCAGTGGCTATGCATCAATCTCTCATACTGACCAAGTACGTGATGACAGTGGAAAATAACAATTCCCCTTTAAGAAGAGAACTGCAGCAGGACCCTCTTTGAGTGGCCATTTTGGAGGACAAACAACAATAGACTCCAAAAAAAAAAGTAAAGCCCAACTTTTTCAAGTCTTAATAAATATGCTGACATAAGAGGCTTTAGGATCCTGTTCTATGGAGCACTGAATCAAAATGAAAATCATGAGAGAACTCTCTATTCCAGGGTCTCTTCAATATTTTCCAGGCAAAGGACCCCTAAACTGATGGCGAGATGGAGCAGGGACCCCCTAGTTATATATATTGTATGAAATTGTGCTATATCAAACTGGTCCTATAGTCACTCTATTACAGATGGAGTAATGTAATGAAAGTAATTTCTCCCTGGGATTATTAAAGTATTTCTGATTCTGATTCCTCGTTGATGGGTCAGGTGTTGTGAATAAAACGGTGCCCATCTTGAAAGAGCTCCTGTGTGTCGCTGAATGTGTGCATTGATAAATGAGAGACATCTGCCTCCATTTATCTGTTTACTTCAGTGTGTTGAATTCATGTGTATTTAAAGAC
>NW_015150522.1:1777038-1833142 GCF_000732505.1 Cyprinodon variegatus | reverse complement strand
CATGAATTGAGAAGGATCAAGCATGAGGCTACCAGGAAGCCATTAGCCGCCAGTTGTGCCATTTTTCAGAGCTGCAACATGTCTGGAGTACCGAGAAGCACAAGGTGCTCAATACTCAGGGATCTGGCCAAGGTAAGGAAAGCCGAGAAAAGGCCACTTTTGAACAAGACACACAAGACAAAACGTCAAGTTTGGGCAAAGAAATATCTGAAGACTGATTTCTCCAAGGTGTTTGGGTCTGGTGAAATGAGAGTGAGTCTTGATGGGCCAGATGGATGGGCACCAGGCTGGATCAGTAAAGGGCAGCAAGTTCCTTATCAAATCACACGCCAGCAAGGTGGAGGTGGGGTACTGGTATGGGCTGGTATCATCAAAGATGAGCTTATGGGACCTTTTTGGGTTGATGATGGAGTAAAGATCAACTCCCAGACCTACTGCCAGTTTCTGGAAGACACCTTCTTCAAACAGTGGTACAAGAAGAAGTCGCCATCATTCAAGAAAAACATGATATTCATGCAAGACAATGCTCCGTCACACGCATCAAAATACACCACAGCCTGGCTGGCCAGAAAACGTCTAAGTAGTGACATGGCCCCCTTGTTCACCTGATCTGAATCCCATGGAGAACCTGTGGTCCTTCATGAAATGTGAGATCTACAGAGAGGGAAAACAGTGAACCTCTCTGAACAGTGTCTGGGAGGCTGTGGTGGCTGCTGCACGCAATGTGGATCTCAAACAGATCAAGACACTGACAGAATCTATGGATGGATGGATTTTGAGCGTCATGGTGAAGAAAGGCCATATTGGTGACTGATTTGTTTTTGAATGTTGCAAATGTTTATTTCTGAATTTTGACTTGTCATATTGGTTTTACCTGGTGAAAATAAACAAGTGAGATGGGTATATATTTGTTTTTTATGACGTTGCCTAATTCTGCACAATATTTACCTGTACTCACAGATTATCCTCATAATATGGCCAAATCTAAAAAAAAACAAAAAACCCCAAAACTTAAACTTCCAAAAATATGAAACTTTGATATTAAGTAGTCTTTTGGGTTGATTGAGAACACAATTGTGGTCGAATAATAAAAATAATCCTCAAAAATACAACTTGCCTAATAATTCTGCACACAGTGTATTAAAAAAAAAAAAAGAAATAAAATCTCTCAAACCCGCAAGTTAAGGTTTTTTTTTTTCTCTCCATTCTCTTAAGTTTTGACCACAGCTGTCACCAATGAGTGTTTAAAGAGTTTAAATAACAGTCAGATCGCAGACATTGGACTGCGATCAAAATAACATACCTGCATATTCCTGCTGTAACGCCCGGGCGAAAGCTCGTCCTACCACCTGAACACCCATCACTACGATCTGAGCGAGGTATTTAGCCTGAAAGATGATAAAATAAACATAGTAACTGACAATGCCAACAGCCTGAAGTCAACACATCAACCTCAGAAGCTCTTTGACAGCAGGCGTTATGTTATGTAAAGTCAATTACAGACATTCTAGCACTAAAAACCCATATAATTTTATCAAAACGTTCTTAACGCCGTAGATAAACACACTACACTCTAATGTAATAGCATCATCTTACCATTTTTACAGTAATGAACTCCTTCCACAGCCGAAATGCCGACTCCCGGTTTCACACATGGACACTGAAGGTTACCGGGGCATAGTTCAAGGAAGCTCGGAATCGCAACATTCGAGACGGTTCAGCTGCAGGTGGTGGAATTTTAAACACCGCCCCCTGCTGGCGGGGAAGGTTAGTGCAGCTTTGCTGTTTGATTCTAGAGCAACCCAGTCTCATGGGAAAATGTACCCCCACTACGTTGGTCCACACTGCAAAACGTAGTGGAGGTACAGTACATTAATGGCCATTTTTTTGTGGTACTGTTACGTTTCTTCTGCCTATATGCTTTCTATTGTTTTACGTCCTAGTCACGTGACTTTCAAGATTCCAGCTGGGAGAAGAAAAAAAAAAATATATAATCCAAAATTCTGAGAAAAAAGTCAGAATTCTGAGTCTAAAGTTATATTCCGACTTTTTTCCCACATTAAACTGAAATAAAATAAAATAAAAAATCCGTCAACTTTTTTATATATTTTATTCATTCCCCTTAATCATCTTCCGTATGTCAGTTCCATTGCGCTCTAGAGAATGTTATATCTTAGTGTCTGGTCTCTTCTTCTGGTACTACTTACCTACTTATCATGCCAGTTGTTTTTTTAATTGGAGGATAAAGACACATGTGACAGTACGGAAGAGGATTAGGGCCACTGAAAAAAAAAGTTAACTGATTTTAAAATGTTATTTCATTATGAGGAAAAAGTCAGAATTATGACTTTGATCTCACAATTCTGACTTTTTCTCACAATTCTGACTTTAATCTCAGAATTCTGACTTTTTCTCATATTATAATGAAATAATATTTGAAAATCAGTTTTCAAGACGTTTTTTTCCTATTTTTCCAGTGGCCCTAATCCTCTTCCATGCTGTCAATGTGTCTTTATCCTCCAATAAAAAAAAAAAAACTGTCTAGATTTTTTTTCATGGTAGCACTTTTTCATGAGTCCACTTGGTTCTTCCACGATTTTTTTATTTTATTTATATATGTTTTGCTTTTTTATGTCTTGAAAGGCAGTGCTACCCAACTCTTTTGGTTAAACAAATAAAAAGTACTTCTAAATAATAATAATAAGTAACTTCTAAAATAGTTAAGCTCCAAATATATAATTACTATATACTAAACTCAATAAAAAAATATTGTCCAACATAAACATTTACATGACTGCCATAAATACAGCAGCATTGCTCACTATAATTAGTTAAATACACAGGTGATCAGTTTATATGGTGTTTATTACAAGACAGTCTTGAAAAAGTTCACAAACCATTACTATAGAAAGAAAACCACAATGTTTTACTTGCCATAAAAAACAAATCCAAAGGCGAGTTAATCAAATGATAGCATAAAACAGATCTTTAAAAATCACAATTACATACTTCCAGGGACATCCACCGTACATGTGTTTAATGCGACAGGCAAGAAAATGCATCACTAATTCCAGAAAGTCGTCCTTAGGATGTAAACAATTATTTTCAACAGTTTCTACTCTGCCCTGAGTGACGACTACACAATGTTGGCTTCACTCAAACTTACTAACACTGAGCTGTTTGTCTAACTAAAAACCCTGATTCGTTACAAATATCCCATTAAAAGACAAATATTCCCCAAGAATATACACATGGACATGGATCAAAGTTAAAAACATTAGAAAACCAGCAAATAAAAGGGAAAAGTTAAGTAAAAGCATAAGAAGCCTAATTGGAATATAAAGATCATTGTTCTTGTCTTACCCACATCCCTTAATGGCAAAATAGTTAATAAAAAGCTAAATATTCTAAAACATAACACCTACCATGTTAGAATTGGATTTATATGTTGGATTTAAAAGGAATGAAACCCGTTATTACTAATATAAGAGATTTACTGAGGAAAAGCACCATGGCGATGCTGTCATTTCCTGAAGCTGAAGGTGGTATAGGAGGCTTGAACATGTTTGCATCATCGGACTAGAAGGTAATCAGTCTTAATTTGTGCTATATTAACAGTCCATTATAAAGCAAAGCAGTGGTCCCTCTTTGATAAAAACATTCAGGCTAAACAGATTTAATGGTATTGGAATACTGTGTGTTTGCAATCAAAATACAAAAAAAGGCCTTGTTTTCATATTTTTATAACAAGCTGTTATAGAATTAACTAGATGTTATGACGCATGCATCAGAGGTGGGTCTGCTGTGAGCGGCTGAAGTTTTTATTCAGTTTGCTTTGAAAATTTAATTCTTGAGATGCTTCCGATTTATTTCTTTGTGTGATTATGCTTCGATTATTTAATAATTTCCTCAAATCAGAATAATGATTTTCAAATATGGACATGTTTCTTGGCACCCCTGGTAAAGATGTGGAAAAATGTTGTAAATAAATACAAATTTAGTTGCAGCAGCATAAAACTAACAGAATGGAAAATATATATATTTTTTTAGTGATTGGAGCACCAGTTATTGTGACCTCTGTGTTCAGATCCAGAGTACTTCTTCTCTTGTAGCATTTTCTAAGCTTGCAGCATATATAGTTTAGGTTTCACATAGACGTTTTAAATCATAGCTGCTAAGCTTTTTCAGTGCTCATTGAGCCATGTGTTTAAATCACTATTCTGCAGCCATACTTTTATTTAAAGTATCCTATTATTTGAAAGAGATTATAATGCAATGAGTTCTAATAAGGTTTCCAAGGCTTTTGGAAGAGAAAAAGGCCCAGTGAATTATTATTACTGAATTATAGATCCTCCACTGCTCTTAAAATGAGTCATTTTTCACTCATTTTATTCCAAATCATTCTTAGTTCCAATTGAGTAAACAATACAGTTCCTATTAAAGAATCATCAACCATAAGAGTTTAGCGAACCACATGTTCATATTTGTTATGGTGGGCATCACAGCCAATCACCTGGCTGATATGTTGTAGGTGTGCAGCATCGTATTGGTCTACCAGGTAGGCATGGTTTAAAAAACATTTCTGTTAGAGTGTGGCTTTGGCAGTACTACAGACTGCGGACTCAGGTCTACTGGGTAGAGTTCAGAATAAAATTACTTCTCATTAGTACGACTTGAGATTGACAGAGGTTGGTGACGTCATAACCTCAGCTTGGATCAGATCATCCATCCTATTTGAGAGAGAAGAAACATAATAACTAGAAGGGTTGGATTTTCTAAAATGTTCTGTTTGATTTTAAGCTCCTAAAAAACAAGATGTATTCATTATAAAGCATTTTTATACACCAGCACCAAGTTTGCCTTGTCTTTAAACAGAAAAAGATAAAATATTTAAGTTCAAACTCAATGATGAATTTATCCCAGAGGGGTTTTTAGAAGTTTTTTTTTTTAAGTTCAGTTGTAATGTAAATTTTCTTTTATTCGTAGGCTGCAGTGTTTGTTCTGCTCAGAAGGTGTTTGGGTGATGCGCTTAAACATGAATGGCAACATAAAATCTTGAGCTGTTCTCTCCTCTCTGCCGTTGACACTGTGACTTTAAGCAAAGATCAGACGATGATATTCCGCTTAATCGTCCTGAATCACAGGGAGACAAAAATGAGATCAAGTTAAGAAAAAAACTGCAATAAATGATCTGCCTTTCTTTAAAAAAAAATAACAAAAAAATGACGAGATGCTCTTTTTGCCCCATTTACTCACCCACTCCTCTTCATCCACACCTTCAAAGGACTCTTGGGGCAGCGGGTCGTCCATATTACCCAGCTTAGCCACCATGGCACTCAGGAGCTAGACCATAAAGACACACTAAGTGTTTAGTTTGCAGGGAGACACAGGCATGCTTTTTCAGATACTGCAGGTCCATGCTATCAGATTGAAGACAAACTAAGCAGATAAAAAACATGCAGAGTTTCACCTCATCTTTTTTCTGTTCATCTGTTTTTTCCTCCAAGTAAACAGAAGAGGGGAGGTATTTTCTCACTGGAGCCTCTTTGGGGGCCTCGCTCACTAAAATAAAAACACAGCCCTGCATGAAGCAACCAAACGTAACAGGACATGTCCAGAACCGACATGCCGGTGTAAAGAAAGGATTGTGACGAGCTGTGTTGTGTCTGCGTCTGCACCTGGCGTCATGTCTTTTGGCTTCAGGCTGAGCTTTTTATGCTGGCCGTTGGAGCCGGAGAGCCAGGCAGCGGCGGTGAGTGCAGGCTCCCACCACACTGCCGTGTCTGGGAACACGTCATCCTGGAAGAACTCTTTCTGGAAAGACAAAAAGGAAATAAATGATGCTCATTGAAAAAATAAGGGGGGAGGGGGGGGGGGCATTACTCCAAATGTCCACGAGGGGGTGCTGCAGACTCACTTTAACACGGGGCACTCTGAAGACTACAGGCTCCACTGTGGTCTTGGTGAGCATCATTCCCACAGCTATTTCTACATCTCGCACGTTGCACTCGGTTTTAGGTAAAAAGGCCAGTCCCTGCAAACAGAGCACCGCATTAATCTCCTCCTCTTAGACTGATTCACTTATTAATAGGTCAAAACAAGGAAGCTTGTTACCTTATGAGGCTCAGGAGAGTTAAAACTGCTGCATTCAATAAAATATGGATCTTCTGGGACCACCTCATAGATGTAGACTCTGGTGTCTCCCTAAAGAAGGGCAAAAAAACCCCCAGACTTTAGCCGTGATTTACCCTGCAGCCTTTTGCACCAATTTATCTCTTATTTTACTCACTTTTCCAGTGAGAATCACGACGCTGGTGTCAGGGTCGTAAAAAGGGATGAGTGTGGAGGGGGACACATTCAGAGCAGTACTGGCAACAGGCCCAGAGGACAGGGAGTCAGCAGAGAACAGGTAAAGTTCTCTTTCACTGCGACTAAAAAAACACAAGAAAGGGGGGTTAAATACCGAAATGACATGGGAGGGTCATAATTTACAATTAATGAAACAGCCATGATGCACAGTGTGAGGAAAAGCACAGAGCTTTAGCTGTTAGTACCTGTCAAATCCTGACACCAGCAGGTACTTTCCATCCAGCACCCAGACCACACGAGCCCCTCTGTGGCCCTCCGGACCCGGTCCTTCCTGGGAAAAAAACAAAGTAAACCAAATATCTACAAAAGCAGCTTTTCAATCACTGATTTCTGTCTCACAGTTCAAACAATAATGTCTCACATTTTGGGAAAATTACACAAAATGTATTTTGAAACACTAGTTAACTGTGCTGGGTTCAAGTATCTTGTAATATTATCACTGTTCAACCACAAACATTGGTTCATGAGTTGATTTGATAGATCAAACAGTGCAAAGCATACGTCTGTAGAAGAAAGAGATTGCAAACAGTTTTTTTTTTATATAGAAACAAAAATAAAAATGAATACAAGTGTAGACATGAAGGTATTTGAATTATAGAATTGGCATTCACTGCAATTATACAGCAAGTTTGTCCCTACCAGCTTTACACACCCGAAGACATGCCTATTATTTTCTCAGATAGGAACGGGAGTTTTTAAGTTTTACTTCACCATTACTAACTGGATTCAACATTAATGTGCATGTAAAATAATAAAGTAACTGAATGAAATGGATGGAAGTAAATGAGCTCATTAAAAGCATGAACTTCCTTTTATCTACATAAACAGCTGCATTGTAATTCTGGCTCCATGTTCTGGGCTTCCGTTCTGCAGGAAGAAGATCCTCCAACAGGTTTTCTTCTAGGATGCCTGAGTAAATTCCCAGTCATCCGGTTCATGATAACCACAAAACAGGCTTAAACTGGAATGCAACCGTAATTTCATTCAGTTTTTTTTTTTTTTTACGCGTCTTCTTAAGTTCATTCTAACTTAGGCGACTTGATTTGCATCTGACCTGGAATGTGCTCAGGATTGACCTCCATGCTGCTTAAAAAAATCTGCACTGTCGAAACATCTTCTAAAAATGGAGCGGCTGCCTTCCAATTTGAGCCTGTTTAGTGATTTTTCTACGACTATGACTTTCCATCGATTATGGAAAAGCATCCCACAGCATGATGCTGTCTCCACCGTGTTCAGATGGTATGATAATCCACAAATCTGTGGCTAAAGGTGTCCTTTACATCATTTGGCACTTCTTATGACCTTCTTCTAAATCTGGATTTCTCTTTGCTTTTTTTTTAATGAAGACCATTGTCCTGCCTACATATTCTCTCACCTGAGTATTTGATTTCTGCAGCTCCTCCAGAGTTTCTTCTTTCTCCTCATTGCCTGGCTTGCTAATTTTCATAGACGACTACCATCTTGAAAGTTTGCTGCTAAGTTTTAATCTCACCACTTTTATAAAGCAGTCCTCTGTGAGACATTAAAGGTATAGTGGAGGATTGTTGCGGATTTTTGAAAAGACCCGCCTTCTCCACTTAAAAAAAAATGCCCCAAGAGGGAATGCCTATTAAACGCGTGCAAGAGCATGCAAAAGCCCATTTCTCCTCGTGCACACTCTGTTTAAAGTTACTGTTTGCATCACTTATAAAAGCTTAATTTCCAAAAGAAGATCTGCAATTTTCCCACTATGTCAGTAAGTGAAAATGGGAACGAGCACATAGGACGACCTTATGTAAACATATCACCAGAATAATTGACTATTAGGACCACTTATTTTGATGATCCACTCGGAAAAAGAAAGTGCTTAACTATACCTTTAAAGGCTGTAACTCTGCTTTTAAAACATGTTGTCCCTGAACTGTCTTTTATTTATTTGTGCTGTTTGTTCACTGAGGTTCTCTAACAATCCTCAACAGCCTTAAAAGAACATGGAAGTGGAATTTATTGTTGGGATCAGAGTTAAAGGAGCTTAAGACAAAAACAGGCCACATTTTTCAGGTTTGTATTTGTCATATACATTAGTAAAAAATTAATTTCTACATGCTTTGTCGGTCATTTACATATATTCAAAATTCCAGTCAAGTTTGCACTGCAAAAAACACCTAAAAATGAGCAAAAATTTCTTATAATAACCATATTTACCCTTAATTTGAGTGGGTAAATAAAATGATCTGTCAATGGAACAATTATTTTTACTCTTAAAATAAGATAGATATTATGCACTTGAAATAAGAGACTGTAGTTGTTTTTTCTTATTTTAAATAGCGGTAATAATTTCTTATTCCACTGGTAAAGTGTCTCACCTGCTCAATCCAAGAAGAAAATACTTACTTAGATTTCTTCTTTTTGCAGAGTGTCGTTTTTTTTTACAACACAAGCTAGATTATTATTTCTAATCTTTATTTAGTTTGCCAACATCATGCCATACAGCATTTATGTTAATGCATACTTGCACAGGTGATGTCGATTTGCGGGGGTCATAGATGCGAACTTTCGCATCCTTGCAAACAGTTGCCAGCAGCTTGCCGTCAGGGCTCCATGCAATTCCAAACACCTAAGCAGGAACATCAGGATAAACCAAACCATCCATGAGAAATTTCCCTCCGCTTTATAAAAAACACATCTGCATGTCCATATTTTCAGTCAAAACACCGA
Organism: Cyprinodon variegatus; assembly: GCF_000732505.1. Taxonomy (NCBI): domain Eukaryota; kingdom Metazoa; phylum Chordata; class Actinopteri; order Cyprinodontiformes; family Cyprinodontidae; genus Cyprinodon; species Cyprinodon variegatus. Next base: position 1,824,076 of record NW_015150522.1, on the reverse strand, counting down.
CCAACCTGGTCCTGATGTCCAGTGAGAACCTTGACCTGCTCCCCGCTCTCCAGGTTCCACAGTCTGACTGTGAGATCGTAGGATGAGGACACCAAGACTCCGCTGGCAAGAGGGTGAAACTTGATGGAGTAAATCTTCTCAGTGTGACCTAGAGGGAGTAAAAGAAGTCCTTACATTAATCTGCCATACTGTAGTTACTGTCAACCTGGGTCAACTGTCAACATGAAGAGTCAAGGACATGTTTTTAAATCACTGCTACTTGATATTTATTACTGAGTAGCTGAGAAAATAATTTATAAATCTTCCCTGATTCACTGTGAGTAGGACTGTGCAGTTTTATCCAAAATGTTTAGTAAATTGCAGGACATCAGAGAAATGGGAGTCAGAAAGCAAGATCTCTGCAGTAGCATCCACATCTCCCTCTCTATACCTCTGTTCATCTTTTTTTTTTTTAACTTCAGCCCATTCAATGAGCCACTACAAGCCTAAATAGTTGAAATCTAAGTAAATTAGTAACTTATTTACTAAGTAAAACTAAGTAAATAAGTGCATTTGTTCTTGAATTGAGCAGATAAGAGAGAATATTTACATTATAAACAAGGAAAGACAACTACAGCCTCTTATCTCAAGTGCATAATATCAAATTATCTTATTTCAAGGGTAAAAATACTCTTACCATTCATAGATAATCGTATTTAGGGTAAATTAAGGGTAAATACACTTTACTTAGAAATCTTTGTTCAACTTTAGATCCTTTTTTTTTGCAGTGTATAAATAAATTTAGATTGACCTTGTGTCACCATGAAAAATGACCTACCTTGTAAGACGAGCTCAGGCTCAGTCAGGGTGTCTTTCAGCCCACCTTTAGGTACCTGCCACAGCCGGATTTTAGCATCATCTCCAGCTGGAAGCAAAGATTCAAATATACACTCAGAGAACATACTCTTGGTTCTATGGGCAAATGAAACATCTGAAAGTTACATTTTATTCTGTAAGGATGAGGTTTCTATTTGCATTAAGGAGTCACTCACCCACTGCCAGTCTGTGTGTGTCAAAGGGGTCCCAAGACAAGTCGGCCACGTTTACAGAGTTTTGGATGGTGGGTAGAGCCGAGTCAGGCTGCCGCCCTGGCCCAGAGCGCTGAGGAGGAGAAGGAAAGTAAAAAATCAGCTTAAAACATTACAGGAAGATACAAGCTATACTGTAGTTCAACCACCTGCAATACAGCTGCTGAAACTGCTGAGGTTCTGATCTGCATGTCGACATTGTGGCGTACCACAAGGCTGACAACAGAGCCCAAACAGTTTACTAAGTTGGTTAAAGATGTATGTGATGAAAAATAACAGTTAAGCTCTCACTGTATGAGATGATACTATAGTTAGTATCACCTGCAATCCCTCACATTATAGGTAGTGTGAGGGATTGCCTTTAATTCAATGAGTCGATGCAATCAACTGGTTTTTCTTAGAAAACTTTGAATCAATTTGACTGTATGATCTGGTTGAATTGTAAAGTGCCTTGAGATGACGTGTTGTGAAATGGCACTATATAAATATAGTGAATTGAGCTGAATACTAAGACATGGATACTTGATAATAAGACAGAGGAAAATTCATCAAACTAACCTAAATGTATTTGTTTTGCATTCAGAAAGCAATAATTTCAATGCTGTGGTAAATATATAGGATTAAGTTTTTAAAAACAAATCTCAGGGATCATAATAAAGAGCCGAATAGTTGCCGCACAACGATTCATTCAATACTGTATACAGTTGGCCCTATTACATTATATTAAGCATACTGCATTACATTATTTTCACTAACATCCATGTTTCAACCATCCATAAAATAGCAATAATTTACCAGGAAGGACACAGATTAGAAATACATAGATCCCTGCTGATTCTACCTCAGACAGGAAGATGATTCCAGAAACTGCATCAAAAACAAAGGATTCAGGGAACAGTTTGAAGGCAATTTTCCCCCTTTAGGCAGGAACTAAACATCCCTGCTGAAAATAAAAGAATCTTCCAGCCCAATTCGTAGACTTTTTGCAAAAATACATGCCTGATTCCATATACTGCAAAAAAAAAAATGTAGATCAAAATAAGTATTTTTTTCTTAAAATAGGTGCATTTTTCTTGAATTGAGGAAGTAAGTGATACTTTGCCAACGAAACAAGACAATTTACATTTAAATTAAGAAAAAAACAATGCATTGTCTTATTTCAACAGCATGTTATCTAATTATCTCATTTCAAGATTAAAAATACTTATTCCATTGGCAGATCATCTTATTTACCTACTCAAATTGAGGGTTAATACATACAATTTAAGAAATATTTACTTATTTCTACATTGTTTTTGCAGTGTATACTTGTTTGCTTGTTTTTACATTGTGGATGCTTGTTCTTAGTGTTTTGAACATGTCTGTGTATTATATTTGCATTATGAGCTGGTATCTCAAAGAAAAATCTCATTATGGCTACATAATAACAATACAGGCTAATGATTTTGCTAGTAAAGACGGTTTAAATTTCTTGTTTCTGAACAGATACATGGAGGTTTGATGGAAACTTTACCTCAAAAACAGCAATCTGGCCTCCTGAGATGGCGAGTGGCACCGCAACACGTTGGCTGTTCACACAGAAGCCGTCACACTCTCCTGGTGTGGTTAGATTCAGGTTGCGGATGTTGGTGATGTGCTTGTCCCGGTGCATCACCGCACCCTGGATATGTCGGAATTTGGATGTTGGTCCTAAACAAAAAAAAGCCAAGAAGTTAAAATCTTCAAAGTAAGAATATGGATGGTAGAAATCTGGTGTCATTTTTTTACCCATCAGGTTTTGGATTGCCTTAACATTCTGGCTTGGGCTAGGGAGGAAGCCTGAGGAGAGACCAGACGTAGAGGAAGGAGAGCGGGATGGGGCAGCACTGCTGCTGGGGGTGCTTATTGGACTACTGGAGGAGGAGCCACGAGGCTGATCCTGTAAAAACAGAACAGTGACGATTGTTTTAAATTCTTCAAATGTGCTCCCTGCTTTAGAAAAAAAATTTAAAAAATCCAGGTTTTACCTCTTTATTTCCTCCACTGGGTGGCTCCTTCTTAACTGGTGCTTGTTTTGCTGAGGGTTTGGGTTTCTTGTCAGGGTGCAGGCTAACTTTTCCCACCTTAGGACAAACAGAGCTCCTCATTAGAGCTTTCTACGCAGCTTTAAGGCTATAGCCACCTATTGTGATTGAGGTTCTATTACCTGCTTTTTTCCCCCCTGCCACCACTCCTCTGCAGACATGGCTGGAGTCGTGCCCACCGTATCCGGGTAAAGGTCATCATGAAATTCATGGCCTGAGTTCTAAGCAAACAGGGCATCCATTTCAAAACAGAGCAAGAAATCGAGAGAAATTCACCGGTTTTAATTCTGCAGTAATTCTGTACCTTGCGGGGGACTTGGTAGCTGATGGGCACGATGCAGCTGTCTGTCAGCTGAAGAACACGCATGACTTCACAGGACAGGACATCCAAGGCCAGTTTTGGTACCATGGCGACGCCTCTTGTTGAAGCATCAGTCAGGCAGTGACTCACTAAGAGAAAATGAAGAAAGAGAGAGAACAAACATTTAAAGAGGAAATAATAATCTTTAAGCATGCAGAAAAAATCCCCAAGTATCACCTTGAGTTAAGAAAGGCTCAGAGGCGGAGACTTCATAGCACTCAACTGCAGTGTCTCCCTACAGGAAAGAGAAAAGTGTTATAAAACAGTATTTCAACTTGATCTATAAATAAAAGCAAAACCAATGGAATTATTCTACAGCTTACAAAGCCAGCGAGCAATAGGAGGCCAGTGTCATCATCCAGCAGAGGGACCAGCATCCTGGAGATGGAGACAAAGAGGGAGGAAGAGAGAAATCACTTTTTGATACTTAAGATTGCACTTTAAAACATGTCAGCGAAGTTTGACCAGGTTTGACCACAAGATGGTGGAATTGGCTCTGTATGCAGTTAAACAGGGAGATAGTCGATGAGCAAGAATGCAGAAACTCCTTTAAATCTTCCACAGACTTAGACTTGTTTACCCCCCAAAAAGATATTTATTATTCTACTGTAAAATACTGTAAAAATTATGCAGATGGAAAAAATTATTATATACAATGCATGATATACAACAGCAAGGACTTCTTTGCCCTTGAATTCCTCAGGTCCTGCACTGAAAATTAGTGAACGGACAAAAGTAAGATTTAAAAAAAGGTTTTAGAAAGCTTGAGCATATATAGATCAAAGCAGCCCTACATGTTTGTGAGAAAATATGGCTACATTTTCAGAAGCCATTTTCTGGAAAATACTCTTTAAAATGGAATAAAGAAAAGAAAAAGCATATTTAACTAAAGTTAATAAGAGCAAAACAAAAGATTAAAACAGTGGTGTGAAGACTTTTTTTTTAATGGCAACCAGTTTTCTGGAAGGTTTACCAGAAATGAAGCTGTTTCTGTCTTACATCTAAACATAAAAAATTGAAGGATGACTACGAGAAAGACCACTTGTAGAGGATCTGTGATGCTGGGGGCCGGTTCCCTTTCCAAAAGCCCTGAGATTCCAGAAAAGGCTGCAAGGCATCATAAACCCTTAAAACAGCTGGATACTAATAATCTTAAACATGTGGGCAAAGATAACACAGAAATAGACCACTGGATAGAAAATCAACCTTGTGCTGTAAACTAAGGAAAGGAGAGTAAAAATGGACAGATGACTCTGAATGATCCCAGGACATTTAGCTAAAAGGAATGATCAAACATTGCTCCTTATGTTTTCCCGTATGCTCCAAACAATTGTGAAATATTATAAACAACTTAGCAATTTCTCTTTTTTACAAAGTATTATCAGCTTTTTATGTCAATAACTTTGCCAGAAGCGATCAATAATATTAATTTTCTGCAAAATATTACAGATAATATTGCTCTAATAAAGGATTTGTTTATCTAGAGGCTTTTTACACGTCTTTACTAGGATTGTAAATTATTGAGGTTTGCACAGTAAAGTGCTAATTAGGATGATTTTCAAGGCACTAAAAAACAAGTCCAAATAGTTAACTGTATAGCATACATGCAACCAAACAATGTATTGTATGTGTATTGGATAATATTGCATTGAGAATGTTATCATTTCTAGAGTTATATCAGGAATTTTGGATTTTATTTTAATTAAAACAAGGACTAACAAAGTAAGCTCAACGGGACAAAAAAAATCAAAAAGAGAAACTACATAGAGATCGTTATGAATTGTTTATAAACCAATCATTTCCTGCTCGTACACTCCAACTGTCACGCACACAGGTCTACACAAGCCCACAGTCACCTGCTTCCTCTCATGATTTAGGCTAAGAGGATTGAGGGCCGCAGAACTGAATGAGGAAAGTACATCTGGGTACCAAAACCAAACAGGAAATATTTCCACAAACAGCTGAGGTAAAGCAGGCAACCCTTCCTTATTTTCTCCCCTCGTTCTATTCTAAGAGCTACACTCAGACTGGGTTCTGATTTCCTGGGCAGGTCTCCATCGGAATAAGAGCGCAGGTTGACTGAAGTGGAGAGAACCACTTCCAGAAAGCGTTTTATGATGACAACGTTGTGCAACCCTTCTATTCCAGGGTTGCTTGATGCTGACAGACTGATGATGCAATACTCCAAGGATGACAGTATAATGACAGGGTTAGTTCGTTTGCAAAGCGACAACAAATGGGGACATGCAAGGGATTTTTTTTTTTTTTTTAGTAGCAAAACATCGGAGCATGTGACAGCATGTCATGGATGCTTGTATGAAACTACGAATTAAAAAGTACAACGTTAGTTTCCGTATGGAAAGAATTCATCTGGTAACATTTTCATTTTGCTCTTACTGAGAAATGTGGCTCGATGCAGAGTGGCGTAACCTGTAAGGCACAATTAGAGAAAAAAGCTTGTATATCAGTAGCTCCAAGGTATTTTTTATTTATTTGCTTTACTGCATCCAAAATCAATAGGGAGCAGTTCCCTTCCTTATGAAGTCTAAGAATGAGCGCTTAAAGGAAAATTCACTGTACAGCATGAGTTTGAATGATAGACTGGCAGTTTAAGATGTGGTTACTGTTATAAGGAGAATAGTCAAGAAAACACAGGCTGAGCCTCATCTATCTTTAGATACTTAGATGTGACTTCTATCGCAGAGTGTCAGAGGAGTAGAAGAAGCTGATAACGGAGGGCTGATGGATGGATGGCTTTGCATCATGTTGGGGAACAAAAATGAACTCATCTTGAATGTGAATAAAACAAGGGAGACGATTTCAGGAGAAAAAGGAATAGATTAAACACTATGTCTATCATGGGAGATGGTGTGGAGAATGTAACCTGGTCTGCCATCATCTGTCGGCATAGCAGATCAACAACCTTAAACCAAGTAAACCTGCAATTTTTCAAAGATTCAGTTTCATATTTCTATTCAGATCAATTTATGGATGATTATTATTTTTAGCTGTTTAAGTTTCTAATGTTCTTTTTAGCTGGTAAAATTGGGCATATGTTTGGTTGTGTGTATGAATTCTCCAACAGGAGATTTAGGAACTTTACTAATATTTTTCAGTTCTTTTGTGTTTTGTATGTTAGTTATTTTCTCCTCTACCTGGTTCGACCTCTAACTGTTTGAGAATAGGTGACGGTTCTGATCCGAGCCTTCCTTCTAATCTCTTCGCCCTCTGTCACAAGGCAGTGAAGTCAGCGAGGGGCAGCCACGCTTCATTAGGTCGAGTCTCTATTCCCATGTCCCAGTTCTTCTGCAGGGAGACCCCTAAACGCCTCCACTCCCACACTGCTCTCCGACAAAAACTGCCTTTTCCTCCTCAAAACTGCCTTATTATCAATTAGCTCTCCAATTTGTCTTCTAGGTCTTATCTCTGCTTTTCTCACAGTAAAACCGAGAGGTAAAACAGCCACGTAATGGGAGCAGAGCTTTATGGCTGATTGTGGTCACTGTTTACTGTCGTTTTCATGCTTCACCTCCTCACCAGCCCATTTTCCAACACAGCAAAACACACAAATGCATGCAGGTGCATATTTACACACACAAGTGTACAAACTAACATGCATGTAAGTGTTAATAATGCTAATCTAATGACTTTGTGTTGCAGTTCAGAGTACAAATCAATTAAGGTGTAGGTTGTGCAAACTTCCTTCATGAAGGTTAATTCTGAATGGAAAATCTGAAGGTATAATAACCTTTATTCTGAAAAGTCAGAAGCATTAATCTGCAAATAAGAGCTCTGTTTTTGAGATATGTTAATTAATTTTCCACCCCAGTCATGAACATAAGTCATTAGGTAATACATCAAAATCTAAATTAAACAAACAGCATATCTAAGGTGTATCTCGCCTACTAACCTCAACACATCATAAACCTCCACAACCATCTGCAAATAGCCTTTAGAGGATCCAAGCAACTTGACCGCCTTCTGTTTTAGCTGACATCGCCTCACGCCGCCCATCTAGCGCAGACACTGTAGGAATGATCATAAAAAGAGACCTTCTCCCTCTGACAGCAGCCTTCAGCACCAACAGATATGATGGGTATATTAATCCCACCTGCACTCGTGTGCATGAGTCAACAAGGGTGAATTAAGATCACAAGAAGGTGTTGTCATTTAATAATGTGTGAGTTAGTGGTAACCAAAAATTTGATTTGTAAAGAGCCCAGACAAGTAGACACCTTAAAAAGAAATAGAAAAGTAAAACTTGTGTGCATCTTTTGAATCATATTATGTTATGTTATTAAATCTGGGAACCTTATTTAATGTTGATTTTATAACCCTCTTTTTTTTTTAAAAAAAAGGGTGAGAACCTTTTAAAAAATGTTTGCATTCTTTAAAAAGAAAATAACTATTTTCATTTCTGAGTAAATGTAAAAAAGAATATTATGTTTATACAGCTAAAGAAAACCAAAAACAAATCCCATTTATTTTTGCAAAAATATAAAATAAAGCATGTTATGATGGTAAAGCATAAAAAGTTTTTGCAACCTTTGAACACTTTCTCCCTATTTCAAACGCAACCTACGGTGTTTTGATGGAGAGCTTTTATGATAAATAGAAATGAAGCAGCGTATTGTTGTGCGGTGGCTTTCATGATATCACTTTTTAAACCAATCACAGCTGAAAGTCAAGTAGATTACATCTATAATAGCTTCATACACCTCGAGACTGAGGATTAGGCCCAGTCCTCCTCATAAAGTGATCCAGATCAATTCTGCGCATCTATAAAAGAAATGTAGACAGAGATCCTCAGTTATATTTGGGTCAGGACCATTCTAAAAGATTGATATGGCACTATGATACGGCACTGTAAGGAGGGAAAACTTCATTTCCAGTCTAAAGTGTTCAGCCACCTATTTTTTTCCCTCAAGAATTTCCCTGTGTATAACTCTATCCATCTTGAAGCATCTTCCTTTTCTCTATTCAAGCACAGCATCCCCACAGCATGATGCTGCCACCAACATGTTTTACAGTGGGGATGGTGTTTAGGATGGTGGGCTTCCAACAAACATTTTTTTTTAAAATTAGGCTAAAGTGAGGCATTTTGATCAGATAATTTTCCACCTATTGTACCGGTAGTTAAAGATGATGCATAGGGTTCTATCTTATACAGCTGCAAAAACTATTTCTATAGGTCTACCGTATCCAATGCCTACAACATAATTAAACTTGTGACAGAATGGGTAATAATTTCAGCCTTAAAACCTTGCGAGCAGGTTTTATGCCTGCAAAGTTAATCACAGTAAAATAAATCATGAACCTTTGCAAGACATACACAGAAATACTAATATACTCCACAGTTGAAGGAATGCATACAGGCGCAAGCCTTTCCCCTGATGCTATCAGCCTCATCCACCGGTGTGGGCAAAGATGGAGCTAATTCAAGCAGCCTGGAAAGGTATAAGGTTATGGGTTTGAGTTATGGCCAGATGAGTATCAGTCAAAGGGACCATTCTCTGTTATATCAGATCATGACCTTCAGTAAGGCCTGCCTTAATAATAAAAACATGCACTAGACATGGCAATAAGCTCCAGATGACAGGGAGTGAGCTAGAAAAGAGGAAGAATGAAGTGAAAGACAAATGAAGGGGTGTTACTGCCAATTCTATCGTATTTTTTTTATCCTGGCTTGAAAGTATTATTAAAATATTGTTTGACATATTAATTGGACTCAAATTAGGTCACTAATAGGGTGCAGCCTTTTTGTTGCTTTTATCAAAAAACATATGGAAACCTTTTTTTTTTCTTTACATAAGAAAAAAACTAACAACAATACCTAGAAGTAAAAAACAAAGTGAAGTCTATTTACCGTCACACATTCATTGCACCACCGGATTAAAATGTGGTCAACATGCTGAGGAAACATGGGCAGATGTATCATTCTCATTGCATGATCCATGCTCTTAGTTATTTCTTTCATAACTATTTTATGAGGGTGATTCATACACTGTACAGATCATCTATTGTTATGATAACCTTTTCTTTCTTAGACAGGACAAAAGGCAGACTTTTTGTTCAGTGTAAAAGAGTTAGGCACAGCTAATTGCCTTTTAACATTGCAATAACAATGTTAGACTGATGCCAGGATGATCTTTTCTGAGCAGATTTTTAGAGGAATGTGAAAACCAGTTTAAAAAAAACTGGCAATTTGTTGCATTCCAGCTAAAAAAGAGCAACTTAAATTCTTGCTTCATGTCTTTTTCACACTTGCACTATGTGTTCGTGTTCCACAGTAAAGAGGAGACATTTATCTGATTTGACATAATCTTTTAAGATGAATGCTTCTTCCTCAACTTCATATGCATAATTCTGCATGCATTAATCTTGTGGTTTATGAGCCTAAACATGTTAAATTAGCTGGAAGATTAGGATCAAAGCCTCCAATTAAATACTAAATCAAAACCAACTCTGAAACTGCTGCCTTATAAAAATAGAACAGACAAACAAAAAAGAAAAACCAAAACCAGAAATCAATTAGATATCTCTTGGAGCTCCAAAATAAACAATTTTTATGAACTAAAATGATTTGAACACGTTTCTACTATCCATTTAATGTAAAGCCTTGTGATGTAAGCACATGGTTCAGCTGAAAAGTACCAAAGACAGACAAGCTTTTTCCACTGAGCAGTTTCTGTGCTCCCACTATGTGTGTTTAATGAGTGTCCAGGGTCTGCCTGCCTGGCTACCTTCAGTAGCTAGTTCATTAGAAGGGAATTAGAGCTGACGCTTTGCGTTCCTGAGAGGAAAAGAAAAGCAGGAATTGTCAGCAGAGGAGCCAGCTGTGGCCATGTCTGAGCTCCGGTCTCAGATGGGCTGCCAAGCTTCTGCCCCCCTCTCCTCCTCCTCATTTCATCTGAACCCTGCCAACCAGTGCATTCAAACCACACATCCATGGAGCAGAGGTGCAGGTATGCATGCATGTTCAGGGATTTGGTGAACAAATTGAAGAGACACATCGTCCCCCTTCTTTTAACAAAACAATATATAACCACAAAAAAAGCTATAACACAGGAAGATGAAAACTGATTCTCTGAAGAACATCCATCCCATCCCACGCTTTGTCACTTTAGCTTTATCATCAGGTGTTGGTAATTTTCCTACCATAGAAAACAAAAGATTAAAATTAGTTTCTGCAACTGATTCAGACTTCCTATCTGATTTGGTGTTTAATACTGACAGGGTAATCATAGTGAGGGATAACATTCATGCTGACCTTGAAGGCGATAGCTTAAGTGCAGCCTTTAATGCTATTTTAGATGCTATTGGCTTTGTTCAAAATGTGAATAGTCCCACACATTCTCATCTTCATACTTTGGACCTTGTGCTGACATATGGCATAGTATGTGAAAAACTGTTACTGCTGTATAAGAGGACCCTTTGTAAAGTAAGAGTAGCATATTTCTTCTCATTAATAGAGGAGAATAAGTATAATTCTAGATGTCTTTTAAAAACAGTTGCCAAACTCATCCGGAGCCATAGCTCTGTTGAACTGTCCATCCCACCTGCAAAGAGCAGGTGGTATGGACAATAACGATTTTATGGAATTCTTTATAAATAAGATTGATCTTATCAAAAATAAGATCATAAGCACTCCTCTAACTACGATTGGTTTAAAAGTAAGTAAAATCGTCAGGTTTTTTTTTTTACACAATGAAACAATCGTTGCTTCCTTTGGCTTGACTCTTGGTTACAAGCAGCTTTGTAATATATACACCATCATACACTAAAATAGATTTATCAGAGCCAAAGTCTAAAGTTACATATCGTCGCATCAGCTTGCACACAAAACACTCATGCGGAATGTTTAAATGCCTGGTAAACTGGTCCAGACTGGCTGGGTTATAAAACAACCAGGTCACTGGTTGTAAACTGGCAGGGGGGCTCCTTCCCTTCACATTAAGAACCAGGCGGGGTTGGGATTTTTGCAGTGTGTGGGTGGGCATGAGGAAGTTGGGGTATGCAGGGACTGTAAGAGAAGTTGGGTGTTAAAGCACTAATGGGAAACATAAAACCATTACATGCACATTAAGCCAGCTCAAAAAAGTCTGAATGTTTTGGGGGCACATGACAGAAATGAATAACATGTTTACTTTCAGTGTTGCCCTGTGTTCCTTGTGTCTGTGCTGAGTCTATATCTGAAAGGTGCTGATGGTTGAGGAGTGGGAAAGATGCGTTCCGCATTAACCCCGAGCAGCCCTGGGTATATGACCACATAATGACCTGTCGTCAGGAGCCTGGGAACTGTCCATGGCTGAGTCAGTAAAGAGAAAAGGATGATGCAGATCACAGACAGCAAGGAGGGGACAGTCCAGACTTGTTATGGATGCATTTTAAACATGGAACAGACTCGTAAACAGCTTGGGATGATGATTTGATTAGAAGGTAGATTTTAAGTATTGATAGAAATAAAATGAAACAGATTGTGCAAAAATTTGCTCAAATAAAGAAAATGTCTGGGAAGTTTGGATAATTCCAAAAAACCTGTTATCACCATCTTCTGCTTATCCGGGACCAGGTTTCAGGGGCCACAGTGTCAACAAAGACTCCCAGACTTCCACAGAAATAGACTCCTGCTCTGCTTGAACTGACTAGATGGCCCCTAGTAAAGGGTCACAAATGCCTTGTCTGCCAGTTCAGGGGCAGTGTCCTCCACCACCACACAATGTTGAGGTGTGCCAACCACGACAGTGCCACAACATCCAGAGACCTAAGATACTCATTCACCCAAAAGCCTTGCCACCATGGAGTTAATTTGGCCACCTCTGTGATGAACAAGTCTACATCCAGTCTCTGCTTCCACCTGGGAAGGTGTGCCAACTTGGTTGAGTGGATCATCAAAGTATTTCTTCTACTGTATAACAATGTGCTCAGTCACAATCAGTAGTTTGGCTTTTTAGAAAAGGCTTGATGAAGTGAAATTACCCAGAGAACAACAGTGGGCAAGAGACAAAAACTGACCCAATTGAAAGTTTCCATCTTAAACAACCAGAAGTTTATTTGTGTTTTTAGCTTTAAAATAAAGAAAAACATGAAACAATGATTAAAGATAAGGCACAGATTTTTCTCCATAGAAATATTAGCATTTGGTGTAAAAAAAACAGACATAATTTCCAAGCTAACGACAAAAAAATTGTATTTTGTCATTCTGTTGTGAAAATTCTATCAAGTATTATATATTTAAAACCCAATAAACCTTTTAAGACTGGTATGTGTTATACTAAATTAGTTGTGTCTTTATATCCTTTTAGGCACTAACAAGAGCCATCGTAGAGGTTCCAAAGAGCCACTTGCCGCTCCGGAGATTCAGACCCCTGGTATAAACCAACCTATAGCATCAGCTCAAGTGTGAAGGGAAAGGAAAGTGAATCTGAAAAGTGTGAAATACATAGAATACATCCTTAAAGTCCCCAAGTCAATATTTTTTAACTAAATGTTGATGCTTACACAGCACCAAGTCCTTTGGTGTTTTTCTACATGATTAGCACATCTAAAGACTGAAATTTCTAGCCTCCATTAGATAGAGTGTTTGAGAATAAATTCTCAAATTGTACCAAGGATTCCTGCAGGATACAATCATGCCCTAAAATAAATAAATAAAAATGTCCAACTATATCTACCAAGTGTGCTTGGGGGTCAAATGAGTACTATCCCTTCAGTCTGGGGCAACAAAACTCATTCCAAGGGATCGTAAATTGTGCTTTGGTTGTACTTTGGACACCATGTGCCTAAAAGAAAACCTAATTTAACATTCAACCCTCTGCAAATGACTAACCCCTACTAAATCACTTCCCCATAAGAACATAAAGCACTTCTTAGCAAGGATGTGAATTTCTTACTGTACATGTGCAAAAGCCAGCCCTAAATATACAAAAAAAATGATTATTTCAAAAATAAACCACAGGAAAAAAAAGGTTATGCTCTAAATCTTGCAGGAATGTTTCTGCCCATTAGACAATAAAGTAAGTCACTATCAGGGCATGGTACATGAACATGGTATGGGTTTGTAAAACCAGTTGTCAATGAAGTCAGGCAATATGCAGGCCCGCTCAGTTTTATTATAGTAGCAAACCGCAAGCAAAGACTGAGCGTGCAAGTCTTTAACAGACTAGCTGACTTATTTACTGCCTCAATAAGGTATTAAATAGCTTAAAAAACATGAACACATGGACATATACTTGCTGAGGAGGAAACAATCCAGCAAACACATGATGGCAGCCCTTCTTCAAACAAAGTAGCTGACCTTACAAATAAAGTATAATCTAAATCTTTAGTGATACATTCACACTGTTTTACAGATCTGTGCAAGATGCTATTCCTCTGGCACAGCCAAAGGAGAGTTACTATTGGGAACACTAAAGCTCTAAAACTCATTAAGTTTATGGACACAAACGTGAATGTTTTATGCTTTTTTCTCAACGCCTCGACACATACAGTATAGAAAGGGAGAAGGTTCACTCAAGAAGGAGAATTCAGAAGCTCAGTTACAAAAAAAAAAAAAAAAAAGATTAAAGAGGCTTTAAAAAGAGCTGTTTATATTAGTATGATTTGTCTATCTGCTTTTTTTACTCAGCGTTGTCTTGTTCTGCTTTAAGATCCTGTTAGCAGTTTATCACGTTGTCTGTTTCTGTTTCAAAGCAATTGCAAATCAAAATCATGGCCTTGAGGTTTGTCAATCTTTGTGAATGTTTATACTTGCTTCTTCTGGTTCATCTAGATCACAAATTAATCTTTAACCTTCCTTATTGTTTTTCAAAACCCTAAGAAGAGAAACTCATTTAGCAAAAAAAAAAAAAAGATTGTGGTCCGAGAGCAAGAGGTCATGAAATACACCATGTTTCAGCTAAAAGATCTTTAAAGAAGGGATATTTTTAAGATAAAATAAGCTAATTGGACAGCTATTATTTCCTAATTTTCCAAACTATAAGCTTGCAAAAAAGGCACAGGCTAACAGCAAAAAGCCAGAAAAAACAAATGTCATCAATCACTAAATCTTGCACATATCTGGCAGCTGCACAATCCCATATCATCACTATCCCTCCTCTGTGCTTCAAGTTAGAGTTGATGTGTTTATGATTATTTGCTGTGTTTGGTTCCACCAAATGCGTCCCTGTGTGTTGTAGTCAATGTATATACCGTAGGGTCTGTTAAAATCACACAGTTTAAAAAGCTGTAGGATAAATTTACTGCAAAATTAACCCAGGATTGAAGTAACATTCCCTATAAACAATGGGTTTTCTGCTTCAACAATGTCTTTGTCAAGTTTTTCTCCTTTCAAATGTAAAGGGATGATTCAAACTTCTTAGGTGTAGTGCGTAGTCCTTGTTTACTTTCTGTTTCCTGAGCCAATCATATAAGATTAACCAAAACAGAGCGCAGCATTTGGTAATTAATGTTGGAAAAAAAGAGCAGCAGCCTCCAGACATGGAATCAAGAAGAGAAGTGGACCAGATATAGCCATAATAATACCGAGGAAGCCTCACCATTGGCTGAATGACCTTTAATTGTCGTCTTCAATTTAGCTGCAATAAAAACTCTCATTTCTCCACTTGGCAAGATTAAAAATCTTTTTGTGTTTTTCTGATTTGAAACATTAGGTTTTATGTTACTTTTCTCTTTTAAGATCTTTTTACACTATGTAAGTTTTCTCATGGCAAACCTTTAAGGCAAACTGTAGTGTACAGATATAAACCTTAAGGTTTAATAGTAAAAGATGATTGAAGCTGAGTCATTTTCTGCTTTTTGCCAAATAGGTCAGGAAGAATCTTCCTGGGCAATTTTTTTTTTAAAGTTGACTTTTTTCCTAAATTTCTGCTTTTTTGAAAATGCATTGAACCTTATTGATAAACAGGCAGTTCTATGGCTGGGGATGTCTTTCTATCCTTTTGTAAAACTTGTAACACACAAGCTAATTTTAAAATACTTCCTAAAATTGTATGATATTCTGCTGGTATTTAGGCTTAATCCTACTGCCTGAACGGGTTTAATGGAGTCATGTCTTTAGGCTACATGCTTGCACACCTTTTCAGCTCTGCCCAAAGATAAGACCAGCGGTTTGTAAAAAAACACTCTTACTGTGCCGTCTTTGTAAATAACATTAAGATATGCTAAGGGTCCATTTGGAAGACCTGTTTGTGCAGATTGTTTTACTTACTAGTTGATATGCGAGATGTGGCCTCAATATTTCCACATATTTTTTTCTGAGGTGCACCAGTCCCTCCATCAGTAAAACAGGCCCACTAGATGTGGCTTCCTTTTTTTTTCTAAATGAACAGAGGATTATTACAGTCAAAGAATACATTTCTGTTTCATAAGAATCCAGGATATATCTCCTGTAGCTTCGATATATGTCCCGGAGATGTGATCTGGAGTTTTCATGTTGCTTTTGGAAAAACTGCCTTTTCATGGGTACCTTTCAGCTCATGTGAGGGCAGGACTTTTTTTTCACCAGAGGCAGTCTTATCTAACCTGACTCCGCCAAATGGATTTGCATATCCATCTGGAAACCTTCCGTTGAAGTAATTTTGGGAAGGGGCGAAAATACTGATTAGCTGATTGGCCTATGTTGGTGATAGACGGGCCAAATAAACCAATCAGATCAACGAAGCATAGGACGTACTAACAGAGCGACGACGAAAACACAACCACAAGCCAGGCTACTCTTGCCGAAACCAGTCGGGAGAAGAGCAAAAACATCTTTTCCTCTAAGAAAAGCCTCCAGTGTTTGGCTCTTCTTTCAGTGAAGAAATACTCTGTAATTCCGATAAAACTTGCTCGATAGCCACACTAACACTAGTTTCATCGGCTGAAGCCGCCATGTTCTTTACACTGAACTGTCGCACTTCTCGTTGCGTCACACCTCAACCCGCCTCAAAGCCAATGCTGATTGGACGTTCGTTTGTTGAACGGCTCCAAATTTTCTTTAACGTAGAGTCTCCAGACTGATCTGCGAGTGAAACCTTGAAAGCTCGCGAGATCAGGATGGTCTCACGAGGCTAAGTATTGTCAGCTTCAGCCGCCATCTTAATGAGGTATTTTTCTTTTTGTTTTGGGGTCGATATGCATATTTCTCATAAAAACAGGTTGATCTCTGGAACAGAGAACCTCTCTTCTCCCTGAATGCAGTGATGGCTGGACAATCCCATAAGCTTTGTTCTTGCAAATATTAACATTACTCCTTCAGGCATCTGGAAATATAAAATTAAAGGATGAAAAAGACTTGTGGAGGTCCAGAATTTCCTTCCTAATCCGTACCTATCTGTAGCATACCAAGCTAAGACATCTTCATGTGGGTTTAGAGGCATATTTGGTGTATTTACACCTGTGATTTACAAGCTTAACATTTACTTACAGACATTAGCTTAGCAATTTTTACCGCCATTCCTTCTACATCCCTAAGATTGTTTAAAAATTGTACCTCACACTATGAGACTTTGCCTTCATCTTGGGAAATATAACTCTAGTGCTATCTCTGAGTGAGACCAACACACCAACACTAAATCATCTGCTTTAATGGCAGAGGCTAGAAAAAGTTAAGGAAAAAAAACAATAAAACACCAGATTTATAGTAGTGAGATGGTCAAAGACAGGGGGAAAGAAGGAAAGGAATGAAGAAATACCGAGCAGAACAGATAAGATTGCATCACATACAGGCTTTTAATCATGAAGGTTATGTGTGTCTACATATATATATATATACACATGAGACTGTGTGCGTGTATGGAGAGCTTTGAGTTCTATCGGGCAACATCTGTGAGAGTTACTGGATGGAAAAAGAAAGGCAAGATTAGAGAACACAGCACAGCACTGAAATGATGACTGATGATGACGCTTTTACTCTTATAAACAAATCCAGTCCCATGATGCGCCATGCATATAAAAAGACACATTTCTTTAAGTGTTTTTGTCTCTATTTTGAGTATCTGATCGGAGGAGACGCCACATGTTTGTAACAACTAATAGTGATAGAGCACGGGTGGAAAAAAGGCTCAAAGTCAAACATTTGTCTAGAGAGCAAAAAACTTTTAAAACCAAGGGATCACAGAAGCTGAAAACATTTTTGTACGTAAAGTAAAATTAGGTCTCAACATTTTTTAGTTTAGTCCAAAATGACCCATAATGGTAATAATAATGGTTTATTTTGCTAATGATCTCCAAATCTTCACCCTAATCTTTAGCTCCCTTCAGATTACACATCAGGATGAATTTGGGACTCTAGCAGGACTTATTAGAAAATGTGTATATTAGGAAAAAATGACTATTAATAGTATTAATAATAATAATAATAATAATAATAATACTCTAATTTATCAGGGGTATGAATCATTTTTGGTAGCTAATTGTTTCCATTTTTAGTTTTTTTTTTTCAATGCATGAATGTTTTTTTAATTTAAGCAAGATTTTGTTGTGCCTTTTTTGCGTGTCATTGTGTATTCTGAGCACAGAAACTCAAATGTTTATGTTTATGCTCCAAACAACCCCTGAGCAGACATTTACAAGCCCACAACCAGGCAATTTGTTAAAACCTAAATGCTGGTCAAATGACAAGGCATCACAAGGATATACAAAAAATATGGAAAAAAAAAAAAAAAGATTACAACCTAATAATATGAAGAGACTACAGAAAAAAAACAAGATCCATTGCTTGTATCTTTTTTTATGTTATCAGCTACTTGACCTCTTTTTAATGTCAAGATCTCGCCATCAATCTTTCCAAAAGGTTGCTATCAGCGCTGCGAGAGACACACTTATCTGACTTTGTTTGTATTTATCTTCTTCTGTTTGACCAGGCAGGTCATTTTAGAGGCAAACTACTCAATGAGTGTCAAGTTAAAGGCAAACACTTTAAAGGAAGATTTAGACAAAAAACCTGCTATACTCATAAAAGCACTCAGAACCAAAGAGAAATTAGTGCAATTAATCTAAATAAAATAAAAGGTACGTGAAGGAATACTAATACCCCTCCAAATCTTTTCTATTTAACTCTTTACACCCAAAACATTATATTTAATTGGGATTTGTGTTATAAACCAGCACAAAATAAATAAACATAATAAACAAATAAATAAACAATAAAAATGGTATTACTTCTCTATTTTACTCTGATCCCCTAAAATTAAATCTGGAAGAACAAAAATGAAGTCCATTTGTGTGTAAATTAAAATAAGTCCTTTTTGAATTTTACAATAACCCATTTAAGCAACACACTGTAAAAGAACGAGACCTATTCAGAGAAGACCAGAGACAATGGAAGAACATTGTTCTAAGTCTGTAAAAAACGTCAGAGTTGGACAATCTGACCAGAAACACACAAACCTAGTTCCTCAGTGGAATCGTTGTGATCAAAGCATATATATGCATTAGGATGGCTAAGTCAAAGCCCAAACCTAACTAAAAAATATTGTTTATATTAGATCTGTAACCTAAAACAATCTGTCTTAGCTTAAGCTACTTTACAAAGACATTTTTTTTCATTTTCGGGGGGTACAAGTAGGTAAGGTATAAATATAGAAATGCAAAAGACCTTCCTGCTGTAATGGCAAAAAAAATGTCTATATACCAGATATCCATCTAATTCACCACAATACAATATATTGTATTGGTGCAAATAAAAAAGAATATTTAAGCTTGTGGTATTATAGCGATAAAGTGTGAAATAGGTGCAGTGATACTCCAGATCAGGCATCCCCAAAGTCGGTCCTCGAGGCCCACTGTCCTGCAGGTTTTAGAGGTTTCCCTGCTTTAGAGCAGCTGATTTTGATGATTACAGTTGAGCAAAAGTCTGTTAATCAGCTTAATTCAAATCAGCTGGGCTGGAGCAAAGAAACCTCTAAAACCTGCAGGACAGCGGCCCTTGATGCCCGATTTTGGAGATGCCTGCTCCAGATCATTGCATCCTCCAAGCCTCTGACTCAAATCCCCAATCAGATCCATGTATTGGCAGCAATTCAATGTTTTATAAACTCTGACCTAAAGTAATCTATGCTTCATAGCAGCTCTTATCTAAATAAGATTTCTGTCTGACACGACAGTTCAGTCATAGCAGGCATACTTTACTGTACTGCTGTCTCTCATGAACTCAACCACAGGCATGTTCCTCTTACTCAATGCCTGGAATACCAGAGAGCAAAAAAAAGAATACGATTACAATTAAGAATTTAGCAGAAAACGAAGAGGTGACGATTAGTAAATAGCTCCCTGGCATCTTTGAGTTATGCTGACTAGCTTCTGCTGCACATAACTGAAGAAGAAAGACAACAAATTGAGATATTATTCTCTTTTACTGAGCAACCAATAAGAGAGAAATGGAAAAAACAGGAAAATAAATAATATGTGTAAACCTAATTAATCTATGCTGCTAATGATCATGGGAAAATGTCATTTCTCTGTGACCCAGTCTAAAAGTAACCGAGGGAGTGCAGGTCACCTGGGTCTCCTAACCCAAGCCATGCCCCCTGTAGCCTGGCATGCAATGTCAGATCACTTTATCACCCCGTGTTTACTATATTAGAGCTGCAGCACAGTGGTTCCGCATGCATTCATACTGCCTGAACCTTTTAACTGTTTATCTGTCACAAAACTTCCACGTCCTATTGGCATTTTATAGGTAATTCAAAGTTATGATTAACTGAAGTGTAAAGAAACACCCATTCAAAACATTGAAGCAAGATTGTATACATCCAGTTTTAACAAGCTTTACTCTGATGGTTTAGAGGGTAGAATACGGGTTCGATTTTGAAAAATGTAAAAGATGGATAAAGGCCTGCAGGCGTCCTCAGGAGCAGCTGAAGTCAACAGTGATCAAACTGGAACCACCACATTTGGCTGTATGAAGATAACTGCTTTACATTTTTTTTTTTGTCACAGTGACAATTTCATCACGAGCATCACGAGCAAATAAAAATAATACCAATGAATTTGTTTGTGATGTAGCTACAGTAATCTCTGTTCAATACAGTTTTAGTGCAAAACAGGCATTTTAGAGACAAATGGTACAACTATTTATACTGTCTGCTTACATATGAGATAAAAAAAACATTGTCCAAAAGTTAACAAGCTTATTTAGGTATGATGTTCAGTAGTAAATACATTACTTTTGCAACTGAAAATACATCTGATATAGTAACTTTATTTCCCTCATCATTCTTCATAACGTTTTAGAAGACTTAGTCTTTAAATTAATTTTTTCTGAAGTTATCTAAAAATAACTTCAGTATTTATTACTATAAGATATACGACTCGTCGGGAGCTGCCTCCGCCTGTTGTCTTTTCTCACTAAATACCTTAGCTTGTCTATTATTTCAAATTTAGCTTCATACAGATTTCCATCAGTGTCCCTCTCCCTGAGGGAAAGAACAACCCCCACATCATGATGCTGCCACCACCTTGTTTCATGGTAGGGACAGTGCAGTTAGGAGGATGTTAAGTTTTTTTGCAACAGTGATAGTTAGATAGTTTACGCTCTGTATTGTCTGTGTATAGCACGCATCTTAATGTGTTTGCCATTAAAAACATGGCTTTTTAGTAAACAGTAAATCTCAACAAGATTCTAATACACAATTATGCGACTTTTAAAGAAACCCTTTTTATTAAGGGATTTATTAGAAGAAAAACGTAGGACTTGTTCCTACGTAAACAGTGTCACCAATCTACCCTTTCAACTTTTCTCTCTGTATTGATCCTTCACATAAAATCCAGAGACAAACTTGCTTAGGTTTCAAAACCGTGAACAGAAAAAATATAAAGAAGTTTAAGGGCATGGAAACGTTTACAAGGCACTGCCAGTAATCGCTTTACAGTGCTTTCTGCTGATTCCTTGACCGCAAATCAAGGCTACTGCAGATAATATATGATTCAGTTCAATGATAAATACAATAAAGTAATATTTTCCTTTAGTTTAATACTAAACGTTGGTATAGGTATTGTGTTTCAGTGTAAATTTGCTGCTCTCTCCTGCTTTGTGCAAAACAAACAGCTGTTGTAGTCATTGAATATATAAAATAAGATTTATTCAAGTCTTTTTTTTTTTTTTTACATCTTTTTGTGTGCTGGCACAATGAACTCTAAAGGGGGCAACATTTTCTAATTAAGCCAAAGGAAATTAACCAAACATCAACAAATATATAATTATCAAATAAAAAAAAACACAATTTCTTTTTAGATGTTTCCTCCAAAGAAGCACCAACCAAGACTGATGGTGAGAAAGGATAGTTTGAACAACCTGAGGCTGTAACTTTTATACGACATTACGTCCAGGAGATTAACTTCTCCCTGAGCCATGCTTCGTCCAGCTCACAGAGGATGGTGAAAAGCTTCTATTCAAACTTCCTTTTAAAGAGGACAGCTTTATGAGGAGCACATTGACTTACAATAGGGTAACCAGAGAAGGCTGGATGGGAAGAATAAACATTTCACCTTTTAATGATGTATCACAATAGATGGCAGTAATATGTGTTGACTCTCACACAAATGCTGACAACTTCTGCTTTCGACACGTTCATTACAACCTCTCTCTAGTGGCCGTATTTTACTCCCTCATATCCAGCTTCCCAGTAGTACATCTCATTAACCCTGAATGCTCCCTCGTTTGTTTCCCGTCTTTATCCGAATTCCCTTTCCATGACACTGAATTTCCCTCAGCCATATTTTTTCCAGGCTGCAGGGTTAAAGGATTCTGTGGGAAGAAATGCAACTTAAAAAATGGCCTGGTCTCATTTCGAAGCAGCCCACACATGCAGCCGTCAGAAGGGCATTCGTGATCAACTCAAAATGTTGGGGAAGATGACACGCACGTCAACAACAGTTGAATAAACACAGCTGGCAATATTAAAGGGAAACATGAAAATGCTCAACATGATATTTATTCCTTTCCAAAAGGAACCTTCGTTTGGACCAATCATCTGTTTTCATATACTAATGAAACCATAACATCCCTATTATCAACATGTGTCTCCTAAAAACATTTAACTCTGTTTATTTAGATCCATCTTAGGTCTAAATAAATAAACCATTTTGAAAATACTAACAGACACAAAGAAATCTAAATAATTGAGTATGTAAAAAAAAAAAAAAGGCCTCATACCCACCGTTAACTACGTTGGAGGGTGGGAAATGCCTTGATCCTGTTTCTGCTTTGCATGGCCTCATGTATTCAAATTTAAAGATTTTAAAGAAAAATATGATTAACTTTGCTGAAAAAATATAAAAAAATGTGTCTTATTGGTACTTTCAACTTAATAATGAACTAAAATATATAATCAGATCCACACAGGAATGATCTACCATGCAGTTTAAAGTTCATTATTAAAATGTTCATTATTAAAATGTTTAGAAAATACATTTTATCTTATAGCAATAAAGGGGTGCAGTAATTGGAAATGTTGCCTTGCAGTAAAAAGGTCCTGAGTCTGAATCCCAGCCTTGGCTCTGTCTGCAGGGAGCATGTTTTCCATTCGGTAGGTATATCTTTTCTCCAGCGATCCCACCTTCATCCCACAGACGGTTTGGTTAACTCAGAGTCATCCTTAGATAATAGTCTGTTGGCTTTTTTTGGACCAACAACCTTTCTAAGTAGGTTGCTTTTCTATATGAACACAGGGCGAGTGCCTTTACCTTTGTCATGCGTGTACAGCATTTACTTATTGAAGCAACAGGAACATTCGACAGCCACAATTCAACCACTTTTTGAGACAACGATTGCAGATCTAAAAAAAATGCACATTTGTCATTTTGGAATGAATTTTGGTCACTTTTTACAGGAGCATCTTTAGAAGATTAAATGTAAAAAATTATGTTATTATCATTCAATCAAGTTAGAATTGGAGCAATCTTGAAGGAGAAGATGAAAATACAGTTTGGATTATTTACTCTCAATTTTTTTAGTTAGTCAAAAGAAATGCAGCCTTATTTGGAAAATGAAAAAGCATTTCTATTAATCCATTCTCATATGGTTTAAATAAAAAAGGTAAAGACTAAAAGTACAAAGTCGCATTTTAAATAACAGTTACCTAAAAAATATAATTTTTCTGTTACTTCCTACATCTGTGTGCAGAAACAATGGAGACTTATAAAGTTGCTGCTAAGCAGGAAATATTGTCTTGTTTGGGTTAAAATAAAAAAGTAAAAACCCATAATTTTTAAAAAACAAAACACATCAGCAATCGCACTGAAACATGATTTATATTTTATATATTGTTAAGCTATGAAAAAAAATCCATAAAAATATTTTTTTAACATCAAGGTTTGTTTTCATATCTACTGTGTTATGACTATGTGCTGTCTTAAGACCTTTTAGGTTCTCACATAGATTCCTCTTTATGATCACCATATTTTTAGTTTCTATTTTCCCTGCTTTTTTTTTTTTTTTAGGTTTCTCAGGAAAATATAATCCTAAACAATAAATCTCATGTCCGTTTATATTGTCTATGACATGTATAGTGGATCCATAAATTTCCCTTAAACCTGAACTTCTAATAAAGATGGAACAAACTATAAAAGCTACAGTAAATTATGGAGGTAAAAGGTGAACAAGGTTAGAAATGATAAGAGTCACACACTGAGCAGAATACAATTGCATGATTGGAGCATAACTTTACTCATCAATGCAAAGAGAAAAACGCTACTTTCAAAATGCAGACATGATTTGAGGTGATTATATAAAAACAGCCTGGAGACATTCCCGTCAGCCCGGATCTGTGTGGCAAAGTGCCTGCATTTAAAACTGTTAGCAGGCAGGAGCTGGCTCCAAGCTTCACGAGCGTTTTATAGGTTCCCCTGGGCAGAGCTAAAAGCTGCCTCACCATCTTTTACTGAACCACGGTGATTAGGAGCCCGATGTGGTGACGGCACTGCAGGCACTGGACTGTGATTTACAGTTTGGACTAAATGCATGTTTTCTTTTCACTAAAGCAGCGACACAAGAAGCTGATCACACAAACAGTTCATATAAAAATATGCTACAAGATTTAGAGTAAGGTATTATTTAATCGTTTAATTAAATCCTTAATTTGTATAATACCCCTTGTTGCAGTTTAACAGGAACATTTCAGGTCATTAAAATAAAATGTTTCCCTTTCATTTTTTTTTTTAATAAATAACTTTTTTCATTGCTGCCAGAAGTGGAGCCAAGGAGAAGTTGTGAAAATGGAAACGTTTCATAAAAAGTATGAAGTAATTTACAAAACAGAAGAAATAGAGCATCATGTCAACAGACCTGAAATCATTATTAAATATATAAATATATATTGTATTTTATTTGCAGCATAGTAGAAAACAGATAAGGTTTTTTAAATTCTGCTTAAAGATAAGTTAGTTTTGTATAGCAAACAAGAGTAGTTTTAAAAAGCATCCATTTTTTTTGCATTTGCTAAGCCTAATTTACGATACCAGAATAATAAACTGAAAAATACTGCAGATGTTGTTTTTTTTTCTTTAAGAAAAAAACGGATCTGAGAAGTTTGTCTCTCACTCGTTCCCCTATACTCTGGTACCTCCAGTAAATTCCAGTAAAATAAACTTTTCTTAAAATTAATGAATAGAGTCCCCTGATGTGCATCAAACAAACATTAGCTGTCTATTCACTGAAAAAATTCTTGAAAATGTCTTGATAAAATGCATCTATGTAGATAAATGTAAAATAAAAGACATAAAACAGAATCAAAAGATCAAAGAATAGACAGAGATCACAGGAATCACCTGTTCTCTGTTCTCTTCTAATCTGAAGAAAGAGTAACAGAAATGGACATTTGTGTCTTGTCAGATGTCTTCAACATTTCCAATCAACTATACACTTAACATCAACCATTTCTTTTTTTGCATTATTTTGTTTTAGTTGTTTTGTTAATAGTTTTATTTTGTGGTACTCTAGGAGGATTGTCCTCCTAGACGTACTTCACAAACCCCAGACATACCATAAAAAACCTGAACCATTGACTATTCCTTAGCATTGCACCTGGATAACTTCAGCTCTGCTGCTGCAGCTAGGAAATAACTACAGCGCCAATTAAGCCCTGTGCATGCAATGATCAAACATTTTAAACTGAATATAGGTGATAAAGTACAGAAAGCGTTTTTCTTCTAAATAAATATTCCTAAATATGTAAAACCCATCATCTGGGATGAGGAGAAGGCTTTTAGCTCCATCTGGACCTTGTGGGAAGGGTGTTAAATCATTTCTCTATTCCTGCAACTGACTGTAATACCTTGCAGATGGTATGGCATGTATACCAGCACTGATAATAACTCCTAATAGGAGCAAGGAGGAGAGTAACCAAGAGAAAATTCATGACTCTGTGTGGAGACCAGCATGAAACAACAAATGGTAGAAATTACACAGTTAGCATGGCTCCACAAGTAGAACTAAAGCACCCCTTGTCCGGAGGATCCTGGGGGTGGGGGGTTGGTTTCAGGAGACACATGCGACCCGCCTGAGGGTCAGACACAGGGCTGCGTAATGAATCATTTTCTTGTTGGGAGTTTCTACACCTTCGGCCACGAGAGCCTGAGACATTACTAGAGTGAGAAATTGGCCGTGGTTTAAGATAGTTTTTAAAATTTCATGCCAACATGAGGGGAACATGCAGGTCTGCAGGAATGCAACAGGCAAACTAAGACAAATATTAGGCAGAAGTGGCTGCAGGACACTGTGTAGTTTAGTGTCGTGTGGCTAAATGTACACACTGGAAGTGTCAAAGTTCTTGGGAGCTATCATCTTTCTGTACCTTGCTGGGACCAGCTGACATTGAAGTAGCTGCCAGCTGCCAATGGGTGGTTTGCAACTGGTGTTACAAAGTATTTGATAGCTGTCGAAGTTCGAAGATGGAGCAAACATATGTGCAATGCATGTACACAGTGGAGCTGAGTAGGAGCTCCTCCAAAGTACTTGAATATATTTAAAAAATAGTCCAGTTAAAAATTGACTAAAGCCTTATATGGGATGCAGCAAAGCTAGTTGGAAGGTTTGGCCTCCATGTGCATTGCTCTGTGAGACAAAAAAGCTAGTAAAGCACATTATTCAGTACATATAATCCACATGGAGAAAACAAGGGCGATGACTGGAGATGATGGGGAAAGATAAGAAGCTATGTAAAGAATTTTTTCTGAGTTTGCCATGTTTCATTTTTGGCCTCAGGAGATGGCCAATCACACTGAGCCTGGTTCTGCTGGAGGTTTCTTCCTGTTAAAAGGGAGTTTTTCCTCTCCACTGTCGCTACAAGCATGCCTAGTGTGAGGGATTTGCCTTTGAGTCAATGAGTCGATGCAATCAACTGGTATTTCTTAAATATAAAACTATGAATCAATTTGACTGTATGATCTGCCTGAATTGTCTCTGTAAAGTGCCTTGAGATGACATGTGTCGGTGTTATATAAATATAAATAAGCTGAATAGAACTGAATTTATTGCAACTCCATGCACATTTCCATCGAATCTAATTAGTATTCATATCACTGCCCCCATCATGACGGGACCACTACCATGTTTTTCCATGGGGATGGTGTGTTCTGAATGGTTCAGTTTTCATTTTCCATCCAAGGTATGCTTGTAAACCAAAATGTTTAACCCTAGTGTCTGCAGTCTGCTGTGTTTTAGGGTTTTCTTTCAATGTATACAGAGGTGGATCTTATTTACTTATTGATCAACTTCTGAAGATCATACTTTACTCAAGAATTTAGTTAGGGGTGTTTGAATAAAGGGGCGGCTAACACAAATAAGCAGCACACTTTTAAAACATACACAAAAAAAAAAAAAAAAATCCCATTTAAATG
Source organism: Cyprinodon variegatus (assembly GCF_000732505.1). Classification (NCBI taxonomy): domain Eukaryota; kingdom Metazoa; phylum Chordata; class Actinopteri; order Cyprinodontiformes; family Cyprinodontidae; genus Cyprinodon; species Cyprinodon variegatus. The sequence continues at coordinate 1,796,768 of NW_015150522.1, read as the reverse complement.
GGACATTCAATGGCGGCTCTAGAGCGATTATCAGATTAACTGTTTTTTCATGGGGGCGTAGAGGGGAAAAGAAACAACATCACAAAAAAAACAAAAAAAACAAAAAAGAAACCAACACCTTGATGTTTGTTAAAGTAAACCTGTAAGTAAAAAAAAACAAAAAAAAAAAAAACAATGACTAATCAGTTACAGTATGTGTGCCAACACATATCCTCATAAAAACAGATTTAGTTTTGTTTATTCAGTAGAGGGGCCATAACAGGAGCCAGGACCAGTTCTACAGGAACACTGCACCCGGTTGGCCCCTGTCTAGAACGTCCATGGCTATTTTATGTTGGTCTAAAAACCCACTAAGACACCTGCTCTTTATGTATGGATATTTTCTACACTGAAAAATATCATGCAACTGTTTTTGGAATTTACTTAATCATATTTAGTTACTCTAACACAATTGTTTTCTGTCCTACCCTGCTAATATGCAGTGGTGTCAGAAGTACACACATTTGTTACTTAAGTAGAAGTATAGATGCTGCAGTTTAAAAACACTCTGGTAAAAGTTGAAGTATCAACTTGACCTCTTTACTCAAGTAAAAGTGAAAAAGTATGTGCTCCAAAAACTACTTAAAGTATAAAAGTATAAAGTAAACTTAAAAAAAAAAAACAGCCAGATGCCACTATATGAGTTGGAAGCTAAAAAAAGCTCAAAAAAATTCTTTGACATAGGGCCAAGGATGAGGGAGGTCTTGTTGGTCTCCGTCTCCATCTCCCGATACGCTGTCGCCTGTGTCAGACCTTTCAGACATTTCAACATCTTTTTCTGAATCCCACATGGTAGCATGGCATAGACAATTCACGTTTGCAATTTGAAGAACACCTGCTTGCTTCTGATGATTTCCTTTAACTAACCAATGAGTGTTTGCGTTATATGACTCATCCAATTACACTAATTTTCACTAGGTGAGGATGGCGCCAATGATCTGCATTGGATGGCGCACATGACGGGAAATAAATATCTATGAACATTAAACCGAAGCCAACGTTACTCGAAGCCACAAGTAACGTTTGTTTTAAAAAAAGTAAGGAATAGAAAGTACAGATACATGTGTGAAAATGTAATAAGTAGGAAGAAAAATAAGCAATGGAGTAAAGTATAGATACCTAAAAACGAAGTATTTCACTGAAAAAAATAATGCAACCGCTTTTCCCATTTACTCAATCATATTTAGTTACTTTAACACAATTGTTTCACATCCTACCCTGCTAACGTGAAACAATTGTGTTAAAGTAAATTAATAGAATAGAATTCAACTTTATTGTCATTCCACTGTCACAAGTACAGAGCAACGAAATTAATTCTCTGCATTTAACCCATCCCCTTGGGAAGCAGTGGGCTGCCATCGTGCGGTGCCCGGGGAGCAGTGTGGGGTTAAGGGTCTTGCTCAGGGACCCAAAGTGGGAGTCTGTGGGAGAGGGAGATCAAACTCACAACCTCAGGATAAAGCCCTATGCCCTAACCACTAGGCCGCCACTCCCCAGATATGATTAAGTAAATCCCAAAAGCAGTTGCATTATTTTTTTCAGTGTTGACACCTCTGTTAATATGAAAAAATTGTGTTTAAGTAACTAAATATGATTAAGTAAATGCCAAAAATTGTTGCATTATTTATTTCCATGTATAGTGGTGTAAATGGATGTAAGTGAACAGAAGAGATAAACATACAGACAATGAAGATAACTTTAGATGCTCTGCATTTCTCCTAAAAATGAACCAACTCTGGATCAGATGATACTGAAAGCTGTAACGTTTCTTGCGAGGAACAGGTCCTGCAGGGTAGGATTTAACACCAGGCTGGAATTTCTGCAAGGTGAGTTGTTTGTTGGCTTTCAGTCAGCGCAGGAGTGCGCCTTGCCTTGCCTTGCCCCTCCCATCCCTCCGCTCCAACTCTCTCCAATAAAGCTCTTTTTGTCCAGGGGAGTCGGCACTTGAGCGCATTCCTTGACGTGGAGGCTGGTATACCTCTCTCTCTCTGACCGTTTGATGAGCTCTTTGCTTTAGTTAAAAATCACCCATAGAGAGGAAAGAAAAAACTTTTAAACCTTTAGATTTGTTTTTGGATCTTGATCCGGAAAACTACCCTGTTTGGAGTTAAATTAATCACTTTGGATACGGACACATGCGCAACGGCGCTCATACAACTTCACCTCGGCAAAGTTACGGGTAAGAACATCCGGCAACTAATAACACAACATAGATAGATAATATTGTCAAGCCTTTAAATATATTGGGAATAGACCAGTAGACGCGTAATTTAGGAGTCTGTAAAATAGTATATTTAACAAACAAACCGAGATTAAATATAAAAGCTCAATAGAATTTTGTGCACTTTAATGCAAAAGCGTCTAAGCGTGTCATGTTATTGTCATTTTTGGATCCCATGCAGGTAAAATAAGTGAGTAAACAAGCATTATTGTGATGATAAAAGCGCCGTGTTTAGCGCACGTGCGTAAAGTCACAAATTCAGCAAATACATGGGCGCGCGCCTCATCTTACAGGGATGATACGTTTGTAGGGGATCCGGTTGCGTCTAATGCCTGAGGTCAATAAACAGTGAGAGAAGAAAAAGCGTGATGTTGGTGCCCGGTGCGCTGAGGCAGCCGTAATGAGGCGGGCTGGCGTTGGACCACAGGACGCCGCGCAGCACGCAGGGACAGAGCCCAGAGTCTGGACCGCACCGAGCCCTGCTCACCGCAGAGGACAGCTGTTTTTGGAGCATGCAGCAGAGAGCGTCCCACTGACAGGGGAAGTTCAACAGCACAAAATGCATGATTTACATGCAGGGTCAAAAGTGTTGGGAGCTGTGGAGCTATTAGTGGCAGAGGCGAGCAAAGGCTATATGAGACCCTAACTCTGCAGGACCCCTTTTATACAGGGTTTATACAGGAATGAATAACTTAAATTTAATGCTTTTTAATGCTCTTAGAAATAATTTTAATGCCACCAACAGGTATCCATTGACAGGCTGCAACCAGGTCTTGAATTCCTCATTTTCCAGCCACTTTTGTTGAAATTTGCTTTTTCCCCCCTATACTCCAGCTTTTTCTCCAATTCAAGCTTCTTTTCTGAACATACAGCTTTGTGATCAAACGGAAGCAGTTCCATGCAAATATATTGTGATATAATATGTCTGAAGAAATTGTTTTTATAAACTTTTTTTTTTTAAATAAAGCATTTTGAATGCCACAATAAACACATTTAATGACAATTAAGGCCTTAATTTAAACAATAATAATGACTTTAAATGATTTTTAATGACCCGCGGAAACCCTATATGCTTCTTGCTGATCTTCTTTTGGATTCTACTGTTAACCTGCAAGCCAACAATAAACAAAACTACCTAAACAACATATTAGGTTATTCATTAAGGATGAAGTGCCCATAGGCTGGGTTTATTTTGTGGTTTTAAGTGTAATTTCATTTCTAGAAAGCCTTTATTATATGGAAACCTCTATGATCCCACTTTGCTCTGTAAGTCAATAATGAACTACACAACTTTAAATGTTAGGTAATAGCGTTATTAAAATAAATATGAAAATATTTTTCATATTTTTAATGCTGCAGTTAATCTGACTATAGCCAGAATGTAAACATGAATCTGCAACAAGCTGTTTGTACGACAATTAGAAACTAAAATCATTAACATGAAAACCAGATGTTTAGCCAGGAGCTAAAATAAAAGATTTTTATAAGGATTTAATGAGGACTGATTCAGAGATGTAACCACATTTCTGTCATTTATCTATCAACATATTGTTACTTTGATTTTATAATAAATAAACTGGCTTAAACAAAAGGAGCAGGTTGAATAAAAATCAACTTCTACGTTTTCTTTGAACCCCAAGTAGCCACAAAGTTTGATTAGCAACTATCTTAGGTTTATTTTGCAATGAAAATCAAAGAATAGCATTGATTCAATTTCCCTCTCTTGAGGGTATTATTAGACTGTTGCATAATAATAGACACTATTCAAAGCACGTGTTGCAAGAAATTAAACCTTTCAGACAAGTTTTAGTTACAAGGGATGCATTATGCCAATTTGCAAGATTAAAGATGTCCCATCAACTGCTGCTACCAGTAATGCTATGATTCGATTATGTAATAACTTCATAACCCCCAAGTATGCACAACTTGCTGCCAAACAGTATGATGCATTTGACTTTTAGCTGAAAGCAGGCAAGAAAAAAGGTAAACAGAAATAAGACAAGATGTCAGCATCCTATGGCAAGCGTGCGGCAGAGCTACGAGCGAAGGGGTCAAATTCCTGAAAGATGAAATCTCTGGGTGACCTTCTCCGGGTTTAAAGAAACATCCAATAAAGCGGCGTGACTCGACATGTTTGAAGAAATCTCTGTTACGGAAAGTAAAGATACATGTAACAGTGTTTCCTGCTCCTTTTCTGTATAATGTTGCCAGTATAAAGATGCACTGATCAAACCTGGCTTGCTGGAAGCATGACATCCAAAAGAACAACAGGGAAGGCTGATTTCTTCATCTTAGGGAGAACAAACCTCTTCTTTTTTTACATTGAGACACAGAGAACCGCCTCCATTCTGCTAGGGGCAAACAAACCCCAGCATAACTACTCCAATAACCCCCTATTAACTCATCACCGGTGCTCTGCTTGTTTCATCGCCCAGTACTACATCGCAGGCCATCATTATGTTGTAAAATAAGCTCCTCTGTCATTGACAGTATGTAATGGTTGCAATCTGTTAATATATTAAGCTACCAGTCATAGCAGAGCAGCCACAGGAGGCCAATTACCCCCCACCCCCCTCACTAATGTGTGGAAATTTGAGGCTGCAGATGGTGACACAATGGTAAAGGAGAGCACTGCTGGGCACTTTCTGATGCTGTAAATAACACAGACGTGTGCCTGAACAGTTATATGAAGTCAGTATTCTCAGACTGTTGCGTTTGCTGACACTCAGATCAATCAGTGGAAAGACATGGAGATCTCAGAGGGAGAGAAAAATAACAGATAACAGCTACTTCTGTATCCATTTAGCAAGGAATTCAACATTTAGATGCTCCTTTGTCAAAATATTAACACCACATTTGTGTGTTGGTGCGAGCATGAAGGAGAGGGCATGCTTTGTGCACAACGAACGTGTTATTTTAGCCGTATCTGTGTGTGGCCGCTAAGCAGCAGGAGGAGGACAGGGTTTCTGTCATAAACTTAGAGTTAAACAATTAAGCACAGACCCGCCTTTCATGCAGTATGTTGCAGGGATGTTGAAACCACACCACCAGCGCTCGGTCCAGTTGGCAACACTGTGCCAGTGGGAGCTTTAATCTTCTTCTTTTTTCTTTTTTTTACAAAATCAAGGCTGGCATTTCTTTATCTGTGGCAAAGAGCTTTGGAGGGAAAGAGCGCTGATGTCTAAATTTGCTGTGGACCACAATCATAGCGTTTCATTTGTTGCTTTTAAATGTGAACTAAAAGCAGGGCTCCTGTGCAGGCTGGAAAAGTTTACAATTTTCCATTTCTGGGAAAATAGGGAAGAAAAAAGCTTCCAGGATCGATCCGATCAATCCATCAGTTTCCTAACAAAAAAAATATTCTGCCACCAAGTTTAAAAGATGTATTTTTATACAGATTAAAGTGGTCTGAGAACTATAAGTTATGAATGCTGTTTCACAAGATAAATATGTATCTGTTGCCTTTCTCCTCTCTCCAAATGTCCAGACGTTTCAGGGCTCAGTTTTACCCCCAATTAGAGTGAGTGCCCAAAGCCTTCGACCCTCAATATCAGAGGGATTAGAGGGTTAAAAGTCAGGTGCTGAGGCGAGGGGGCCTGGGGAAAGGAGAAGAGCAGGGTGCATTCTCTGAAAGCCCAGAGAGGGAAGTCAAAAGGGTGGAAACATGGAAAAAAAGAGTTTCTCAATTAGCAAGAAGGAAACTCTAGAAGAACAAATCCTTGTTATGTCAAAACCTGAAATATAATTGTTCATCTCCTTTCAGAGGTGCCACAGCAGGAGGGGTGTTGTCACAGTCAAACTTCAACTTATAAGAGGCATCTTTAGCAAAACCCCCAAGCTTCAAAGGCCTCAGCCTTTAACATCAATGCTGAACCAGCGGTATGTGGAGGCAAACCCTAGCCCGTACGCCTGCCAAGCTAAATTGAAGAAGAGCTCGCCGATGCAGCCAAATGATGCGTTCAGAAGAACCACTTCAAAACCCTCGCATAAATATACACACGCATGAAGGGATCAAAGCGTTTCAGAGTGGCCCGGTTTGAGCCCAAAACCCCCAAATAACGGCTGCCCTCCACATATACTGTCCTACACTGCCAAACACGAGCATGTTGAAGCAACCTTATAACAAGTTTGTAAAATCCAACCTGTATTGAAGCTCCTATCTACATTGTGAATCTTCAGAACTAAGCTGGAAAATCTATAAAAATGCCCCCCCTATACGAGTAAACAAATTCCTGAGGACTGAGGAAAAAACGAGGAGCAGGATAAGGATGTTCATAAAGAAAGACACCACAAATTGCTGCATTTCAGTTGGTTTGTTACATAAAAAAAGGGAAAAAATGACTCTTAATCTAAGGTTGTAATTACTTCTGGCCTGTGCTGTAATTAGGAGATGAGCCATGAACTAGATCTAACTGGGCAAAAAGAAAGCAAGGACACACAAACACACAGCTACAGTGCCCAGTGCAGTAACTGGCATCACTGGGAGAGATGTGTAAAACCTCTGAAATAAATGCATCATTTAACACATTTTTACCCAAGAAATGAATTTATTAAATCAGAGGAATATGAAAGAAAACAAAGTTAAGACAAAATGTTTTAAACAAAACAAAACCAGGAGATGAGCAGTTATAGTAAGTCTAGTAAGTCTTTTTTATCAATATCCTGCAAAAAAATCCCTAAAAACCTCAGCTTTGGTGATGTTTGCTAACAAGTTTCACAGGATCCTTAGGAGAGAGACAGGCCCATAGCATCATTGAACCACCGCTGTTCTTTAAAGGGGTTTTTAATTACATATCAATCTGTTTTACAGCAAAACCTGCTGATCTTTTCTGCAGTCTCTTCTGACTAAATTCCAGGTAGATATTAGAAAACCTCACATCCATGTTTGTTTCTGATTGGCATGTAGTTGCATCATATGGTTCCAAAGAATATCCAGTGACCCTAAGAGGACTTCTGTTAACTGCAGAAAAGATTGGAAAGCAATAATTTCCCTGTATAGCAACTAAAAAAACATGACTAGAAGAAAACAGAAGTCAGCTTTCTTTCTTAGTTGGTGTCTAAGACCTTTAAAAATCACAGAAGATGGACTCATTCTAACCCACCTCCATAGGAGTTTATCTAACACACAGGCCAACACGTTCTCACGGACAGAGCTGCTTTCTTTCCCCCAAGCGGCCGACCTTTTTGTTCTCTGCCTCACTTTTTTCGTAACATCTATTTCAGTCACATCCAGGGTGACACAGATAGCACTGCTATGTGGTGCCACCCTCAGAGTTAGAGGGCTGGATGCAGGCAGAAAGCGGGAATCTGTGCCTGTATCTGAACGGCAGCATAGACCGGACAGAGTCCCTGTCACTTAACGCTGCAGTCGGCAAGAAAGCGCCACAAGTTGCGACTTGTGCCTGGTGGGAAGTCGAGTGGAAAGAAGCCTCACAACTTCAAACGTCTTAAGCAAAACAAACAACTGTGTTTATGATTAGTTGATCTTGATCCTGGGCTGCTTCGGCTGCATGCAGCTATCAGTGAAAACAGTGTTACAGCTGTTTCAGAGGCCTGATCAGAAAGAAGGACTGCACCTTTCCTGGCCTTGAGTTCCACTTTGAAAGCTAAATATTTACCTTTCAGTCAAGGAATTGTGTGAGAGGCAGTCACCTCAAAGATCTAACAACGGCAGGGTCAGTGCACACGGCTCTTCTGATTTAGCAGCTACTCGTACAAATTATTTACTCACATAAGCGTGCATCGATGCCTTTACCGGTGCAGACATATGTATGCAAAAAGTATGCATAAAAGCCTAAAAGTCTGTGTAGGGCTGTAAAACACTACTGTTCTAGGATAAAGATGTAAAGCAGAGTGTATCAAAGCAGACTTGTCACGGAACAGGTCAGTTTCACATGTAAACACAATGAAGGAAGTCATGCAAGTTGATATGCTCAGTGTTTAAAGATTGAATTCAAGTTTGTAGCTTTTTAATAAAAAAAAAAAAGTAACTCAGCGTGTCATTGCACTTGATGTTTATAATGACCATCACAAATACAGTAAAATCACTATAAACATCACCTATCTGGCTGCACTCTATTGGAAGAGTAGATGAAAATTTTTAAAGGCAAATTAACATACCTGAAAAAAAAAAAGAAAATAGATGTAAATCACAGTGAAATTGGCAGTTAAAACTTGTTTTACTACTTTGCTAAAAAAAAAAAAACTCAACGGGGCACACTGTATGAGGGCATGGAGTTTGAGTAACACGTACAGATAATGGGTTGAGGAAGCTAAGACAAGGAGCTGACAGAGTGGAGAGGCGGGCGGTCGGCCTGCATTCTTGCCACTCTCCCCGCGCTCCGTCATTCTGTTGTGTTGCTACACAGCCGGCTGGCCGGCTTAGCATGCTCCTGCACACAGCTGGAATCTAACCAATTAACAGACAAAAAACAAAAACTTCCTGTTACACTTCTAGGGTATACACAGTGCATGGCAGATTAGCTGGGTTCCAGCTAAATAGAGCAGGTTAAACACGCTAAAGGTGATTTGATTAACATATCCTATTGTTTTCCAGGTGGAAAAAAAATTAATTAACTGAAGAAAAAAAGGAGGGGAGCAGAGATAGAGGAGGAAGCATCGTGACTGGGTAAGTCAGTCTGGCAGCTTTACTATAAAAGTGTCCATTTAAATAAGAGGGAGCCAGCTGCTGTAATGCAAATACAGGCTTAAGAACAGAAACACTTTGTATGTTATTACAAAAAACAAAAAAAGAAGAAGCTTAGTAACATTTTGGACGCAGTAATATTAATAGGGTGCTTTGAATATTTCAATCCCAACAAGACGCTGTCGGTGGTCTTTGGTGTGTTAACTTTAACACCCTGCTTCCTCCAGAGGCCTTTCACTCTGAGGCTGTTAACAAAGACTGGCAGGAGAACAAGAGCAGCTCTCTTACCAAGCACACAGTTTTTCAGTGACTCAAGGGGGCCGTGTAGGAAACTTCTGGCCTTTTGTTTCTTTCACGACTTTTATCAATCGTTGCAGACAAAGCTTCATTACCTCTAAACACTGACAATATATCCATTCCTGCTTCTAGTTTCACTATTTCATACTCATGTATTTAAGCCATTAAATTGTGTTTATCATTAGTTGTTGATAAAGTTATGAATATAAATTTATACACCAACATGATGGATAAAGACCCTGATAAGGATCAGTTTAATGTTTAATACAGCCACTATTTATTAGGTACACAGTGACTAATAGTCATTAAGAAACGCCCCAAAGTCAGATGACCTAATTTCTTACCAATAAAATCCAGTACCTATGACCAAACTATAATGGTATGAAATAATGTGGTCTGATGAAACTAATAAAAAGTTTGGAGCATGATTTATCTCATCAACAGCAAAGTTTAGTTTGTGCGTGTGGTTAAAACACCTTTAAAGGTATAGTGGAAGATTTTCGTGATTTTTTTAAAAAGACCTGCTTTTTTCACTTAAAAAAATAGCACATTCACAACCCTGTACCCGCTCCTGAGAGGGAACGCCTATTAAACTAGTGCAAGGGCATGCAGGAGCCCATTTCTCCTCATGCATGCTCTGTTTTAAAAGTTGCTGTTCTTATAACTCTTACAAGCTTAATGTGTCTAAACTTCCGCCCCAACCCATAAATCCCTCAATCATTATATAGAGCGGGAACTATATAGTGGACTTCATAGTGAACTCAGTTAACTGATCGTTCGGACAGATCACTGCTTTTTGCTCCCCGTTGGTCACGTAACTCCTCCTCAACCATGCGGTGCCTGGATCTGCCTCTTCTGAGGCCTTTCTTTTTCTTCTAATAGTTTGTAGACACTTTTTTTTTCTTATGACCCTCTGCCATTTTGAAATACCCACAGTGAGAAAGGTGAGCTTCAATGACTGTCTGAAACCGTAGCTCACCACATATATATACGCCTGAAAGTGCGCATGTGCAGAAAAAGATAGCTAACGGGATGAGCACGTAGGACAGCCTAACATAAACCCATCACCAGAATAATTGGCAATTAGGAGGGCCACTTATTTAGATGATCCCCCCGGAAATAAAAGATTGTACTCTATACCTTTAAGCTTTAACCAAAAAACATTACTGGTGAATTAATTAATTCAGAAGTGATTACAGGGTTCAAGCTTACTTTTAATTTAATCAACATTAATGACGCATCCACCTGGAAGTTGGTATTTGAAGTGTGTTTTTCAATCACATTGGATGGTCCCAGTAATTGGATGTCAGTACCAGACTAACGCTCTGTTCACCATACAAACCTTTTCCTGACCTTTCACCCTCCGCCCTGCCTCGGTACTGTTCCCACCGCCAATGAGCTGTGACAGGGACTGTGTGGGCTTGTAAAGACAAATCCACATGACCACAGTCTCCCTCAGCCTCTGGATGCACATCACTGCTCTTGCTTATTGCCTCTTTAGCTCCTCATCGTCCCCCACCTCCTCCTGTGTAATACCTGTCACTCGCAGGAAAAAAAGGAAGAGGACGGAGGAGCGACATATTGATTTCTTGCTTTAAACCCTCACATTCCACATACTTATTCTTCATCTTGCTGTAAATTATTTCCAAATAGCAAATGCCTCGGTTTCAACACTCAGCCATATTCTGCCTTTGTTGGTTTATCATCAAAAGCGAGCAGTGAATTACAGCACGTGTCGACAACCCCGCACATCTTTTACTCATCTTTTACCAGATGCACGCCTGTATTTCTGCATGCATCTGCAGCAATTTCACAACATATTGAAAAGTGAGACAATATGGCAGAGTTACAGGTTGTTTTTTTTAATCAAAGCCGTCCCACTCCGGGAGAACTAGGGTCTAATTAATGAGTTAATGAAGTTACTATCTTAACCTGGAGGCAAACATTTAAGAGCAAATAAGGGTGTTCCAAGATAGTTCCATACGATGACTCTACCACAACCCTTTGACATCAGAGAACAGAGCCTGATCACACGTGTGTGAGCAAACACTTCAGAGTACATGCTGCTTTGTGTTTTTAACTCAGGAATCTGCTTCGATAACCTAAAGAGATGCATAAAGAGATGTGTTGATTTAGAGCAAACAAACTGCTCCTTCTGTCGACAAAAGCTACTATGTGATTCCCAACAAAGCAATCCTTTGTATAATCTGTTAGAAAGTACAATAAATATGTCATATGTACTTGGGGGACAGATCTGGGTCATGAACCACACAAAGTGTCCCTGTGTTTTGTACTTTCCTTCTGCCTTTAATTGAAGATATTCATTATTCGTCTACCTAAAATACAGTGATAGATTATTTGAAAATGCTGTCTTTATGCATTAAAATTAGTGTTAGTACCTTTTCTTCTTTGTGCTTGATTAGTAAAATAAGTTCAGAGCTGCTGAGGATCCCATCTGCAGGCGAATATGATTATAAACCATCTCTTAAATTGTTAGGTATTATTTGGATTTACTATCGGGGAGGAGCATTTTTTGATTCATAAACAAATTCGAAAGGTTTGGCTTCGAATCTGACCCACAGTGTCCCTTAAAATACGGAAAAGATGTTTGTCTGGGTATTGAGTGGGAAGGAAACTCTGTACCGCCTGACTGCTGCCTTTTCAAGCCAACCTCCCCCAGTGCAGGAGCAGCACCAAGGCAGGCAACAGTTTCACAATAGATTCCTTTGTGACACTGTAATCAGCAGCAATGATCTCTAGTTCACATTTATCCTGTGTGTATTGCACATGTCTAGTTTATTTTCTCCTTTCTTAAAGGGGGACAGGATAACAAAAATCTAGAACAGTGGATATTTTGAGCCGGAAAACCATCCTGGAGTAGGTAAAACACCTACCAGTAGTTTAACTAAGCATATTTAATGTTTTTGTCATTGGCAATTTAAAGGCGTTAGAACACCAGCTGACAAATCCAAATCCCTAAAGGTCTTAACTTAAATATCAACTATTTTCAAAGCTTGTTTGTAAAAACTTGAGAAGTTGCTCCAAATCTGAAAAACTAAAAATCTTGCTTAAATATCCACAAAAATGTCTGTTTATTTAATTTTCTTGCATCATGCTGAGCAGCATATTTATTTGGGATTTTTTTGGACAAACTAAGACAAAGTGGAGAAAGATTGTAAAAGGTTAAAAAAATTATGAATGTTTTTGAAATAAAAGGCTCACAGAGCACGGCTGTATGATAGCTCTACCAGCTCTGGACCTCTTGACTAAAACTCTTCTTATAAAAACAACTTTTTAGTCAAATTGTATTCTATTAACTGAAATATTCAAGTCCTTTAAGTCCTTCAATTGGATTTAGGTCTGGGCTTTGAGCTGTTCTAATTTTAGTCTCATCTGTCCAGACTAGAGTACCTTATTCATCATGATTGGAGAGTCTCCAGAATGGGAAAAAAATGACTTTATATGTATTTCTTTTTACAAAAATGTCTTTTGTGAGCTGTTCAGAGGTTTGAGTGTAGTTTGAAAAGCCTACACTTCTGCACAGTTCGGCACAACGTTCCTCCTGACTCGTCTGCCATTTTCCTGGATCTTCACAAAGATTCTTTAATAATGTTCTCCAACATTAGAGAGCAATTTCAGAGAACATCTATGAAGAGGTTATATTAAAAACCGAAGTGGCTTTATTTAAGGGTGTCAGGATAGAGGAGGATGAATGTAAACACGTCCCCCACTTTCCAGATTTAAATTTTCTTTAGACATTTTTTGAAGTATGTATCCCTTCTATTCGCAATTGTGTCTTTTATTGATGTTTGTGGGTAAAGCAATGTTTTGCTCCAAACAGATGCAAGCTTGCAGGTTCTCCCCATGTCTGAAAAGGCTGATATACATTCTCTGAACTGCTCAAATTTACCGATAACCATCAAACTAGCCTTGGGCTCTCGAGAAGCTAATGGACACTTTGAACCCCTGCAGGGTAGATGTGGCAGGTGGAGGAAACCTGGCTTCATCGGATTCCAGTCATAGTCTCATCATGAACAAACCCGATACCAAGAAATTTTAAAGAGAGGTTATGAGGTGAGGATTTTGAAAAGCACTAACTCAGATATTTATGTGCTTCTGAAGAAGATTAACTCAATTTGTATTTCTTTGAAACCGAAAGACAAAAACAAAACACATTTTTAATAACTGAAGAATATGACTCAGACATGCGGACAGACAGGGAAAGATGCAAACAGACAATTCTCCTCAGTGAGTTCGTGTGACATTGTTTGTTTAAGAATAATAGCCTGGCTGCCAGTCGTTCGCTCTCTCTAAACCGGCACGCAGTAGGCCAGTCTGAGTCACACCTCCTTGGACTGCCTACTGAACCCTTATATGCAGATTTTACAACAGGGGTGGGGTGGGGGGGGCGCACACTATCAAGCTACTCAAAGGAAAGTAACCAAATCCTCATTTTTTAAATAGAAATGTATAGATTACTGTCGGTCTGCGATTTACCAAAGAATGTGCATTGAGGAATTCATACAGAAACTCAGTAATATGTAAACACCCAGATTTAGAAGTATGCATGGCGTGCAACGTCAGGTAGATAAGCATCATAATGGCCAGGAGTCAAACAAGCATTCTGGCTATAACACAGATGGAATGAATGTCACTCAGGAAGGCAGACTGTCGGCATGAGAATGTAACTGTAGGCTTGTGGCGGACTGAACAAACTGGTCCATCCAGCTTCTTCAGACTTTAAAAAAACAAACAAAAAAACACAAAGAATGTCCTTCTTAAGTAAAGTTCTTTCTAATGTGACGTGAAGCTAAAATCGATCCGACCTGGCTGCTGGCGGCCCTGCTTGCGTTACATGTCTGTACCAGTGTGGCCGAGCCCTCTGGATAATGCGGACAAAAAGAACAATAAAGTTTGGATTGTGACCGGAGGCATGGATAATAACAGAATGGAAATGAAAGGACAAGGCCAATGCCTGGAAAGGGTCCAGCTTCATCACAACCAGCCTTTGCATAAACTGTTTCCTAGTGATGTGAAGCCTTTGGCCTGAGCGGCCTGCGACCTCTGCAGTGTTGTGGTTCTGTTGTTGTGTCTGACAGCCAAGGATGAGTAAGAGACGAGAGGCACAAGACAAACAAAAGGCTGCGGGTGTAAAACACCACTTTGAGAAAACGGATCAAAGGACAGGTTGTCAGTGGAACGCTGCAAACCTGTGTTCTCTGTGTAACTTGAGCACCTTGAGGTAAAGGTCCTCTGCAGATGTGCACATCCCTAAAACCAAAAGAAACGACAGAGAGCTACTGTTTTTAGAGGGTCAGAGGGCAGCAGACGTCGACGAAAGACTTGTATCATGGTTGGAGTGAAACAAGTGGTCAGTGTGTCTAGCCTCTGCTACAGTGTGTGTTTATTTATAAGCAAGAATCACAACTAGCATCTACTAAAGCATCTGTCATATCCGTTAGCAATGAAACAAAAGGAAATTATGCACATTTCCTTTTGGAACTCAAACAAGCTGACCTCTGCGCTCTGAGGCTCAGAGGAGGCACACAACCCACATGTGCTCTCTTGGAGACGAGACTCTGCCACCAATTCCTCTGGGTTCCTCCCCTGTCTCTCTGGCCCAGGTCGTATCATTTAGTCAGACACACTCCGGAGGGTTTTGGGTTTCATGTCTACCCTGAAGGAGCAGAGAAAAAGCACCTGTTGAGATTGGACTCAGGTGGATGATTGAAATTGGAGCTGGGTGTGTCGCTTTCCAATAGAGGATGTTAACTGCATGCCGTGGCCCAAAGTTACAACAGAAGACGCTGAATAGAGGGAAGAAGTGGAAACACTAATCTGGGCCTAACCTCTGACCCTTAGGAGGTGCTCGTCTCTCTTGCTTGTGGGCCTTGTTGTCCTTTGAACTGATGCTATCTGGCTTTTGAATGACTTTCCTCTTTCAGGTCTTTTTTTAATTTTAATTACTCACTGGTATGAAAAATATCAAACTTGGAGGTAGCCTCAGCTCTTGCATATTACAGCAAAAACACATATTTCTTGTTGGTTTTACCCTGAACCTACCCTCACATTAACCCCTGCACTTGTATATTATGCTTTCAAGTCCTCCAGCTGTATGTTCTAATGGTATTGCTTCACACTGTTCTTAAAACAGGCCCAAGTCATAAATCTAAAGATGAAACAGGCTTTCCTTTAAACTAATAGCAAGCTTTTCTAACACAAATGGATATTGAAAAGAAAATCAATAGAGGGAAAAGAAGCAATAAGAGATCAAAAGGACTTTGCAAAAGTAGTAATACCTTTAACGTTTAAATATTATGTTACAACCCCCAAAATATCATTGTTTCTTTTTGGTCTCGTTGGATAATGCTTCAAGAGGATAACTATTTATGGAAGTATCTTAAGCAAAAGTGCAAAAATAAAAGAAAGTGTAGACCTGTCTAAGCACCTTTTGGTGCTAACCATATGAGCAACCCTATAAAATCCCCCTGATGTACGCAGGATATGCTGCAACTCAGGCCCCTTTCTTGTGGTTAGACTGAAATCTTCTGGAAGCAGTGTTTGTGCTGCACTGGGAAGTCGATAGTCCCAGTGTGAGGACATATATGTGGAGACCTCTTTTTGCTTTTTGGATGACTGCAGTCTGGTTGTCTTTATAAGCATAAAAATAGCAGCCAACAGCTGTCATATGAAAGCTAATATTCTTTTTTAGTTTTAGTTATTATGACCATCTTTTCTTTTGGAAGGGTAAAGTAATCTGACAGTCTAACAGGTACAACTAGAAATAAAGGACTACATAAGAGACACATCAGTCCATGCCAGAAAATATTACATCCCCATGCAGCATCACTCTTACAGTAACATGACATTATTTCATGTATATCTATGCTGCATGTGTCTGTTTTTTGTTTTCCCTCATGTTGCTTCTTAAGTGATGTCTTTCATACTCAGATATTCTCGCTTCACCTTTTCAGTTCTTCGTCGACCCTTTTGTCATGTTGATGGATTCCTCCGCTTGATTGTGGATAACTGAATCCAGCTGGTGGCTAAGGCGTTGCTGGTGGTGGAAGGGGATTAGGACGCTGTAGATCATGCAGCTAATGCACATACCATAAGCTGTTTTTTCCCCTCAGAAGATAAGGTCACTGGAATAAAAAGCCTCCTCAATGGAAGTATCTCTTCTGCTGTGGGCAGTCTTTTCCAGAACTGTCAGCCTGCATCAGTCGCTCGTTTCTTTACTGGTCCAACTTGTCCACACATTGTCGTTAGCCTTCAGCCCTGAAGACAGGGACTCTTGACCCCACGGGCTGCAGGGATTTAATTGCTGAAGCCCACTTCAGCATTCTGAAGTTGGACCTTATTCAGGTTGGGATCCTGCTGACAGAAACCTTCTCTTATCTCTTCTGGGTAATAAAAGCTCTATGGGAGAGGGATTATTCCTTATGCCTCTTCATATTGCTTCTCTCTTTCTGAAGTGCTGAACATGTTTGTCACTTTGTGTGCCACAAATATGTTTACATGCACCCTCCTATTGAGTTTTTGGCTTATTCTCTGGCTCTTCTTTGCTTCTTGTGTTCATCGGCCAAAAATTTTTATACTTTTATAGTTTTATAGCCAAACAATGTCAGATTCATGCACAGATTTTAAAAGATCTGCTATGAATCCAACCCTTTGTTTATAAATCCCAAAAAGCTTCCTACAAATCTTTGAAAGCCAACGACAGAGCCAAGATCACTTTTTCTAACTCCGTCGCTGCCTGCCTCAGGAATGTTTCAAGTGCACAGGGGAGAGAAAAGGAAATTACCAAGGAGGAGGACGGCAAATCAGGAGGGGGGCATTCCTCCACAACGTCCAGGATTACAACTTGTTTCTCTACTATCTCTCGCTGCTCCTCCACTCACAGCAATCACTCACCGTAGCAGTGATGCCCCAGCTGCAGTTTATCTTAGCCAGGGATCTGTGCGAGCCTGTTGCAGCCAAGGAGAAAAGACAACAGCAGAATCTAACCTTTCAAGTTCCAGTTTTATCTGAGATGGGACTGAATCCCTCAGCCACAGTTGCTCCTCCACTGGGTTTTATCAGATGGGCCTAGCCCAGTTTTAGAGGGAGACGTGCTCAAATAACACTCTATACCCCCGAATAGAAGTTACTATAGAAGTACTGCAATAGATTTTTCCAAGAAGAACATATACAGTTTTATTTTAATAATACTCCTGCTTTTCCAAAGCTGCATGCTATTGCTCAGTGTTCAGACTCTAAACACTGTAATTGTTATCGTTTCAGATCTTTACACTTTATCTTTTACATATTCAATTGGCCTTTCAGTGTTTCGGAACCATGTGGCTTAATGGAGGCTTCTAAACTCAGTCTGTCCGACATGCAAGACTTTGACTCGGTTTTTGTGTGGTTAAAAAATATGTCGTTCCAAAAAAAGGCAAATAAAATTCTGCTACTTTGGATTCATCCCCAGCTACTTGCTTTGCAACCAGACTCTTAAAGAACTTCACACGAATCCCTGCAGGCCTCTTAGTGTGAATTACGGGTTAACTACAACCCTTCCCCTTTGCTGCTTATGTATTTGTGGCCAGCAGGAAGTTATTGCTACTAAATGCTGTCAATACATTTTCAGTGAGGTTTTCCATAAACAAATCTAAGTCTAACTGAGTTTTCTGTACTGGAAGTTTTCAGATCGGGCTAGGCTTTTCCTCCTGATTGCAGGAGATGAACCTGAAACGAAGGAGCTGCTTTGTTTAATCCAGCCTCGAGGTTTCAACACGTGAATTTCACTGACATGGTTCATCTGAGCAACAGATAGCTGACAGTCAGCATGATAGAAACGTCCAATCCTTTAAAGAAATCTTTTAGAATAAAAGTGTACTGACTTCTCGTTGAGGTCCCTTAACTCAAAGACCTGTAAATTAAATCTCTCGCAGGATTGACTTGTATATTGCAGTTACAGGGAAGCTGACTAGAGTTGATCGATTGGGCTGAAAACAGAATTTATAAAAGAAAACATTTTAGAGACTCAGTTCTGGAACAGAGGTTTATCCTTCAGTCTAACCTTGGATGGAATAGTGTTATTCAAAGCATGTTAAAATACAAGTAAGGTCCAGTCATATCTAAGACCAAAATTAAATATAAAGACTTCTTAAAAAAAGATGATCACCAAGGCCGTACGTCCAATCTGACTTAGGTCATTTTGCACAGATTATCCAAGTACTGAGATATCTGACACTGAGAGAGAGAGATACTCTAAACGACTTGCAGCTATTACTTAAGAAAATATTGGTTTCAAAAAGTCCTAAATCGATGGATTGGAGACATATAAATGACACACTATTCAGATTTTTTATTCAAAACAAATAAATAGTTAGTCTAACCTATAACTACATCATTTACAACTATTTGCTATTTGGTTTTGGTCCAGCATATAAAATTCAAATAAAATACTTTGGTTTTATTGATGCAACAGGGAGCTACTTGCAACCTTTATTTCTAATCCATTATTTAAAAGTTCTTTTTTATTTACATTAGATAAATAGATAAAAATACAAACTACATTACATGAATTCACTTAAAAAAAATTGTAGAAAGAATATTGAGAATAATCCTGCATCTATTAACTGGCTGATCCTACTTGTATCTCATGAAATATTTACATGTCATGGTTTCCAAAGTAAAACAGATTTACATATGGAAATGGTAGTGAAAACGGTGGCCACATAAATAGAGGGATGAATCAACATTTCCTTTAGATTTTCAAATGAAACGTGTTGGACCTTTCGTGACCAGTGTGCAAACACAATGTTTTGATTGTGCTTCTGCGTCAAATTGTTGATTCCAGAAAACTAAGTATTTATGCAGAGACCAACAACTGTGCCGTTTAAAGCTTATACAGACTACACGCAGCATTTAAGTTGGCAGATGTAATAAATGTAACTCCAGCAGAATACAAAGTCTTTATTAGGGAAAAGATAAAGTAAGAAAATATACAGTAACCTTGGGGCAATCGAGCAAAAGGACATTAAAACGATCAGGGTGTTTGTCACATACATGTTTCTTCCCCTATGCTTGTCTCACTTGATAGCACTGGATGATTAACAGCTACATAGACTCTGGTCTGAAACTGGTTTGTACTTTATCTCCCCCTCATTCCTCTCTCCCTCTCCTTTCCATCATCCTTTGAAGTAGTGTGCTGACACTCCACTTCAGCGTTTGTTTTAAAAAGCTTGGGCTCAGGTGAAATAACTCCAAACAGGGGAACATATTTCCTTTTAAAAATCTGTCAGCCCTCATCAGTATATTTCATACCTTTTACCGTAGTAGAGCCACTTGTTAAAGGGACACTATGCAACATTTTTCAGTTAATTAATGTGTTCCATAACGTTATGGATGACTAAATGAGTAATTTCAGGCTGAACAAAGGAATCCTCGGCCGCCCTGGTGGTCTGTGGGGGAAATACTGCACTTGCAACTGCAGGAGCACCGACCCGCACCCACAGGCTCAGAAGTCTCGTGAGAGTCAGT
>NW_015150522.1:1745211-1776269 GCF_000732505.1 Cyprinodon variegatus | reverse complement strand
CGACAGTGCACTTTTACTTTCGCCCTCTGGAGGGACCCTCGCTGGAAAATCAACACCGGTTGCATAGTGTACCTTTAAGCAAATACCAAAGGCTGTCATTCTGGATAACACAGAAAATATGTGCCTTTTATCTTACTCAGTTTATCTTACATCTATGGTTTGGGAAGGCAGTTCCAGACTATCAGTTTCTCTCTGGGTTTTGAAGGCTACAAATAAATCCTTCATGTAAGCTTTGCTACGTGCAGCTTGGCATAAAGAAGGAAATAACTCAGCAGTAGATTTATAAGTTAAGATAAAACCAGAGTGAACACAATTGTTGTCTGTTGTTTAATTCCAATTCTGCTAAGAATGATTTATTAATCCTGAAGTGAAAATAGATATTGATATTATGCAGGTTTCTATGGCCATCTATGGCGTTCTGATGGCAGGAAGGATCATCTGTAGTGGTCTGTCCTACAGCAGTTCTCAGTAAGCCTCCAGCTAAAACCACTCTGTTACAGTATATTATTACCGTTGTTATTATTCAGATAGGTTTTTAAGTTTCCCAGGCTCTTAATTTTCAGAAAAAGATACCAAGTGTAGGGATGCACTGGTATGAAAATCTGGGCCGATATTTATCTTAGATATTAATTTTGCTGTTATGGCCAATAGTTATGTTGTCATTTATCATATGTTTCCTTACCCTTTGGACACCATTAAGCTGACCACGATGCTGACATTGCTTATCTATTCAGTTAAACTCCCATAAATCTGACATCACAATCAAAATCAGTGTCACATGACCAGACAGATACTGCATGACTGATCCTAGCCCTTCTTGAAACAAAAAAGAAAATCCTTTTATAAAATTATGTCTTTATTTTAGGTGAGTTAAAATGTATACCTTTTATTTTGTCCAGTGAACATAGACAAGAGGCTTTTTTTATATATATATATAAAAAAAAAATGTATGTGCTTAATCAGGGTCCCTCAAGGTTTGTTCTCTGGCTACTTTATTTTTATGTCTTTTTTTTCTTCTTGTAGCTGAAAATGGAGCTCTTCAATATCTTTTTTAATATATGAGCTGAAAGCACACCACTTAATATTCCTGCATCAACACATGGCCACTAAGACAATGTGTCCATGATATTAATTAATGTAAAATAAAAATTGTCTTCAACTTAATAAAATGAAAGGTGATACATTTGCAATCAGACTTTAAAAAAAAGTAAAAGGTAAGATTTTAGCATTTATTTCCATTAATGGGATTTTAAAATGTATTTATTCTGCCAATGCAATTTATTATGTATTTTTCGTTCCAAGTTGTCCCTTAATATGAATTTGCATATGAACTGTGCTAGTAAAAAAAAACCTGCTTTAATGAATTGCAAAGTTATGTTAAGAATATTCTTTGTGTCTTTTTGGCATCTTTTTTCTAAAAGCCACATTGGTAACCGTGTTTTTTTTTTTCTTTTTTTTTTTTTTCAGGTTAAGCATTGGGCGAGACAGGTTTTGCACCATGAAGATCTTTCTCAGTCCACTGATGTCCTTTCTTCTCCTCCTCATGCTTCTTCATGGCATCTTTACCAGCGACTGTCCAGAAGACTGCTTGTGCCACAGTCCAATGAGCATTTTATGTTCCCAAAGACGCTCATCTACCATTCCTCGTGAAGTACACTTTTCAACCAAAAGCCTCTATCTGTTTGCAAATGGGATTGAAGACATTAAAGCCAAGGATTTTGATGGACTGGTTAACTTAGAAATGTTGGACCTCAGTCAAAACAAACTGACCAGTCTTCCTGAAAGGGTGTTTGAGCCACTGATCTCTTTAAAGAATCTGGATTTGTCATCTAACCAGATCACCTACATCTCAGAGGAATGTTTCCAAGGAATGCCACAGCTGGAGCGCCTTTATTTGTATGGTAATCACATCGAAAAAATCCACCCCTCTGCTTTCAATGGCTTGAAACATCTCCTGGAACTGAAATTGCAGGGTAATATGTTGACAACCTTGCCCCTTCTCTCATTACCCAGGCTGCTGCTGCTGGACCTCCGCTTTAATGTCTTACCCTCTTTAAATCCCTCTGAGCTTCAGACCCCGAACCTGGAGTCACTCAGGCTGGGTGGTGTTGGGCTCACCAGTCTAAATAAGGAGCTTATAGTTCGTCTAAAGAATCTTCATGAATTAGACATTTCAGGAAACAAGCTTGATTCTTTCCCCTCTGCCCTAAAGGAAACACCAGGACTGCTTCACCTAAACCTAGCTGGCAACCCAATGGGCCCTCTGAAGATTGAGGATCTGCAAAACCTCAGTGAACTAATGGAGCTGGACATAAGCAGTCTCAGTATACAAGGACTTCCTGAGGAGTTTTCTAAGCTCTTCCCCCACTTAACAAAACTTACAATAGCAGAAAATCCCTTCAACTGCCTTTGTAACTTAGCATGGTTCCCAAGGTGGCTTAAGGCTCAGAGCATCACCCTGGAAAGAACAGAAGAGACACGTTGCCATTTTCCACCCATCAATGCCGGAAAGGTCTTAGAAAATCTGGAAAACAGAGATTTTGGCTGTCCAACGACAACCGCAATGACCACTACTACTGTCAAGACTACTACTACCACCCTGCCTGTTCCTGTTACCACCTTACCAACTACTACTAGATCTATTCAAGTCCCCAGGGCCAGTGATAATCCTCCTAATAAAGGTGGCAACATTCCTCTGCCTCCTGTTCTGCCATCTCCAAGCAGCAGCAGCAGTACTGATCTAGATGAAGAGGAGCAATTCTGTCCCCAGTATGCCTGTTTAAATGGGGGTACTTGTCATTGGAATCAGCATGGTCAGGGAGTGTGTATATGTCCAGATGGCACATCTGGGCTTTTTTGTGAAATCCTCAATCCCTTTCCACCTTTGTCCCGTGAAGCTGATCCATCAAAGGAAACCCTTACTGCAAACACGGCAGACATCAGTTCACTTAAAGCAACGGCAACATCAATTCTGCTAGATCTCCACCGCTATGTTGAATTGCGGCCTCACATCCGTGGAATCCGCTTGACCTACAGAAACCTCTCTGGGCCGGACCGCAGGCCAATGCAGCTTAACCTTCCAGTGACCTTCCCAGAGTACAGACTCCGAGGTTTGAATCCCAATTCCACTTACAGTGTATGCGTCAGTCCTTTAGGTGCAGCCATGGATACAGACAGTGTCTGCACTGAAGCTCATACAAAACCTTCTGGCCCTGTGGCAAGAGTCGACAACCCAAAGTTTACCACAATGCTAATGCCTTCAATTGCCATTTTGGCGCTGCTGGTTCTCATAGCAGTAGCAGTGGGAGTGGTTTGCTTTCTTCGAAGAAAGAGAGCCAAGACCCACCTGGATCTTGACTGTGAGCCTTCCCAGCTGGAGCCGGATGGAGTTAAGGCAGGTTTGGATAACGGGGCGTTGTTTCACAAACAGCCACAACTTATGATCCCCGAACCTGTTGTCCAAACGGGTAGTCTGGAGTATGAGGTGTTATTACTACAAGATCATCATTCGTCAAATAACAATATGTCCATGCACAAGCCTTCTTACTTCTGACAGAAGCTCTTGATCAATCAGATCTGTGAGAGGATTTTTATTTCCTCAGCTGTGTCCTGCCAAGAACATGAACAGTAGTGACTACTGCTTGATAGTCGAGGACACAGAATTAGGCAACTAATCACCAAAAGAGAAGCTGGACTCACTATCAACTTTACTTCTCTATGGTTGTCAAAGAAGACTAAAACATTGAGACACTATATTCTAAATGCTGCAATGTATGACATCCAACATGCTGTGATGCTGGGACTGTTGTTTTTGGCAAAGATTTAGGTTAGGGACACTTTATAAGCTCATGCACTCCCTTAGGTGCACTGCCTGTGCACTAATATGAGCTGGTGCTCCCTTACCTTATCACCAAAGGCCAAGTGAACGGTCTCAGTGGTTGGTTTTGAGGCACGGTGAAAAACTCATCAGTGACCTACTTACTGGAAGGGATCAGTGTATGCTGTGAATGACCTTTTAACTCACCAAATGAAGTTTTACTGAGAAAATAGCTGATACATGTATTGCTTTATTTGGTTCAATTGTTTTGTATTTGTTTTTTTAAAAATACCTATATTTTTCATTACTGTTAAATGTTTAAACCCTTTGATAACACCTCCCACACCTCCAAACTCACTTCTTGTGACTAACAGACAAAACATCAGATTAAAATCTTTGAAGATTAACGCTCATTTGGTACCAGTAAAGTCAGTCATAGGGTTTTACAGCCAGAATATCAGACAGTCTAAGTAGATGGGAGTCTGGAATGAATCAGGATTAATTCCCTCCTAGGGGAAAAGGGAAACAGGATTACAACAATGTATTGGAGAGCTAGACTGAAGCCCTTATCATTCAGTGTTCAATGAACTGTTTAAAAATGGTTTTTGAAATGTATTTTGCTAAAAATAAAAATATAGATCTCCAGTGACTTTATTTATTGTTTAGAACACATTTTAAGTACAACCCAGCCATTTGTTTAACATAGTTACAATACATAAAGTTCCTGGTCTGATGTTAAAATTAGCTAAGTTTCCATGTAGCGTCTTTAATTTGGGTAAAATAAAATCCTTGATGGTATGGCATGAATTGTTACTATTAAGCAGAAGAGAGAGACACTGTTTTTGCATGCTAGCATCAAACCAGACTATGCAAAATTCAGATGCACGACCTTGTGGTGTGCATCAGAATTGTGCATAGTCTGGTTTGATGCTATGGCATGAATTGTTACTATTAGGCAGAAGAGACAGGTTTTGCATGCTAGCATCAAAACAGACTATGCAAAATTCAGATGCACAACCTTGTGGTGTGCATGCTGTTTGAAAAACAAAATAAGATTTGCAGAGATCCAATGGAGGATCATCAAAAGACATACATGGAGACAAGATCCATATCTGTGAATCTTACACAAAGAATGACACTATTGTTTGTGTGAGTGTCTGTGATAAAGCAACTGCATGTTCTGTCTTGTGCAAACATAAACTGTAGACATCAAGTTTCTATCATGTACTTCCTTAAGTTACCTACCTACACGCATTGGTGTACCCAGAGTCCAAACAACTATCTGCAGGCAAACAGACCAAAGACTCATCCCTTAATGCCTTAAAGGTTAACATTTTTATTTTTCAGCGCATCATTTTCCTTACAGGTCCCACACAAATCTAAATTCCTTTAAAATAAGAGACGCAACTGGAATATCTGTCTATAAAACAAAAAACATTGAGAATAACCCAAATTATTTTCAATGTGTTGATTTTTCCCTGTTTATTTAGGGGACTTTTTATTGTTTATTGCTTTTGTATTGTGTGAATTTATTTGTATAAATGGAAAAAAAATGATATTTACATTAAATGAAAACAAAGTGAAGTTTTGTTTTTTGTCTTGTTGTACAGAGCTCTTGAAACAGTGGTTCTGATTAGGAGAGAGGGAAGGTGGGAGTGCTGGAAATGTGTTTGTCATTAACTTCCCTTATGCCATCACTTAGAGCGAGAGGAAGCAATAACAGGAGGGAGAGTGTGAGGAGAGAAGGGAAGAAAACTGAAAATGCAGGTATAAAGTAGCAGACACATCAACCAACACATGATTTCAATGTGTGAGGTTTTGAAAACTGACGATAAAAGCTGAGTGAAATTTCTATAAATTGATGTCTAAAGCTGATTACTTAAACTAATAAATCTACCTCTGAACATGGCATTTCTACTGCAACATTTCACCCTGGCGAAAAAGTTGAGCTCATTCTCAACTTGAGCAGCCAGCCAGCTCCAAATACTCTGGATGTGCCTTAACTTGCCTCAACAATCACTCAAAGTGAATGCAAGAAAACAACCTATCACTGTGCCTGCCATCACTCTGTCGGGAAACGGCTTCCTGCTTCTCATAGCTTTATTTTCTTGAACTAGGGTAACTAAGAGGACAGAAAAATAGCTGAACAACAACTGAAGCAGAAACTATTTTGGCCTTAGAGAACAAAATACGAGACAAAAGTTACAAAATCCATTAATTCTACTGAGATGCCATGTTAATGTTAAATACAGGGAAGCAGGAATGGCAATGAGCTCACTGCAAAAAAATGTATACCTTGAGGGTTTCTTCCCACCTTTGCCTCATTACAGTAACAAAATTGTACATTTGGGGATTTAACATGAGAGTAACACAAATATAGAAGACTGCCTATATGCAATACAGTAAACAAAGTTTGAACCTAAACAAGAGGACATTCTTTACAATTATGCACAACTATTTAATAATAATAACAATAAATTAACTTTATTGATCTCACATTGGGGAAATTTACCTCTGCATTTAACCCATCCCCTTGGGGAGCAGTGGCTGCCATCGTGGGGCGTCCAGGGAGCAGTATGGGGTTAAAGGTCTTGCTCAGGGACTGCAGTCTGTAGGAGTGGGGCTCCAACTCAGAACCTCAGGATTCCAAGCTCTATGCCCTAACCACTAGGCCGCCACTCCCCTCCCCTATGTTTTCAAATCAGATCTATGATACTGATGAGACTAAATGTAAAAAAGTTGGACATTTTTTGGAGAGGTGATATACTTCACCAATAATATGTACTTATACAACAATTACACATCTTCTACCACACCTCTGTGCTAAAACATAACATCGAAGGTATCAAATTTTCATATCAATTGCTCTACCTCTCTGACAGGGCACAATTTTGCAAAGCAAATATATAAACAAGAACTGTAAACACAGGGGGCCTGGACTTATGCCTAAGCTGGAGGCAAAATGGAAGTAAGAGAATATAATTAAAAACACTCAGTCTAAGGTGGTATGTGAAGGTAACCATTGTGGGTAAGTGAACATTGTTGCAAATGCTCATAATAAACAGGATGACCACCCATGTTTTTTAATGGTCAAAGGAGCTGGTAAGAAATGGATGCAGGATGTACACACATACTGGTCCAAAAACAAAAACATAAATAAATACCTTCCCACAGCTAGGAGCTGTTGTGTGATGATCTACGCCAGCAACACAAACACATAAAACAGCAGCACTCCCCCTCATGCTGGTAGATTCGGCTTAACGTAATTTGGTGAATTACCAGGACATAAAACCAACCCACTAAATAATTAAATTGTTTCTTCTGATGCTTGTAAAGGTTACTCATCAACCCTGACACTACGACCCTTCTGCAATAAGGATGGCAACCTGCTGTCACTAGTTATCAAAAAGCAAAAAGGCTTGTATGTGACCTAGGGTGTTTTTAAACTGGACTTTTAGCCATAGAAGTCCTTGTTTTCTGGGAGCGTATGTGGCCCAGAAGGTACCAGAATCCAATAAGTTATATGTTATATAACTTTATAAGATTTATTTTTTGTTCAGGTTTTTTGTAACACATATCAGGCCAGATTATTTCCTCACCTGGGAAATCAAGAAATCCCTTGCTTTGAACCTTTTTATCAACACAAAGTAGGCTAAAAGTTTAAAGAATCACATGTCCAGATTTAAAGATATTTATAAATATAGCACAAGGTATCTATCAGTGTAGAAAGAGTTACAAAGACACTGACAACTCGTCCACACAAACTCAAAAAAATCTTGTCATAATTGATGGAACCATAGACTGCTCTCCAGCAGAAGACCCTGAAGGAGAAAGTACAGCTACCAGTTAATGATGTTTGCTTCAGTCTAGCTGTGTCTTGCAGCAGGAAAACCAAGCAACATATCCCTGCAGGTCCTTCACTCATTAGCTTAGACAGCAAAACTAACAGTTTTTAAAAGTCCTGGGTAAAGTCAGGACTAAAATCTGATCATTTCTGCTACGAAAATATAACTTAAGCTCTTTTTGACTGATATTTGTGATCTAAAACATTTAGGGGTGACAAAAATCCTCATACAGGAAAAAAAAATCTGTATGGGAAAAAATACCGTTTTGAAACAGTGATATTTTGCAAAACCTACGTCTTAGGTTTTTCTTATTGTTCCTGAACAACAAGACCATGTCAGCTAAACTGCTAAAACGCTGCATGTTGCTTCTGACCAACAGTTTGCTTGCACTCTATAGCCTATTTCCGTCTCTTCATGGTTCAAAATGTTGGAGTTTTTGTCTATTTTTTTAGAAACATCTGGGATGTAATTTCAAACTTTGCAACACATATCACATTAAGCTGACACCATACCACTCAAGGGACCATTTGTGTTCCCTGAAAACCTCACTAAAAATCCCCATAAAATTAATTATATATGTTGTTTTAACATTATGCATTGCACACCCCCTCTTCATTTCTTACCTAAAGAATATATCAACTCACACCATCGCTATTAATAAGCAGCTTTTTTATTTTGTTCTGAACCTCTCAGTCTATCATCCCAGTAACTTTTTCCTTTTTCTCACTGGGCCATTTTTCAGTCCTCTGCAGCACAGCTGACCTTTAGGTAACCCCAGACCACCTCTTCAGCCTCGGAAAAGATTTATAATCCATGGTTTAAAAAAAAATATGTGAAAAAAACAACAAAGAGAAGATTTCAGTTTTTTATAAAGTAAAAAAAACTGAAAATCTATATACTTTCATGTTAAAAAAACAGACAACTACACAGTGATGCAAAAAGGATTTGCTTTCAAATAATTCTAAACACCAATTAGATGCTTTACAAAGAAAAGGAAGATCTTTATTTATATGTATTTAGGCTCTATGATGGTGATTTATTCTAAAAAAAAAATTCGGACGAATAAAAAAAAGCAGAGAGAGAGAAAGTGGGGAAAGAAAAGCTGAGCAAAGAAAAAAAAAAACATTGCACCACTTTGTTTTTGGAACCAGATTCCCTGGCTCCAGTTTTTGGCCCTTAGCACGTTTCCCCGCAGCTCTCCGCACATTCCACCTTCCCTCTGCCTAAATCTTATAGAGGAACTAATAATAATGGATGAAGGGTGGTGTGCCACCAGTTCCTCTCTAGCTACATAGCTGCCAGTGTGTGCCGGCAGATGCCCTAAATGCTGCTGCAGCAAAAGAGAGAGGCACTGAGCAGGGAAAGACGAGAAGGCTGAGAGAAAGAAAAACAGGAAAAGAAAGCAGAGGAAGAATTTGACTTTGGTTAGTTTCTGGCAACATTTATCCAAAGGCACACATGCAATTCATTTTACATCTTAAAGATTATTAAATATATTTGAAAAAAAACTGCATGGGAAAAGTTTCTACCATGGTGCACCTTTAATAAGGGCCGTTTTCAGTCATTTTACCTTGAAGGATAGTAGAAACTGACCTTAAATATAATATAAGAGTAGGAAATTATAAACCAGCATGTGTGCAATGTATTACAGAGATGGATTGGGCCCCTAATTTGTACCAGTAAGCAACATGAGGCCATGTCCATACATAAGCCAGAGCTGTACATTTAATTTGTTTGGCTAGTTCATGCAGCTTCTGTACAGTTTCCAAATATCCAGTAACAGCAGTGTTGTTCGTCGTCTAGCATTTTTAGCTAAAAAAAAAAATGTTCTCAAGCTTGAATAAATCAGTTCAAAAGCTAAAAATAACCTACAAATTTAATTATCTTGATTTAAATTGTTAATGTATCATCACCCAACAAATTTACAGAGTCTCCACACTTATCGGCATCATTCGGTGACAAAGTAAAGCTGTATAACCAGCAGAGAACAAGGTTCTCTGTAGTAACATGATCTGCAAAATAGCTGTATAGTATCTCTCTAGTGGTGGACTTGGGCACCACTGTACTAAAGTTT
This sequence comes from Cyprinodon variegatus, assembly GCF_000732505.1. Classification (NCBI taxonomy): domain Eukaryota; kingdom Metazoa; phylum Chordata; class Actinopteri; order Cyprinodontiformes; family Cyprinodontidae; genus Cyprinodon; species Cyprinodon variegatus. The sequence continues at coordinate 1,766,533 of NW_015150522.1, read as the reverse complement.
CATTTTATGAGTGCACCAAATTTTAAAAAGGGGATAAAAATACCAAGAAGCCAAAGGTGTGTTGCAGCAACATTATTCAATGCAGTAAAACAGAACTTATTACAAAAAAAAAGCTTTTTAAACAATTACTTTTGTATACTTAAGACTTTTGTATGCACAGCGTGTATACAAAACGAAATTTCGTTGCATACAGCTTACAACAGTTGTTATGATATTTCAGTAGGAGTATATAAACATTACCAATATAAAGTGCAGCAGTGATCAGATTGTACATGATGTAGGGGTAAAAAAGAAACCTGTTTAAATAATGGTTCAAAAGGGCATTAATATGAAAACGTACAGTGCATTGCAAAATAAATATGGTGCAAAATACAGAAGATATATTGAGTAGTGTCCTATTTAAAAGAATTATAAAAGTTCAGCCCATTGGTGGTGCAAAAAATGTGATGTAGATTCCACTATAGTAGTTCAACAGTCCGGAGGCAGCGGGGGAAAGCTGTTGCAGAACCTGCTGGTCCTGCAGCGGATGCTGCAAAGCCTCTTCCCAAAAGACAGCAGTAATAGCAGAATAATATTTTGGTATTATATTGGAATATCTTAATGACTGTAGCCTATGTAGAAACGTTGTCTTTTTAAAATAGGACCAGTTTAATTTAAGACTAATTTTCTTGCAGCTACTGTTAGTAAAACTGGTTTAAGAAGAGCTTAAATAGGAAACTTGAACCATGTGCACTCTGACACACTGATACGAATTCAGTCACAACACTGCACAAACCAACTGTATGTATCCAAACAGTTTGTTTTCTTTAAATATAGAAGCCACACTGGGTCATGTTTTAGGGGATGGGAGTTTCACGGATCCTCTAAAAAAATAAAAGGTAATTTCATTTTGTTTTTTTATTCGATGACTGACCAAGAAATTTATAATTGCCAACATATATCAATTTATACATGGAAAGTTTAACAGAAACATAAATAAGGAAGCAGACTTTGAGGGTGATGATCTACAAAGAGATTTTTTTTAAAAAAAGGCAGCGGATGGAAACAATTATCTGAAATTAAAGAGGTGGAGTGATGATAAAATGCGAGGACAGATTAGGGAAGGGCGCTGCTGCAGGCTGAGTTGAAGCAGGGCCACGTGCGCTGATAAGTTTATCTCCCATTGAAAACACACTAATGACAGGCTCTGAGGGGGGCAGTTGTTGAGGTGTCAAGGAGGTGTGTGGATGTGCTAATGCAGAAAGCATAGGAATTAATAACTAAACGGAAACGCCTGACATCTCATGGAAAGCACCAAGAGTGCCTCACTTCCAACGAATACAGGGATAGAGAGTGGGTGGATTTTATTTATTCACCAAAGCATAAACAAAGGAGAAATACCATATAAATAAAAATGGTTGGCTTGGAGAGGGGAGCTTACAAAAGGATAAAAGATTGAGGAAGGATCACAGAGAGCGATGCAGAGTTGTTAGAAAAGCCATGCAGCAAACCTGCTAAAAGAAATTAATCCAAGCAAGCTCCAATAAGGCCATACCCTAAAATGCATCCACAGACTCAATAGCTTCATCTTTGTGTTTTTAAAAAGGACAATTTTTTTAACAGAATTGACACATTATAATGACAAATACAATGTTATTAGATCAGACAACAGAGAATGTACTTGACAACAAGTACATTCAAGTATAATTAATATAGACTAAGAAGTTTTTATGAAAAGAAAAAGCAGCGATAAACAGAGTGATCTTTGAAGACCTAGTGATGAATTATCAGTCCTATTTCAGTCTATTTTTTTCTAATAAAAAGCAGATTATAATTTAAATTACTAAAATGAACCTAAATCAAGTTAAAATATATATATATTTAAGAGGAAGCCTTCATTTCTACTGAATTTTAAGATGAGACTGTGGTTTTATCAGAAAAGCAAGAGAGAGCAAGAATTTAAGCAGATAACAGTAAAATTAAACACATTAATGTAAAGTTGTTCTGTTTTTAGGTGATATGGCTTTCAACCCCTGGATTACATAAACTTTTGAAAGTTTTTAGAGTTAATGTTAAACAGCTCAAAGGACATCAAATTCATGATGCAAACCATGCAAAGAGCCTTACTAAAAGACATAATTAAAACACTAACAAAAGTCAGTTTTGTAGTCATTTTCTTTTTCTTTTAATTGTTGTAAAATAATAGTAAAAACTGTTTTTGCATGTTGCTCTAACTGAATCAGAAGTAGAATTTTTTTTATTGGCAGATCAAGCAGTAAAACATGGATAATGGAAAGTGGCCTGAAAATTGGAATCAAGCATCTGTACTTTTTATTATCATTTTCTATGGAGGGTGTGAAATAGGTGTTATTCTCTATGATGTATGTAACATGTGCTGTTATAATATCAGCACTTAGAATACTGCTAACACGAAAAAAAAACACCCTTTTGCCAGGATGCTTAAATCTCATGATTTTTAGCCCGTCATTTAAGGCCCAAAGTAAGACCAAAAAAAAAAAACTTTAAACAGGAGCAATGGAAGTAATTGGGGGTGCTGGTTTTGTTCCTTACTTATGTAAAGATCATTTGCTTGTTTACAGTTCCACTGCATTTCACTAGCCTATTTCATTACACATGACTATGCAGCATTTATACAGACTGGAAAAGCCTCAAGGCAGAGGCCGACTGAAAAGCAAACCCATATTTACTGAAATCGGCCTTCTGTCAGAAGCCATAATAAGACAGATCTCAGATTCAATGACACAATGTGGTGCTTGAGCTCCATAATCACTACTTGTAAATAAAAACATGGGTAAAGGGGATTGGTTTGCAATGGAGGCTCTTTAGATGAACTAAAACTAAACTTGCAAAGGTTTAGCATCTCCTTAATGGTAGCAGCATTGCAACAACAGGGCATATGAACTGATAGTCACTCTCAGTTAAATAAGGCACTGCGTGGGGTCTGCTCTGCAGAGTCTCACTAGATGATTAAAACAATACCACTGAGCTTTGCTTCATCCCACCAAATCAGCAAAGTCTCTGCTAACACAGCAGAAACACACATGCTAGCTGCAAATATTTGCACAGCAAGTAAAGCTGAGGGGGTGATGTATGGTTGTTGTGATATGTTGCCAAGAAGCAGTGCAGGTTTAAGTTCAGGTCAGGTGAAGAGTTTAGGGTGCTATTAAATACAATCTTTATACAAAGCAAGGAGCTCAATGTTCAACTATGGCTAGACCCAGAAAAAAATAAAATAAAACTGTTAAAGTTACAGTTGCTCTAAAGCTTTGAAGGTTCAATCAAAACATGTAATAGTAATAAAGAAAACATGAAACATTTTCTCCATTTATGAATCTGATCCTGATCAAAGCTTAGAAGTTATCTGATGGAAAGAAAACCAAAAAAGATTACAACAGAAATTCCCCCAATTAGCAGCTATACTTGTACAACACGCACCAACCCATAGCATGATTAATCCTTCCTTCCAAGCACAGTGGGTAGATTTCATTGGCTGCATTTTCTCCTCATTCTGTTTCCATTTGACCTTTTCCGCAAAAACCGAGAAACATTTGTTTTAACAGCCTATACAGTGGGAGACAAACTCTGGAAACTCTCTTCACAGCATCCGGGCCCTCAATACATCCCTTAAAACTCCTGCAGACATTCATCAAACACTGCTGTGTACACATCCTGCATAACTTTCAAGCTGCACTTGCATCACATCCATGCAATGTATACACATCTGCAGAATCCACTGTGTTTGCGGCTGGAGCTTCTGTGTCATCTCAAAATGAGCATGTGCTTTGCTTTGACGTGGGTGGGCATACTTTATCCAAGAAAGACGTCTACATACAGGTAGCGGCACCAAAAATACAACAAACTTCATTGGATGGCAGATGTGGCTGCTGTGAAGAAAAAAGAAACTTTATCTTTCTTTCGGACCATCTCTTTAGGGAGTGAAGGGTGGTGACAGGCACAGATTATGTGCTTGTAATCCTTTTCATCGGAGTACGCACTCACTGTGTCTGTGAGCGAAACACTGTGATTTACACACAACTTCACAGAGGATGTAGACCACTGTGTACAAGTCCTTGAAAAAAAACATCAACAAATAAATTTCTTTAAGGTTATAACCACAGATACCATTTTGGAGTTTAAATTATGCTCAGACACATTTTTTCTGATCCACATTCATTAACACTTCAAGGAGAGTTCAAGGAGAAAGCAATTAAGAAGTCCAAAGCAGGTTCAAATATAATCCTAAAATAATCTAAGCTTTAAAAACCTCTTTCAGAAATTTTACACCAGCTGATGTCAAAAGTATCCTGGTAAATCTTTTGCCTTAAAGTGTATAAAACAAAACAAGCATGTAAGGAAAGGGGCTCGCCTCAGATTAAGCTTAAACTGATTGTTTGACCTCCCTTGAAATTTCTATTAGTAGAAAACTATCCTTATACATTAATCTGAACAAACTGTCCCCACATTAAACATGGAAGCTGCAGAAATCACACTGCCAGGTTTCTATTCTTTGGTATCAAGCAACAGGAGGATGACCGTATTCTCACAGCTGGAACTACAATGCCATGGTTTAGATAAATGTTAGATTCGCTTGGTGCTAATTCAAGTGTATTTAATCGATGTATGCAGCACCAATTCAAAACATCTAAAAGCCACTTCATAAAGACAATTTATTTAAATCATACAGACAGACTGGTAGCATATTTTATATCTACCCGAGATATAAAGATATCCATCTGATTGCACTGAGTCATTGACTTTACAGAAAGTTGGTCTCTCCAAAATGATTTGAGCTATTTTGCAAAGAAGGATGAACAAAATGACACATAGATGTGATAGAACTTCACAAAAGACTTTGAGTGTTGAAAAGTAATAGCTCAAGAAGACAAAAATAGAAATGCTGACCACAAATTTCATTGTATGTTTCGCCAGACAAGATGTTCAAAACTGGGTATTTGGGCGAGGCGGTGGTGCAGCGGTTCATTGCACAACCCTTGTGCAGCAGACTTTAGTCCTCAATGCCGTCACAGGTTTGAATCCATTTCTGGTAATGTTTGCAGGATCTACTCACCTTCTGCTCAATACATTTACTGCATGCAAATTTTCTAATATTTCCCAGAATAAATCCCACCAGAGCCTAAAAAAATAATCTTTAGATAGACCTGGAATCCTCTTGGTCCAGGAAAGTTGTGTGCTATTGTGGGTTATAAATATTTTTGCTTGGAAGTGTAGCTGTCTTTTTTTTTTCTAAGCTTTTCAACTTATGACCGGAATCCATGTTTAAATTAAATTTCTGCAAATATTATTATAGAAGTGATAGTATGATGTGTCTCAATAATCTGGATTAATCAGATTAATTGTTTCAGCCCTAAATCAGATATTTATCAAGATAAAATGAACTTCCCATGAGTTTCAGTTTCCTCTTCACCCAACTCAAGTGCAAACATTTCCTGGGAGAACAGAATGACCACCACCGATCCTCCTCCTGTCAGAAGCCTAAGGCCAGCTGACCTCTGACCCCAGCCTCAGACGCCCATTTCTCTCCAACAAACACCTGTTTGTTTTTAGCTGCTAAGAACCCCAAGCCCCAGGGAAAATACTGTGTTTCAGAGAGATTATTCCTCTCAAACACACTAAAACACTGATCTTTAAATCCTGTCTACAGGGGGAGCCTGGACACTTGCAGGTGTTTGAGTCCTGATTAGGGGTGACGCGGTCGATGAGTAGCAGAGCCGGATGAGGATGATTGTTTTAAAGGTTGTTGTCTGGTAATTAGAGCCCTGGCTTATGTCTCTGGAGCAGACAGAACTGAGTGTGTAGAAATGCTTTCTATAAATGCCAACGTTAAATAAGGATATATTTAACCTGAAATAGTCTTGAAAATCTCAGCCTAAACTAAACAAGATAGATAGCTCAGCGATAGCTCTCCATCCATAACAAACTTTATTATGAAGTGGTTTCTAAAGCAATCAGAACTCCAAGGGCTTTATAAAATAACTTCTATGCTAATTTCAAACATCCTTAATGTTCCAAAACATGGGAGTATCTCAGCAATAAATAAGAAAAGGTGCAGTGTTTGCAGGCCTGTCACAAGAAACAGTAAATTGATTTATTTTATGAATGTGCTCAATAATTAACATTTGCATGTTTGTTTGTTCTCCAAGTGTTTTACTCTGTTTTTACTAAAGAATCTTGATGGCAAAAAGGTTTTACTCTAGTGCATTGGTCTCCTTTCACCATCTCTCCCATTGTTTTCTTACCGTAACCTGTGTAGCATGAGGAGTAGAAAGCCATGGAGATCCTATTAACATTTCGGAACATTTTTTTTTTAAACCAAATGAAAATATTAAGGTTTATCAAATAAAAAAAACTTCTGGGACAATTTATTGTCCAGCAAAATGTGTTATGATGGCAGGATTATGTGTAGGATGAGCGGTTTGGAAAAAAAAATGTGCTAAAAAAATCAGTCTCCTCTGATGTAAATCATCCCTTAGCCTTTTAAGTGGATAAAGCACAACATATGTCCTATTTTACAAAACAAATAGGCAGTGGTCATAGTAATACCTGCAACAGGAGGGACGTATCAGACTGATTTGATGCTATCTTTAATCATGGCTGCGTGTGAGTTTGACAAGCTTTTTTTTCAGATTAAAACTTAAATAAAACTGAAACCTTCATAACTGAATGAGAGATGAAGAAAGATAAATCTTACTTGTATGTCCGTTTAGTTCTATGAATCAAATTTGTTTTAAAGTTGCCACCCATGCTAATTATTTGATGGCAGAAAAGAATTTGGATGTTCAAGTGTAAAGTAAGAGTGACTTCTGAAAGGAAAACTAAGGCAAGTCAGAATTACATGATACTCAATATCCTTAGATAAACCTAATCCAATGAGCTTAAATAAACATAATAAATTATTAAGAAATGAAAAAGAAATAAAAGCACAGGATAAATGGTTACAACATAAACTGAAAGTAAATGTAGATGCATATTTTATTATTTTATTGATGGGTAAGTAAATGTTGATTTTTGGCTGTAAAACAATTTAGATTCCCTGAGCTAAAAGCTAATATATATCAATCCAGACCATAAATATTATATTTTCACTGGGTTTTTACACATTTTTTTTTTTTTTAAACTCAAGACTTTTTCAGAGTCACATTTTCAGATTCTGTCTACACTTTTCTAGACAGCGAAGAAGCGCAACACCATCTACATGATGATCCTCTGAACATCTCATCCATCCAGTCTCTCTTGGATAGTTTCAGCCTGAATTGCCCGGTGTCTGTGTAAGGGTATGTCCTAGGACGAGAAGGCTTGGTGGCAGTGTGCTCACTGCAGCACAATAAGCATCACCACAAAAGACTAACATAAACAAGGTCACCCGTGAGACAGGCAGTGGCCGCGTGCCTGTATGGGTGCCTGCCAGCCCGGGCTGTGGCCTAGGGGGCGTGGGTGCTGCAGCTGAGCGCCCACAGACACCTCAAGTCAATGGGTCCACCTCAGTGGAAAGTCTGCATCAGCCCGCAGAGAGCCTGCTGAGGCTGAGAGAAGGTAGTGATCCACCAGGAACCCCCCCACTTCTCTCAGGCAACCACAGACTAAATGCATCCTGAGGGAGGAAAACTAGGGAAAGAAGGACAAAATAATAAGGCTGATATAAAGACATTAAACATCACTGAACAAATTAGTACTGAAATTTGGAAACAAACATACACAAAGTAAAAAAAAAAAAAAAGAATAAGCTCAAGGGGAAAAAAATACAAGATATCTGGGGGTCTCAAAGATGGAAAAAGTCCCAGAAAATTAAGGAAGAGGGGGCGGGGGGCTCCCTCCCTTTTACTAAACCTCAACGTATTTTCCCTCATAAGGGTTATAATTTACACAAACCCACTGAAGGTCAGAAAGAAAGCACGTGGTGCCAACTCCATCCCAAAAGCCATGATGTTTTTCTTCTTCATTTTCCTTTCAATCGTTTCTCTCCCCGTTTTCACGCTTTGTTCCAAGTCTCCTTTAAAACTTCACATTTTTCCATCATAGCTCTAGACATGATAATTATGCCTGTGTGAGATTTAAAACAATTTCACATTTATAAAAACAACTTTTTTTATATATATAAATAGGGGTTATATCATGCTTTTAATAGGATTAAAGTGAAAAAGAGGGATAAGGCTTTTTTAAGTGGTAGTTTGGGTTTTGTTTGCGTATTTAATGTAATTATAAGTAGCTTGTATTTTAATAGCATTAAAATGCAGGTGGAGAGATCCCAGGTAGAAAAATCAAGAAGAAATTTTATGCTATAGAGGAGGATGTTTTTTTTCCTAGGTGGATCATCAAAATAATTGGTCCTCCTAATTGTCAATCATTCTGGTGATATGTTTACGTAAGGCCGTCCCAATGTGCTCGTCCCCATAGTCTGAAATAGTTGAAAAATTGCAAATCTTTTTTCGCAAAGTAAGCTTGTATGAGCGATGCAAACAGCAACTTTTAAGCAGAGCATGCACAAGGAGAAATGGGATATAAAATGGGATATAAATGGGAAATGGAATACAGTATATGTCGCACCCCCTTAAGTTACAATATATGACAGGTCACAGATTTAGTTTTTTAACACTGGTTCTGGTTCTCTCTCTGCCTGTATTTTTTCACTTATTTCCTGCTACTCCTGTCTAAGCTCCAGAATGCTGTCTCACCTTCCCTCTGTTGTCTGGGCACACAAATAAAATAAGGTTAATATTGGTCCTAACGTTCTTAGCTTTGCTGCGTTTACGGGCCTGCGCAGATTGAAGTGAGGTGCATGGAGCGTCACTACCACTTCAACATGCACATCATTTTCATCAGGTGTGGAGTTAAAAGCTGCTAGTTTGTTAGGTTTAGACCGGGAGCTTTTCTGAACGTCATATTTCAAATAGATAACCCAACATTTAGCCTGGCAACTTGTTTGGCTTATAACACTCTGGGGGCAACTCTGGATACTATTTAAGACCTATAACATCAAAGACTTTTTTAAGGTATTACATTTAAATGTGAAAATTCAAGACTTTTTAAGACCCCTTAACAAAGGAAGATCAACTAATCAAGTGTAATGAAAGAATTTAATGGATCATTGTCATTTAGGTGTTTTATTTAATATCTTTGAGTTGAATTTCCCAGTGATTTTAAGGTAACTCTTCTGTAAAGATGGGAAACGAGCTTTCAGCTCACAGCTGTGAGTTCTTTCAGCTTTAAGGCTCAAATGGACCATGGAGAGACCATGATAACCAGCATGTGTGAAGAACAATACCGTCCACTTCACCACTGGGACGTTGCAAGCATGGTTCTATTAGTGTTTCTCTCCTGGGTCTGTGTTTTTCTCACTCCAGTGCTAGTGAAAGGTTTGCACTCCAAGAACACCACCCAGGTGGGACTGAGACAAGAGAAAGCAGCCCTTCAGCTTTGTCCTTTTGGACACTGAGGAAACAAGTGGGGCCAACATATTTCTCTCTTTTCTTCAAGCTGGTTAAAAACACTTTTATTGCTATTCTGATAAAAGGCTTCACCCACATCACTGATAAACAAAGAAAACTATTTGGAAGGATGTGTAGTAAGCACCACATCTTTTATATTAATGTCCTGCAAGGCTAACAATACACCAAAACTGTGAAATAAAAGCCCATTAGAGAGTTTTGTAGATAAGATTCTAAACATGAAGACCAGCTATCAAATTGACTGGCATTTCATTGGGCTGAACAGAAAAACAAACAAAGAAACAAAGACAGAAAAATAGATTTGTTTGCTATCCTCTACATGTTCAAACTGACTCAACCGTGGCTACAAGGAGACATGGATGATCAGATCTACGTCACTTCAACTGCCATGTCTTGCTGAGTGATGATGAATGATGTTTAGCAATGGTCTGCAGGTGCTAAAAGGGACGGAGAAATGTCAGATCTATTGAGGCGTGTGTTAGAACAACAGTGTGGCAGAAGCTACAACAATGCAAATGTTTATACGATCGACCAGCACAGACTTCCAGGAGGTGGCTTCTGTAATTCACACCTGCAGGTCTGCACAAGACAATTAGACGCAAAAAAACAACAACCATGCACTTATCAGACAGACTTTAAAACTTATAAGTTATATTTATATCTTCATAACTTGCTGTTGTAAAAAAAAAAAAAAAATCATACTCCTTTAATTTTGTTTCATTTTTTTGTGACAGAACAATAGAGCCTAATGTACTTAAAGGAGTTCTGTGTGCCAGAAAAACAAGAAGTTGTACAAAATTGTAAGAGGAAACATTTTATTTCATTAAAAATTTAATAATTTTTATTTCAGCTTAGCTGGAAATCCTTACATAAAGGCTATTGATGAATCAGATAAATTGTTATTTAAAATATAATATTAATTTTAAATATGGCTGTTTTGGGAAAGGCCAAGCAACAAAATCCCAAGCTTTTGATTATCTCACAAAGCGCTGTTCAATTGATCCTAGGGGAATGGAAAAAATAGGGCTGAAATGATTAATCTGATTAATGAAATAATTGTCAACTAATCTAGTAATCAATTGATTGTTAACTGGGGTATAGAGACTTTAAAATGTGTCTTTACCTGACGGAGAAACCCCCTTAGAGCAGCAATTATATCAAATTGTAAAAAGAATATGTGAAGATTTTGCATTTAACATAAAAAACATTTTCATCTGTCAATATGCTCCATCTAGAACTCGTCAAGTGGAACAGTTTCAGTTTCACCTGGAATCTTTCGCTATCCGGTTATTAATGAATTAACTAAAAAAAATAATCGACAGATCAATGAATTTGCAAAATACGCATTAGTTGCAGCCCTATGAGCACCTAAACGTACAAGTGGGAAAAGGAGATTATTAATCAGAGCCCCATGCTAACACTGAAGCAGATTCATATATATCTACAACAATGGTGGTAGAATCAGTCAACAGGACTATAGATGCAATGATCTAGCATTTTCCGATCCGATCGGCCAATATCAAAACAGATCCGATTCAAATGTTGAAACAAATATCTTCCCATGTGAATGAAGGCTTTAGCTTTGACATAGATATTAGTAAGAAAGGTAACAAATTAACACATATACCAATACTTTATATTATTTATGAAGAAATAAGCAACAACAAGAAAGGAATTAAGATTCCATATAAAGTGCCCTGGATTAGATCTCCGATATCAAATCCCTGATATCAGATTCAACTAATTAGTCAATATTGCAGCCGACGTCCAGAAAAAATAGTTTTTTGCAAATCTTGGGAATTACGATTCCTTTTCCTTCCTATTTGCACTCATTAGTGTTGGTCTATTACATAGCATAGGTCTCCAGTAAATCCATTGTGAATCATAGTGTGAGAAAATGTACTTTCTCAATCCAAAAAATACAAGCACACAAGTTTTAAAGGCACAAAAAGAGGCTATCTTTAGCCATTTTCCCCTGTAGGCTGACTAAGCGCCTATTCAAAAACTACCTGACTGACTGACCTAACTCAAATACTCTTTGCTGGCCCCAAACAGACAGTTTTCAGTCCAGGTTGGAACAGGAAAGTCCACAGACATTTTCTCCTCTTCAAACAGACTCAGCTGGTTCTCCCCCATGAGGGTCCTCAACCTTTTCTTCTCAGTCCTACTCCAACTTCCTTTGCACAATTGTTAAATTATTTCCTTTCCAAGAACACATCATCGGCCCTTCTACTAATTACATTTTGATGAATTTTCTTAATCGGTTTAAGCCAAGAGCCCTTGGATAGACTCAGCTTGGAGCAGAACAACAGAGGCTAGCCTTGCAGGTGCAGAGCGGCTTTTCTTGTCATAACATTTCCATACGGAGGGTTAATATATGCCGCGCAGGGGTGCTTCACAACCCTTCCCTAAACATTTCTGTCTCTGTTGTCCACTTACAGTTCACATAAAGATAAACATGCATGTGTTAACCTAGGAATGTTAAAAAGTAAGCATATGCACAAACATAAACAGATGGGGAGCTGCAGCGTGCCTCAACACTTTTCCGGTTAAACGAACCATGCAGTATTGCTCCTTGCCTCACTGACAGTCACACATGTCCACAGTGTGGGCAGGAGAATGGGGCCCGCATGGAAAGTGACATCAGCCAGGAGCATATGAGGCCCACCTGCCTCCGAACAATCCGATGAGGGTTTTATTAAAAAATGTCCTTCTGTTTTCCTGCGTTTTCCTTCTCTGTCGGCAGACCTGCCAAAGACGGGCTGCAGATCTCTGCTCTTTATCATGGAAACATGATCATTTAAAAAAAAAAAAAAAAGGACAATCCACCTAGCCTGCCAGCTCTATTAAAATATAGGAAAAGTCTGCTCACTCCAACCAGAACTAAAAAAGTATAGTTCGCTAGATTAAACGTAGTTCCAGATGTGGATAAATGCTTTTAAGGTATTCAGAATGCTTAGATTCTGAGGGGGAAAAAAAGATGCTGTTTGAGACGTGGAATCGGAAAATGCAATAAAAGAATTGCTTAAATATTTGATTTATAATGTCTGCAATGAAAATGAACAATACAATGACTGAAGCATTAAACTGTCAAGTTTGAGCTTCAGAGGAGCTCAGTGGTTTATGGCTCTAACTCCGACAGTGCAGAATTTTAGCTGCACTTAAAAATACATCAGCAGGTTAATGTGTGTGATTTATTTATAAGCACCAATTAACAAATAAACTCTTTTTCAAAACCCTTTATTTTAAGTATATCAAAAATGATCTGAAAAAAAGCTTAGCAGATAAAAATTTTGTTTCACGTATTAATGATGGATTTTTAAAGTCAAATTTATGAGGTCTACACTTCAGGAAGGAGCAGAGAAACCACTGGATCGAAAGAGCTACTATAATTAGATCCAATCTAGATAAATTTTTATTTTTTGAATTACATAAGTAACAGCTGATCTGAAGAGAAATGTTGATTGTGAAATGTGCTGCTTTTCTGCAGGCTTTTTTTTTTTTTTGTTTTACCATGGACAGTTTGTTCAGTAGACAGAATCCAGGAGAGAATCATGATCAATCAAAATTAGATTTCTGGGGCCCAGTTTATGTTTAAGGCAGAGCTGCCCAGTGATAAGTTTTATATGTGCATTCAGATTAGCTGAAATCCTTTTGAATTCAACAAATATCACTTACATTGGTGCATAAATAAGCAATAAACAAATTGCCTGTAGATTAATCATGGTAGAGATGTGAACTGCATTTTATTCATTGATTTGATGCTCAAAGTAGCGAGGCACTATCATATTTGATATTCAGAGAAGTCTTGAATAAAACGAATAACTAATTTATGAACTTTCACTTCGTGGTTAGCAGGTATTTTCCCCTGTAAATACTTTCTTTAGCATTAAACTAAATAACAGCTCATAATTTAATAGCAATTTTTATCAGCAGTTATTCATAGTACCTAAATCATAATAAATCATAATACTGTAGGTATTCACTTAAAAAAGCAGCAGCTTAAAAAAGTGCTAATGATTAAAATTGTTATGTTTTCAGGCAAGCTGTACATTTCAACTTGGCTCTAGAGGTTTTGATGGGGGTTATTGCAGCTGAATAACAAAGCTGCAAACTCTAGCAGAGTTAAATCCACACTTCACCACAGAGGCTTTACATACACACAAAAATGCAAATTCTTACGTCCAGTAGAGCAGAAGTACAGTAGAGTTTGGGTGTTTAAGTCTTTTGGTATGCAGACAATTTTTCTTTTACTTTAACATCCTGACAGCCAACTTAAATAAAATAGTAAGGTAGAAAGAAAATCTGTTTAAAAAGTTTAAAAGATGAACTGAGTCATTCAGTATTAGAATATTTTTTCATATGGATTAAACAGGCAGCCCTTTCAGCCATACTTCCAGCCTCTTTACTGTGTTTCCATTATTCTTTGTTGAGTTAGGAGGTGTTCAGTGACAGGCCGCCAATCTGCAGCAGTCCCCCAGGCAGCGACCGAGGCCAGCCTGCAGGATGGGCGTGTAGGCAGGGTGCAGGGCAAAGGAAACCATTGGTTAATGAGAAACACACTTCTCTCCATCACTCAAGTCCTTTTTCAACCACAGAAAAAAAGCAAATAAGTGGCAGGCGTCCTGTAGATGTGTGGAGTCCAGAAACAAAGAAGGACTTGAAAACAGGAGCTGTTCACAGCAAGAGTTTCTGATTTAGTTGAACCTTTCAATTTCAAGAGCTATTGAACATCTCATTAGTGTTATTACAGGAAAGGAACTAATGAAGAAGCTGTAATAGGGAATAATAAACAGATGTGGGAGACAAAGTCACAAAATAAACCTTAGTAAATTTGAAGCAAAAAGATTAGAGTGGATCGTGAATAAATAGGAAAAAAATGCTGGAATATAAATTTGCAAATTATGAAAACCTGCAGCTTTGATGCATACTTTCTGTAATAACAAGCAAATCAATGTGCTTTTTCATCTCAGAGGTTTGCATATATATTGTAAGTCAACACCCTGTGCTGTTTTCACTTTAGTCCTGGATCTTCCATCAACCCTGCCATCAGACACTTAGCTTCTGGATATCTAACTCCAGGCACAGTAAGAGAAGTGCTGAAAAGGTTTAGAGATGTGCCAAAGTAAAGTGAAGGCTTTTGCTCGGGCAAAGATCCTAAATGGTACTGTGAGCACATTCATGTTAATAAGAGCAGAAAAAAAGGACATTTCTTCCAGATGTTGGGAGAAAAACTCTATCCACAGCTGCAAGTGTAAGTCTGTTGGTGTTTGTGTTAATGATGGAAGGTGAAGTTTGACACTGTCTCAAAGCCCCATTTTAGTGATCAATTTTTGGCATTCTTGACTGCTGTGTAATGCAAAGAAAATAAGAACTCTTTCACCATTAATCCTCTGAGTTCTGTGCATAAAATTATAACCAAAGCAACAAAAGAAAATAAAGAAAAGCTATAGTGGATGGAAGGAGAGGGAAATGAAGGTGGGGGTGAGAGTCTTTATATTTTTCCGTCTGTGGTAAGTTCACACAAAAGGGTCCTTCTGATCCCTGGAGTGCAGAGCGCATACCTGCGGGATGAAATCAAAACCCTCTGTGAATTATATTAAAGATCCCCTGCCAGACGCTCCACATGCTTCCATGTGCTTTTACCAGTTCTGTAGAGTCCCATTAAGTTGGGGTCGAAAAAAAAACCCAAAACACCTAAATTAGAAATCCAGACCCAAGCACGTCTAAAGACCCCAGCTCTAAATTGCTCTGCAAAAGTAATTAATACACTTTCATTTTTTTCTTATTTTGTACATTACCATTAAAGAGTTCACAGTATTTTATTTGAATTTTTATGAGACAGAGCACTAAGAATTAATGCTTAACAGAGGTGCAAGGAAAATGTTCAAATCTATTAATAACATTCTGCAAAAAGTCGCATGGGTGTGTATTCATCACCTTTAATCCATTATAGCTAAAAAAAAAAAGTAATCACAGCATAGGTTATTAACTCTAAAAATAACTTAATTACTAAACAGAATAGAAAATCTGTATATAGTCCCACAATGGGGAAATGTAACTGTAGTAGCAGCAAAGTGACAGGCAATATAAAAAGGTATATATATATATATATATATATACGTGTGTGTGTGTGTGTGTGTGTGTGTGTGTGTGTGTGTGTATGTGTGTATATGTGTGTTAGATACCAGAATAAAGTGAAAAAAGGTCAAAAATAAAAGTAAAAAAATTTGTATAGTAAGAGGATAAATAACCAATAAACTAAGTGAATAAATGATCAAAATGACAGCAACAGTTATGTGCAAAATGTCAGCTGTGTGTTATTTAAAGTTACTAAACGCAAACCTATTCTAGTTATAAGAACTGCTGTTCTGTCTTCATCAGAGGCTCCATGGAAAACATTTGATGCCACCATTTAACTGTCTCCGTACCTTTGTTAGATCAATTGACCCACAACATTTCTCTCAGATAAATATGGTAATCACAACCGCCTCACTGAGGATGATTTTGCATAAACGGCTTCCTCAGAAGCGGGAAGAAAAACAAATTAAAGGGAAAAAGCAATCCCTGACCTTGAAAGCAATGCACACAGTTGACGATGCACGTAACAGACCAGGGATCCATACAATGAAATCCTAATGTATCAGCAATTGGTTTTTTTTTTTCTTCTGCTGCTCTTACCAGACCAGTCAGCTCTTAACTTCCATGTGTTTGGCGCCACCAGTTGAATTTCAGTCAGTTCACTCAGACGCACACAGGAAAGTCACAGGAAGTCCCTTTTTGCTCTTTGCCTGCGTTCACCAGCTGGATAAGGCAAAAATATTTTTGGCCAGCATGCAAATCACTACTCCTTTGGTGAAGCACAGCAGCAGCAGCATCATGCTGTGGGGAGGCTTTTCTTCAGTGGTGACAGAGACATTACTGAGTGTTGAAAGAAGGAAATACAAATCCTCCCTAAAAGAAAATCTGCAGTAAGCTGCTACAGAGTTGAATTGTAAAGAAACAGCCTTCCTTCCACTTAAAACCCCATAAGGCTCTCAGACGTTCATGCTTGAAACAACAGAGGAGTCTAATAGAAAAGGACAAAAGGTATGAAAGGTTGTGAGCTAAGGATAAAGAAAGGATTTAGTGAAGATGTTTTTCTGACATATTAGTAAGATCAGATTCATTACTCTTCTCCTTGAGACAAAAAAGCATTAAGGACGGAAAGGCCTTCATCTTTCAGCACCAAATAATTAAGATTAACACATGTTCATCCCTAAAAGGACAAATAAGAGCTCTGAGAGATAATATTGCTATCAAAAAATTTATGAGGGGATTTTAAAGCTGCCTCCCCCTCCTTTTCATCCTCTTTTCCTGGTCAAACTCCCTCTTTCTGCTGGATCAAAAAGCGAAACCCCAAATGACTAACAGATTCCAGAGACTGTGTTTCAGCTGTCAAGGCCTGGAGTTCAGGTTCTTTGACGGAGCGTGTGCGGTCACATCTTTACTCCCCACCATCCCCCCATTCGTTGTCATTAAGAGAGAAGGGGGGGCTGCTGCAGCTGAACTGTTGACTCGGCCCCTTGAGGATCACCTGGGAGCTGGAGTTCAGACTTTCCTGACTCAGTAACGGGGAATAACTGGGCTGCATATAAACAGCAAAGCTTTGTGCTTTTCTTTGAAAAAAAAAAATCAGGAAAACAAGGTCAACTATCACTAGAATAAGTTTCTATTTAGGTCGGGTATGGTTAGTGGTGCTACAGCTGTACCTAATCCCCACAGGAAAGCCTTCATCTGGGACTGATTTAAAAGAAACTGGGCCAGGGTGGGAGAAAGGAGGGGACTGTTCTGTAAAAGTCTGGGTCTCTTTTACTCAATCCATCTGATTAAAGGGAGCTTGGCTCAATTACACCCACTTACTGGGCCTTAAACCCCGGCCAGACCCACGAACGAAAACACACATTCTCCCCAAAAAAGAAAACTTGACCAGAGACAGAGAGGTGTGTGAGCTTAAACATCACACCTAAGGTATTCCCATCCATCTCTTCACCACAAAAGCCTCTCTACATCGACCAACAGCTCAGTCTGTCAGTGGCGTTTGCTTTAGAGGGCAACCTCTTAGTGTAACCTGCGATGGGGTAGGTTAAAACGGAGAGGCCAGCTCTCTGGGGACAGGCTTCTGTCTTCTCCAATCAACAGGCTGGGTCCTCTGGGTTAGCACAATCTATTTTAATCAGTCTCTTGCCAAGAACAAGACATGAAGTGAAGGTTTTTTTGATGGGCAGTAGGAGCGTGAACTTCTCCTATATGGGCAATGCAAGAACTGAAGAACATTGGTAGTGACAGGGGACAATTAAAGGGGTCAAAGATAGAAAGCTTACCCTGTTACCGTGGTGAATTCTAAAAATTTGACCTACGGAGACCAAGTTAGAGAGCTTTGCCAAATGACAATGCCTCATTATAACTGCAAACTTAAAGGACGAAAACAAAACTGTACATAAATATTTACAAAACATATTCTTGCACTCTTTACTCAGCTCAAAAAATAAAACAGGATAATAAGCATCTTGTAGTAGTTCCCTCATTAGTAAATAATAAATTAGTTGTGTTTTATATAACATATAGATAAGCAAAGGGAGAACATTCTGAAGAAGTCCAAATTACAGTTAGGATGTATAACTGTATCCTAAGCTTTGGCATCCTATTAAAGGAATATTCAGGTCTGAAAGTGGAAGAGATTAACGCACAAGTGCTAACCTGTCCTGAACTGACAGGTTTTTCACAGATAACATTAATCAGAGAAGCAGCAAATATGCAGCTGGTAGCTGTGGAGAAGTTGCAGAGATAAACAAATCTGCTCTTTATGGAAAAGTGCCAAGAAGAAAGCCATAAAAAGTCCAGCTTGAAGTTTAAAAAACACAATTTATGGAAGACAGGAAACATGGAAGATGGTGTTCCAGTAAATCTTAGCTAAAAACTTATGTGCATCAAAAAATATCAACCATGGCACCCATCCTCTTGAACATACTGTGAAGCATGGCAGTGGAGGTATCATTTTTTGGGTATGCTCTTCTTCAGCAGTGACAGAGAAGTTGCTCAGGTTTATCATGGGGAAAACTGTTAGAGGATGCAAACATTTGGGGATGGTGGTTTGTGTATTATATTGGCCTAGTCAAAGTCCAAACCTTAGTATAATGGGAAAATCAGGGGCAGAAGTCAAATAACAGTGTTGTTATTTTGTAATAAATGTGCAAAAAATCTCATTTCTAGAGGTGAAAAGGTACAGTGCGTGGATGTAACGTATGATCCTTAGATGTTGATAAACAGAAAGATTTTTATTTATAAAAATAAGCATGTTTCCATCCATCCAAAAAAAAAAACTATCCCAATTAAATGCATTGATATTTGTGGTACCTGAGCGTCAATAGGTAAACAAATGAGCATGGACACTTTTGCAAGGTGCTGTGGGTAAAACTTTCGTAAAGTTGCAGACCATGCATAACTACCATGACATTTAAAGGATTTAAACAGCAAGCTGGTTGTAATCATGCCCAGTTGTAAAGTTCACTGATTGCAGCTGGCTTAGAGGCCTAATTAAACTCATTATTATAATGCAGGTTTATAGAGGAAAGAGCATGAAGGGAACACTTGTACACAGAGATCCAGCCCAGGCTCTTCTCAAATGGCCAGATCTGCTAGTTGTAAGGAAAATGAGGCTGTGGTAATAGTAACCTTTGCATGGTCCAAAATACCCCTTTCAGACGCATCACCCTCTATCCTTCACTTTTTCTGTCTCTATTTAAACCATAAAAGTAAACATTTCCCCTCCATTATTATCCATCCAAATTATATTCCACCCACAACCCAGTTTTACTGGCTCCTGATAGCAGGCCTCTTTGTGTTGTGACACTCCAAAAAAAACAGTCTTACTGAACTTTGTGGCCATCATAGCTAACCTGACACAACCCGGCCCGCCGCTCCAGTTACACAACATGTTTACCGCAAGTCATTTAATCAAAAACAGACCAGAACGCAAAGCTTCCATCTTTATATGCACCTCAGGTCTGAAATGACAGGGGAGGAAATGTCCCTATACGAGTGTTTTGACTTTGAGCTTCCGCTGCAGCTTAAGCATAATTAGCATTGGATTGTTTAAGGGCAAAGTGTAGTGAAGTTCTCATTTTTGATTAGCTCATTCGGTCTCCTCTAGAGACGCCCAATCATAAACAAGCACGCTGAACTAAAAGTAAATAATCCACGGATAACATACCGTGATAACTAGCTGGAAAATGAAGAATTTAAACGGGTACAAAGGCTGCCTGAGGGCAGCTTCACGCTAATGACATGTGAACGTATATAGTGTCCTTGCAGACATCACATAGATCCAATCAATTTGATATTACTATGAATTTTACGACACATAACCTCTCTTCTAACCGTCCCATGCCCTTTCAGTCTGTTTTTAAATGACACATAGATGATTATGATAACAAGGAGCAGACATCTCCAACAGCACTTCAGAGCAACATATTTTGAATACATTTTTCAGTTGCAGGAGAGATATGCATGATCTCTTCTTATTTTAATAAGCAGCTATAAACATACATCAATTGTCAAAGCCTTCTATGTGCAGGGATTTTCCAGTTTGCAGGTTTTAGTTTAGATGTTCCGACCAAGGCTGCTCAGTTTCACACTGTTTATAAGAAATTATTTGTTGTGTCCTTATAAAAAAAAAAGAAACAGTACATGCCAGCAAAATTTTTTTGTTTTAAAATAACGATGATAAATTCTGCCTTAGAGGTATTGATTGACCTGGTATATTTGTAAATGGGTTAAAGTCATGAAAAATAACAGGGAAGAATGAATACATAAACAGAGCTGAATAGACTCATTGGCTTATATTGCTTATCATGGTAAGCTATAATTGCTAAATCCAACATTGGTCAGGTAGAATATCTGGTCAGTAAATGAGGGGAAAGCAGACCCGATCCAAAGAATAAACACAATGAAACCTAAAAAGTTCTACTCAGCAAAAATACATCAAAACATCACTAGAAAGTCTGGCTTCTGCATCTTTCTCAGACAGTAACAGCTGGTTTCTTCAAAACCTGGAGGGTACCACCGTGAAAGAGACAAAGACATGGGAACCATGTGCAGATAATAAAACAAATCCTCTCTTAACAGCATATTGCATTGCAGGGCAACATTTGATCTGTCATTTGATTGCTTGCCTGTTATATCAGAGCTGGTGTGCAGCCATCTGGTGATGTGGCTTTGTGAGTGATAGCATCCCAATGCATGATTGAAGTGATTTAAAACAGGACAACCAATGCAGAGCAGATGGGGGAGAACACACACCCCTAGAGCTATATCTAAAGGAAAGTTTTTACTTTTAACTAAATGAGTCTCAAATACAGCAAATGAAAGGGCTCATCTGATTTTAGAAGCAAATAGAATTTAATACCAAAAAATACGTATATAGGATCACATAAAAATATGAAGCGTCCACAATAGTCTCCTATACTTCAACCGTTTCCCCCAAACAAAAGAGCAGCTTCTTAGTATTTCTTGGTAAACTTCGACATTCCTCCGTCTCTAAGCAGAGACACCACAGACGAAATCACCAGTAAAATTAGCTAATTAACACTTTTCTCTGTGGCTTTAGGGGACAAACCAGAGGAATATTTTCCCCGGACATATGGTATGAATCCCAACAGGAATATTTTGGAAACAAGCAGCACTGGCCTGATGCGTGGCATAAAATATAATCTCTTTTCATGAAACGTGTGACAGCTGCAAAGGAATGTGACGGTTGCAGAGGGGTACGCAAGGGGCAATGGTTCGACTCAGACAAACCAAAGAGGAAGTGGAGGAAA
>NW_015150522.1:1698007-1744004 GCF_000732505.1 Cyprinodon variegatus | reverse complement strand
TAGTGTCCTTAGTTAGAAAACTTTGAATCAATATGACTGTATGATCTGGTGAACTGTAAAGTGCCTTGAGATGACATGTGTTGTGAATTGGCACTATATAAATAAACTGAATTGAATTGAATGAATGAACCTTTGTGACCTTTACTTTCACCCGCTTTGAGAACCTTGACCAGTACCAAAGTGGATTCCGAAAGTATTTAGTCCTCAAACGTGTTGCAATTCCATCAGTGAAAGCAGCTGATGGACAAGCAACACCGGGAAGTTAATCAGACTTTGTGCTGAAAAAAAGCTTTTCTGTCCAACCCTCAAAGACAAACAATACTAAACTCTAACAGAACTTATTCAGATGGAAGTGAAGATGAGCGTTTTAAGCAGAAAACAAATGAGATAAGAATTATGTGATAGAATCAACCTTCTTTAGACAGATCAACTCAGCCCTGAGACCCTAATCCAGCAGAAAACCTGTCAGCTGGGCTGAAGAGAAGAAGCATAAGGGAAGGACCTAGGAAACCAAAATTAGTCCTAATTTGTTTGAGATTATGTGATTGAGATGTTCCCAGTGGTGCCAACGAGTTCGCTTTGTGCTGCTTATTTACAAATTCTTTTACGGCCGTAATAGCTGTCACAAATCGCTTTAATCCACCGCAGCACGCTCCGAGACCTGATAAAAATCTGGTCAACTCCAGTTTGGAGAAACTTGGCTCACAAATCTGTTTATAACAGAACTAAATGCTTGAACTGGAACTGACAAAGGACTCCTCTCCACCCAGACCCTGTGTCTTTCTCTGGAACACAGCCACGCTCCTGCTACCCTCCGGACCTCGGCAGCCGCGTGAGGAAAAATAAACCTTGCGACTGGAGAAATGACAAAGGGGAGAAGTGTCTAGGAGTCTGCTGCTGTTTCCTGACCCTCTGCTGTATACACACACACACAAACACAGTTCCCTTTACTGAGACATGACAGGAGTCAGTGTGTGCTCAACCAGACCCAGGAAATGGCAAGAATGTAGAAAGATGGTGTCATAACTCTAGGAGGTCACCACGGCATCATATCAGAGTAAAGGTCCACCGTATAGCATTTTATACACATGCATACTACTCAAGTATGCACATTCCACACACACATCCTGTCTGTATGGTTCACAGAGACACAGTTTGTGCAGCAACACATGTTCTCGCTGACAAATAAGCATTAAAGGGCAATTAGGTTCGCCTTTTGACACTGCACGTCTGCTGTAGGGGGATATTGCTGATAAGATACTCACCCACTGGAGGTGCCAAACGACAGCGAGCTGATTGAAGAGGAAAGCTTCCGGCTATCCCAAAGTCTCACCTCACGGTTTCGCATCTGCACTTCCCCACCAAAAAATAAAGAAATCGACTGTAAACACTGTGAGGAAGATGCTTTACAGAGCATGTATACAATGCTTGTTAATAATGAAATACCATCCGAGTCAGTGGAAAGGCAAAAATCTTTATCTCTATTAAGACATGCACTCATTTTTGATTTGATGAAACTAATTTATCTGAAATTATAGTTAAAGAGGGTTTTGATTCATTATCAAGTATTACTAGGATAACATTTCTTAGAATAGAATATGTAAAACAGTGGATGTTCAATATGATTCACTTTATGCCAGGACAAATCAGTCAACACTCTGTCATAATGACAAATTAATGAGGTCAGACTAGGAGAGCTGTCATCACAGTAGGAGAGTCAATGTTCTTGTTAACTCTGTAGACACTGTAGAAATCTAACAGAGAAGGGATAGACTTTCAACAGAGAAACTACAAGTTATGTTGTTTATAAATTCTTAGAATAAAAAGTTAATCACTTAGCTTGAAACACAGGGAACAATTGGCTCATGACAGATGAGGCCAAACTTGAACCATCTGACCAATATTACATTATAGAGGAAAACCAATATGTCTTATCGTCCTGGAACTACCATCTACAAGGTGACAGCAAGTGGCAGCATTATTGTTTTGGGAGGTTTTATTTTTTTAGAAAAGAAGAAGCTGGTCAAAAGATGTGAGACAGAAGAAGTTTCACCCTCCGAGAAGGACAGCTTTAACTATAAAACCAGAGCTGCAGTGGATTGGCTTTGTTCAAAGCATTTTATTTTATTTTTTCCTAGAATGGGCCAATTAAAGGCCAGACCTAAATCCATCTTCCGTGTCTGGGCTAAGAGTTGAATATTGCTATTTAAGGAATGAGCTAAAATGTCAGTCAGTAATGTCCAAATCTGGTTTAGGCAGAGTGCCAACGACTTTAACTGCCTTAATCGGTGATTGTATAAAGTTTTGGCTCAGAGGGCTAGATTCAATAGCATGCAATGCTTTTATAACTTTAATGGTTAAAAAAAGAAAAAAAAATTAAAAGCCATCATTTTCTTCCAGTTTACTGTACATGCGTGCATAATTTGATCTGTGACATAAAAATCCCACTGGACACACAGAAGAGTAATTGTAATGCAATAAAAGGTTCTGCCAGCTTCTGCACCAAGCAGATAAGGAATTGTATATCATGGGCTGAGGTTAAATAAAAATGTAGAAAAGTAAGGAAATTCACCGGGATTCTACAACAATTCATCATAACAGAGCCTGGTCTGTAGGTAACTTGCAAATCTGAATAAATAAATGAATGATGAGATCTTCCTTATCCCTTATAGAAAATATGCTGCTCTTCTGGGCTCATGCTTTTGAGGGTGTGGCTTTCCTTAAATAACAATGAGCAAAAGGTAAAAAGGGCCAAGTGTGAATAAATAAACCAAATTAACCTGGTAATTAAAATGATTAAGAAATTCTAATGAGAGTTTTCTCAATTTAATCAAAAAAATCAACACCATGTTCAAAGAACCACAAGGTCAGAAGTCTTGCTAGACTTATTGCTACATATTGCTAGACTACAGCATCTCTATAAAGTTTGTCAGCAGTGACACTCAGTAAGTGCTAATATTTGCTGATAGAGAGCCTGATGCTAGACTTAATAAGAGCAGAGGACGGAGACCAGCAGGTGACATGGCTACCTCAATAATCACTGACACATTTTTACAAGACAACTGACCAATGAGCAACGTCCAGTCTGGGTGCTGCACTTTGTTTAATGTGCATTTATACTGGAGAGATTTGATTAGTGATAATAAACAAATACAAAAAATGTTTTTCTCTACACTTCACAATATGTGTAAATTATATTATTACAGTGATCTTCATATGACCATAAAATAACATCTCTGAGGTAAAATAATTCTCTGTTGATTTTATATAAAATTCCAAGTCTATAGAAATATCATTTTGGATTTTTAATAGCTTAAAATGTTTGTGAAAAAGAAGATATAGGCTACGTTCACACTGCAGGCCTTGATGCTCAATTCTGATTTTTTTGTGAAATCCGATTTTGTTTTTTACGTTGCCATTCACATTTCCAAATATATGCGACTTATATGTGATCTCCTGTGTGAACTGCAGTCATACAATACAAGTGTCCTGCATGTGCAGTAGAGGACGCAATGACATCACAGGCCAGGGTGCTCTATGTTTCCGAAAGTAAAAGTGGATGGTAGTGCTGGAGCTCCTCTAGCGGTCTTTTACAACCATAAAAACTCAATCTTTTCAATATAGTTAAACTAATACCCCGTTTACACTACCCTTAAAAAACTGAGCCGAGACCGGTCCGAGCTCAGTAACTGAGATAACTTGTCGTGTGTGAACGGAAACAACCTGAACTGAACCGAGATAGACATAACCGGACCGCGCTAACTGCAGACCAGTTCCCGAGGTGGGTTCGGCTCGGTTTTTTCCTGGCTCGGTTCTCTGATAACAAGAGCGCATGAGCAGAACGCGTCATCGCCGACTGGCTGAACATGCCGATTCACACTCCATTCAAGTACATCCGCGCAAGGTTGCCGTCTTCGCCTGACCCACCGCAAACACGGAAGTACAGCAATAATAATCAAGCATAACTTTCTGAATGTGACGGGCGCCGCCATTTTGATTTGCTTGATTCCCTCCTCCTTCGTCTTCTTCTTCTTGGGTTTTACGGCGGTTGACAAACAGCGTTTGGTGCATTACCGCCACCAGCTGCTTGAGTCCCTCCTTCAATCCTAGCAGTAATACCGCACATCGTCACTAGGAGGCGAGGAGTCGAGATAACCGAGATAAGTGTGACGTGTGAACGGTCGTCAAAACTGAGCTTGGCCTGGTTACAGATCCAAGCTCGGACCGGTCTGGGCCTGGATCGGTTTTTCAAGGGTAGTGTAAATGGGGCTATAAATACTGCTCTCTGCATCATCATCTGCCATGGTTGTTGTTTTTCTTTCCGCTTCTGCCTAGCAAGATGCAGAATAGTGACCTTTATCGGGTATTAATGACGTTCAGGTTGGATGAATCTGACCTGGCCGTTTAGACACAGGTTGCATTTGAAAAGATCAGATTTGTATCGGATTCAGGACCACTTAGC
Organism: Cyprinodon variegatus; assembly: GCF_000732505.1. Taxonomy (NCBI): domain Eukaryota; kingdom Metazoa; phylum Chordata; class Actinopteri; order Cyprinodontiformes; family Cyprinodontidae; genus Cyprinodon; species Cyprinodon variegatus. Next base: position 1,739,542 of record NW_015150522.1, on the reverse strand, counting down.
CAAGTGACCTGGGTCGGATTGGAAAAAATCAGATCTGTGTTGTTCAGACTGCCATGAAAAGATCAGATACAGGTCTCATATGGGCAAAAAAATTAGATTTGGGTCACTTCAGGCTGCAGTGTGATAGTCTGTGTCCGAACGTCCGCCCTATCACTATATGGAGCACTATATAGTGGTTACGCCATTTTAAATGAGTGAACGTGTAGTGGATCAAAAAGTAGTCTATCATCTATGGACACTAGACGATCAGATATATCCCAGAATGCTTTGCAAGAGCTCTCCTCGCAAAGTATCATGGGATTTATTGTCACAGTGGTCCGCTGTCACCACAAATAACAAAGATGGCGCAGGCACCAAGCGGGAGGCGGAGTTATGTGACCAAAGGGGAGCGAAAAGTAGTGGCCATCTCTTCTAATGGTCAGTTAACTGAGTTCACTATAAAGTCCACTGTATAGTCCCCGCTCTATATAGTGATTGAGGGATCTAGGGGTTAGGGTGGACGTTCTGACAGAGCCATATTAAAAAAAATGGGTTTTTTTTGTGGTACCTAGATAATAATAATAATTTCAAACATATTTTTCCATTACTGTTAAATAAAAGCATTAATTATTTCAGTTGAACATAGTTAGCTGAATCTCTATGTAGTGCTGATACCCATAAAAGAAGACAAACAATGAAAGCAAGTAGTGAAAGCTCACCGTATCGAATCCTGTGGTCAGTAAAAGTTCGTCTTTGGCCCACAGGATGCGGGAATCCTTGTTGCTCTGAAGGCTCTTAGCACTCTGAAAGCAAATAATAAAAACAGACATCTTAAACATGATTGAATTCATAAATACAGAAAATACAAGTTCAAAGTCAACCTTATCATAATCATTAAGAATAGTTTGACTTTACAGGAGAATTTCCCAGTGGTTTCACAAACGGCACCTTTCCAGTAAAAGAAAAACCAGTTGCTGATGATGTGAAAGAAAAGTTTACATGTAGCAAAGATTAACAAAAAGTGTGCACTTGTGCTGCTATGACTTCATTTGCTTGGTTTCTATGGTGACTGTATGTCAAAACACTGCTTAATAGGTGGTCTTCGGGGACAGATGACACAGAGGTAATAAGCAGAAACAACTAGGAGTGTTGAAATGAGAGGAATGTTTGCAAAGACAACACGCTCAAGCTGAAGAGGTTGTGCGATTGTGGGGGATTTAGCAGGTATTGTGCTCAATATAGCTTCAGAACCTGCAATAAGCAAATCTGTGGTGTAACTGAGCACAAAAGAGGAGCATAAAGAAGTAGGATTCCATTAATCTTGTCCATCAAGTATTCAAGTATATATTCCATAAAAGCTGTTGCTTTTAATGCAACACAATCTCACTTTAGACCCTCTAATCTTCTGCACATTACAACAGCTGGTAATTGTGCATTAGATGCATACTTACACTGGGCTTTCCCACTAGATAGTGGCACATTTTTCCACCGAACAGAAGCTGTTAGCCTCTAATCTCACCCCATCTCTCAAAATTGTTGTTTTCTTTTTATAGCCACAATACCTCAAACAAACAATCCTGAAAGTCTCCACCATGGCAAGAAGACAAAGCCTTCTTTCTGTAAGTCTAAACCTGTTCTTGGTCTGTGCACACTCATTCTCTTGTTACCAATGACTGACCGCAGACAACAAAACTATAAAAACAGAGCAGAATTTAAGATCCCGTGTTGCACTCCTGAATACACAGCGCCTCACAGAAGTATTTGTAACGACTAAACATTTTTGTCATGTTGCAACAACAAACCTCAATATGTTTTATTAGGGTTTTCTACACCAACGCAAAGTAGTGCAAAACAAACCAGCACACACATCTACATTAGCAGGCCAGTACGGGTGCAACGGCACATAAACATCAGTGTTCAGTGCAAATCACAGCTATAAAGTCAAACTTTGGTCCACTTTCACAAGGTTTCATTTAAGAGAAACAAAAAAATATATATATGTTTTTTCTTATTTTATCCAGCAGCAAACAACGACTGATTTTCTCACTTTTTCCAACATTTTTTTTATCAATTTGTTCAACATTTAATATTAAAATGTTACACAAAAATAAAGCCACTGAAAAATTGCCAGGTTTGTTGTTTTGTTATTTTCAGAAAAGACATTATTGTCAATAAACGAACCAAAAAAGTCAGTAATTACTTATAAATAATGTTGATATACAGCTAATCAGTGCTGAGTTGTAACTGAAAAAGTAAACCTGTTAGAGAAACACCTGAATGATGGAGACAGGGTTTATACATGAATGATTAACTCTTATTTAATGCTTTTTAATGCTCTTTTAATGCTCTTAGAAATAATCTTAATGCCATCAACAAATACCCATGACTTATATACATATATATATACACATATATACACACACACACAGCAAAATCCTTCACCATCTTCACGATGGACAGGCTGCTGCCATGTCCCAACTTCCTCGTTTTCCAGCCAATTTGGTTCAAATTTGCATTTTCCCCATTCTCTAGCCTTTTCTCTGCCTCAAGCTTCTTTTCCGAAGCATTTTAATGCCACGATTATCAAATTTAATTAATTTTAATGCCAATTAAGGCCTTCATTTAAAAAAATAATAATTTAATGACTTTTAATAACCCACAGAAACCCTGGGATATTATTTTAAAATAGCAGATTTTGGTATTCGCTGGAAGTCATAATGCATTGTTTTGTTTTCATATTGCTTTTAAAGCTTCTGCACTTTTATTAGATTAGACATGTTCTGTTTGTCGACAGAACAACTTTGTATTGGTTTAAAAATATGTGTTAAATCAAAAGGGCAGCACCAAAGATCTTCTGTATAAATACATGATAAATCTTGTCTAAAATAAGGGCAAATATAATTTTTGCAGTACGGACAATTTTATTTTTATTTTTTTTGCAAAGCATTTTAAACTGCATCTTTTTTTCCCCACCATGCTTTACTCTACTCTGCATTTATTTCTCACACACAATCCTAATAAAACACTTAGCAATTTGCGCTTGTAACAATCCGAAACATGTAAAAGTTCAAAGGGTATGAAAACTACTGGAAGGCACTGTAAAGTGGGTTAAAGGGTTACATGGACCTGTCGGATCTGCAGCTGGAGCTGACATGAACACAGAGAGATTAAACCCTGTTTGACAGGAGTTCTGCACATCTGTGTAGGGAGGAACCAACATGCCCTTCCTGTTAATAATAACTCCTCACTCTTTTCTGCTCTCCTCTCACTCCCAGACTGGAGGTTTTGGGAGCAAATGCTGAGAGGAAAGTACAGAGGATGTGGTTACTTCAACATTGCATCAAATAAGAGCTCCACTGCTCCAAAATGGTCCCCAGGTGATGCTCATTTACATACATATGGACAATGAATGAGACACTCTGATAGTTGTTTCCAGGCACAGCAGCTTTTGAGGTTGAAGAAAAATGGGGGGGAAAAAAGAGGCTTTCACTTTTGCTAGAGGAACTTCTGCTTGTTTTATTTATTTCTGTGCAAAGGAATTTGCCAAGTTGACTCCCTTCTCAACAGGGTGATATAATAGTATGTTATCTTTTTTTCTGAAAATGAGGACCTAAAAAGACTCTTAAGATGAGGGACTAAGCACATTACCATTCCTGTTAACAGAGGAGTCTTTTTGAAACTGCTAAAGTGAGAAGACATTAGTGGGCTGTAAATTTTAAATACACACACATAGAAATCATTCTTTTTTTAATACGGGTCAGATTTAGGTTTGTTAATTTGTATGAATAGATTTAAAACATCAAAATATACTAAATGAACAGGATATGGCTTTGTGTTACCAGAACTTTTCATGGAAGTTGGGTAATCTGCAGGCTTCTTGTGACTGAGTGTCCTACTTCTGAGTATCCTATCCAAGCATTGGCTCTTGCTTAAACTTCTTTATGGTGATAAGATTACATGAGATTTAAAAAGGTTTCCGTTTTCAACACGTATAATTTTCTTATGTAAAATCCTGCTAAAACGTGTTATTTGTATGGAGTCTGTGTAGAAATGGCTTTAGCTACAAATAAATAGCTACAGAAATAACTTGGAAGCTTTAGATTCTTTTTTGAATGTTGATGTGAAAATTACATAAACCAGAATAAAAGTATATATTTGTTCATAGTGGAAGTTTTGGATTCTAAGCCAGACTTCTTTTTAAGAAAAATGGATCCTGGCATTTGCTCTGTACATACACATCTATATGATATTTATTCTCCGCATCTAAATTCCAGGAAAAAAGAGAACGCTTTGTACTTTTGCAGCCTCAGTCTAAGACTTGTTTTCCCTTTATTTCAGATTTAAAAAAAAGGTTGCTCACATGATTTGCTAAGAGGAAATTAAAAAGTGAAGATATGGCCACTGATACATTTTTTTTTCTATAACTGAAGTCATGAAGGACAGAGAAAAGCCTTTTTTTAATAAAAAAAAAAAAAAAAAAGAGAGAAAGTTTGAAATTAAACTTCCCAGGTTTTATCAATTAGATATTACGTTTTGTTTGACTCAAAAGGCCAGGATCTAGAGCAACAATTACTCACCAGTTTACTCTGTTTTTTAAATAGAATTTATCAGAAGAATAGAAAATAAATAAGAAAAAAATGAGCCAAGTAAAAAACCTGAACAAACTGAGCTATACCATATGCATATTACAGTAAGTCTTGATGCTCAATCACAACTTTTTGCTGAAATCAGTTTGTGTTTTTTCTATAGTTAATTGCAACTGAAAGAGATCAATCCGAATTATTTATGACGTCAAAGTGACCCACATCCACAGAAGGAGTATGTGGACAACACAGGGCAGCACACTGTTTACAGATGAAGGAAAGGATGCTGGTGTCTTTGTGTTATTACTTAGTTGTTGAGCACTGGGAGCCGGAAATATCACAAGCACATCATAACCCAACAAGTAGTAAAATGGGTAAGAAAATGCCGAGCAAAAATGTTCACAATAGTGTTTTCTGGATGAGTGCCAGTTCTATAAGGACATCTGGGTGCATGTGTGTCAGAATAAGTGCAGTGATGTAAGAGTTGGATGAAATGTGACATGAGGATTTAGACTGCAGGTGGTTACAAATGTAGTTAAAAGGCACAATTTTAGAGTTTTTGTATGCAAAAATATCAGAATTGGATCATTCAGAATGCTGAGAATACAATGATAACATGGATTGCATGCAGGTAAAAATATCCGATACTGGCAGTATTTGCCTATTGTGTGATCAAAGCCTTCAAGTACTCACGAGTAATATCATTTGTGTCAAATGCAGTACTTAAAGGTTAAGAGGACGATTTTCCCCAGTTTTTGAGAAGACCCGCCCTCTCCACCCTGTACCCGCTTCCGAGAAGGAACGTCTATTAAACACGTGTGAGAGCATGCACGAGCCCATTTCTCCCCGTGCACGCTCTTTTTGCATCCCTCATGCAAGCTTACTTTCCAAAAGAAGATTTGCAATTTTTCCACAATGTCAGACTCACTACCGGTTAGTGAAAATGGGGACGAGCAGAATAGGACAGCCCTATGTAAACATATCACCAGAATGATTGACAATTAGGAGGACCACTTATTTTGATGACCCATTCACAAAAAAACATCCTCCACTATAGCTTTGAGTCTTTAAATCTTATTTTACTTTATTTTTAGGGGTAGTGTAACAACCTTTTACAATTAGATCATACTGTTTAAGGTTGAACATCCAAATTGGTCTTTTAAAACAAAAAATGTTCTATAAATGGAAGATCAGAACTTTTTTGATCACAAACCCTATATTTTCATATGTGGGTGATTGTAATTCCAATAATGTTTGAATCTTCCTCTGTATGTAAAGCACCTGTGCAGGTATAAAACATCTGTAGCCATTTGAACATAGGGTGTAACACTGTTGGCTTAAACTGAATATATAGTTCTCAGTTATCAAGGAACTCGATAGCACTCTGTATGTTCATGCAGCAACGTCAAATGCACACATCAATGTCTGCACCTCTCTAGGGGATGATTCGTCTTTTGACTGAAATTGTCTGCATGTTGAACAGATGTTTTATTGCTCTTGGTGCGCTCCTTAAAAGCTTTATCGTCTGAGAGGATTCGCAAAATATTCTGCAGGGCTGACTTTTTAAAACAATTCTGAAGTAACATGACTAAAGCTCTGACACAGTTGATAATAAGTCTTGGATAGAATAAACACCACAGTAATGAGTGAAGACCTTTTATTGGTATGCAGTCCACTAGTTTGTATCATGCAGGTAACAGAGCTCAGGGATGTCTTGATAAATCCATGCTTGACATTGGGTGGAAAAATAATAGCGGTAAGCAGTAGAAGACCAGCGTAAACCCAGTCCTAATAAAGCAATAGATCAGAAAGACTAAAGCTGGACTGGTATAAACAGACTGAATCCATTGCCACTGAGCAGTTCATCACCAATAGAATTGGCTGATTACCTTCCAAGGGCAAGACAATTCTCTGGCATTCGGACCAAACTAGGAACAAGTTGAGATCAGACTACTTTAAACTGCTCTGTGTCTGTAACACAGAGTGTCTTTTAAGAGCCAAATGTGGAGCGTGATTCATACTCTTGGCTGGAGCTTCCACTTGTGTTTAAATAATATGCACAATTTAGGAGAATAAATTCACCATCATCATTTTTTTTTGCCATATTCAGCCTTGCTGACACATAGCTGAGAGGCAGTGCAATATATATCACAAGATGACAGCATTTCCTGTGAGAACATCATGATGACAACCTAATTAATTAATAAGCACCATACTTTAGAAGGATAAATCCAAGTGCACTATTACCCTTGGAGCTTTGTGCAGCAATACTGCAAAACATAGAGTTAATATGCTTAGGCTAAGGCTGAGCAGGTTTAATATTTGCCATATTTACAGTCCAATTTTTGGGGCACTGTGCTTGGACAGGGGTCATAACCAAAAGGTAATGGTCCAGTTCTCCTCTGTGGAAGCTGTATATTAACCCTGCACATATTAGAGTGTTTTAGCCTCCTACATAAGTATTGCTTGTTTGGTCGATTCATGGTTTTAAACTGGCAGCGGGTGTTACTGCTCGCATGGACGATTGGTTCAGACAGTTCACCAGACCACAGTGTACTGTACATCAACTCATGCCCAGTTTTATGTTGGTATACACTCCAACCAGCTGCAACTTCTACCCAAAAATACAAATCTCCGTTTGACACAACTGGCAGCAAAGTAACAGGATTAAGTCAGAGCAATTACTCTGCAGGCAACCTTAAAGAAATGGTGCTACACTTTATGGATATCCAGGACATTACTAATATTTGGAATTTCTTGGACTTGTATGCAAAAGAAGAATGCTGGTGTTGAAATCCTTTTCTTGATATCATCAAAGGTTTGGCAAAAGCAGGGACACAAGAAATTAACTTAAGAAAAACAACTCAAACAAATCTAATTTTCTCCTGCATCAAAGCTACCACTACAGTAATACAATTTTAATGAAAACCTTTCTCTTTATTGTTATGGTCTAAACGTTTTTGTAAGAGAAAAACAACAATAGAACTTTTTAAGTAAAGAAAACTTTTCATATTTTGAAGGCTTTACTGTGCTTCCTGCTCCAAGAGAGTCCATACAAGGCTAATAAACTGGCATCAAGTCTCTCAGCTGACATAATGTTCTGGAAATCACCCCAACAACATCACACCCATATCCTGGGACACGAGCTGCCTTGAGCTGTCGGGTTAAGATGTCTCCAGGACTTGGCAGCTGCAGCCAAGGAGAAGGGTTTCGGATTTGCTTTAGGCTTTTGCTCACCTTCTCCTTGTAAAAGCAAAGTTTTAGGCTAAGGAACCGCAAGCGAGCTGCAGCTGCTACTACTACAGTGGCTCAAGGGCAGCCAGAGGACACAACATCTGGACTTTGTAAGTGTGTGTGAGCAAATCTGTTTTCCTCGGCTGCAGTGGTATATGTATATTACTGAAAAGACACTGACCTAAGTGCATTTTTTAAAGGCAAATGCAACTTAAAGAATTCAACAAAACTGACAATACAGCGAAAAAGAGGAAAGAACGGTGTGAAGGACTTAAAGTCTGAGATTTTTTTCCCCCCTCTGTAGCAAAAACCAAGGATCCAGCTTGATTTGAAAAACAGAAACAGGACAAAAGTAGGAGGCGAAAAGAAAGAGCTACACCTGCTTAAATGTCAGATAAAGGAAGTAGAGGAAATCACATCACATCTTGAGAATAAATATTACCAACACTGGTGTCAGCATCAGAGACGTAGCCATTTCTTTTCTCCATTTATGAAATGATAAAGGAGAGGAAAGTAATTCCAGCCAGGATGAAGGCATTGGCAGATAAGCCAATGAAAATCCACCTCATATGACACTAGAATGGGTTCACATGAAGGGTATGCACTTTGCAAGCTGGGATGCAGATCCAGCAAAGTGCCAGTCAGCAGTCTGACCAATTACAGTTTTATGAGCCTATTAAATATCCTCTCTCAATATAAACAAACGAGTATCACTCCATCTCCTTCTGTAGTTTTCCCCCCTCAGCTATTTAACTTCTGAACTGTAACAGACGGTGTGCACATCTGTGTCACTAGGCAAGAATGTTGATTCAACCATCAGGACGAATATCAGGTGTCAGTGTACACATATGGGAGCGATCACAAACCATCTCTCCAACGACTCTCTTTTAGTTTTTTCCTTTCTCTTCTGTAGATCAGCTCAGATTGGCCGTGGAGTTTTTCGAATGGTGTGAAGGTGCAGAAGAAATGATTATTTCTGCAACCCCATCTTGACTGCTGTGCTGAGGGCCTGCATTCAGGGTGAAGTGTCAGTCATTTTCCTCATCTTAACCACTGTTTCATTTTATACTGCAGGAAAAAATAAAGTACGGAGCATCTAATAGCCTAAAATCGCAGAGTGTTATAAATACTTTAGGGCATGTTTTCAAATTAAACTTCTTTGTGTTAGCAACATTGCCTGCACAGCACAGCACAGCACTACATCACACAGGTGCTTTTGCAGCAGCTTGTTTTATTTTTATCTAACCTGTTTCTCATTTTCACTGAGATTCTCTTAAGTCTTTATTGATGTTGAGCACATTTTGTTAAACCATTTTCACTCAATAGCCATTTCCTTGCCATTGTAATCACCAGCACACCAACCAGATCTCAGTGTTTTGATCTATTAATTAGTCTTTTACTAATTAGAAGGTTTTCTTCTACTCAGTTTGCCATCATGGGCCATTTTTGCTGTGTTTTAATTTAGAATGGGCTCCATCGAGAGTCAAGTATAGCTCTATAGAAGCTTCTAGAAATAGGACAGAGATAGGGGCTTGAAGATGAAAACCAAACCAGCCGCTATATGCTTTCATTTCCTCTGTCCCTATTGCTATTTTTTCCCTCTCCTAATTGGAACCATATAATACTTTGTTCATTTCTCCAGAATGTCCAGAAGCCACAAACTGTTATTTTCATTATTTCTTCCTATGCTTCCCAGCTTCTCGCATACGAAAATAAATGTGCAAGAGGATAAGAGCTAGACAGGGAGGAATAGTTAGAAGGACATATAATGTGGGAAATCTGAAGGATTGTTTTTTTTTTAACTAAAATAAAAGGTGAAGATGAATTTAGCATCAAAACTTAAGGTTACACATATTACAAATTATGAAATAAACCCTTAGGATGCAGTCAAGCACCAAAATGAACTGAAGAAAAAAGTATTTTACTAATAAATAAATAAAACTACATTAAAAGATAAGATCAATTGACATGAAAAATAAATATATATATTGAAAAACATCAAATTTGGTCAATTATTAAAAAAAAACATTAATGTCATACAGATTCAGATAGAGTAAAATATGTTAACCTTACCCAAAGCTCAATCTTAGAAAATTAAAATACTACCTAAAATACATTAAAAGGCCATTTTAACTAGAATTTATTTTTCTTTCTGAAGGATCTGTTAATTTCTATGCATTCAAAACTTGATTTTCCTCCTTCAGCATGAATTACTGTATCAACGCAGCATTGCATGGAGATGATCAGCCCGTGGTTCAGCTGCCCAGGTTTCTTTGACAGCGGCCCTCAGGTCGTCTGCACTGTTGGGTTTACTGTCTCTGATCTTCCTCCTCAAATTACTACATAGATTATCTTATTTATTTAGCTGTGTAGTTTAAGTTTCCTGTAATTAACAGAATAATTTGATATTCTCATATTCTGAAACACTAAATTTGGGCTTTTGATTATTCTTCAAATAATCATTACATATACAGGAAATAAAGGTTTTGATGTTTCACTCTACACGTAATGAATTGATATAATATAAAAGTTTGGCTCTCTGATATGAAATATAGACATTTTTCATTTTAATTTAGAAACTAGCATGATCATTGCTAATAGCTGACATTTAAAACACAGTAGCATTATTACATGAAAAAACTCATTTGCTAAAAATACAGAAAAGAGCAGTTTGAACGGCTTTATGTCAACTTTGTTTCTTTGCTTTCCAAGAGTCACTCATTCCCTCCTCTCATTTCCTTGGTGTCAGCAGATGAAAACTCATGTGAAGTAAAATGTGGCTGACATGTGAGCCAGAAGGAAAGTGAGTGCAGTTTTGAAGCCTGGTCTAGTCAGCAGACACCAAGCCAAACCTGCAGATCCTGAGAAAAATGGTCCACAGCCTGGACTGTTCCAAAGGTATTTATGGTTTCCAGGGTGAATGGGATATCCAGAAGCCTTTTCTGTCCATCATTTCTTAGCTTTTTGGATGCTGTTCCATTCCAGTCCTTCTATTCTTACATTTAAGTATACAGCACTTAAGCAATTGGAAAATCTATTATGAAGAGAATGGCACAGACTAGGTGCATCAGTCTTAGGTTTTTACTATATTTATATTACATATGTTTTTCCAATCTTAGCTGCATCTTCTAAACCCATTTCTATTAAGTCATTTAAGGTACATACGCCACCAGCTGTCAAGACTCAACCAATGTATTTTGGGCAAAATAGTTTAAAATTGGTGGGTTATAGGGAAGAGTGTCTTTAAACGTCCCTGTACAGATTATTAATAAGTGTGAACTTTGACTAGGCCTTTCAAACAACTGACTAAAACTTTATTCAATCTGCAATTGTGTTTAATGTTGTTGGCTAACCAGAAGGTGAACCCTGACCTCAGTATCAGATCTTCTGCATCCCAACATGTTTTTCCTCCAGACCAGACCAGCTTCCCTGGCTCTACTAAAGGAATCCATTCCCACAGCATCATACTGCCAATACCATTGTTCCTCATAAAGAACGGCATTTTACATGGCAGGTAGCAAACTCCAAATCTGACTACTTATGGCCTTTTACCTACTGGTAGACTATGCTTTTAAATTAGGGTACTTCTCAAGACAGATGATTGTTTATTTCTAGCAGTATTATGGTAAAGGGAGCAATCAAATAAAATTCCCGTAAAGTACATTGACATTTGTGGTTGTAATGCTACTTAATGTGGAAAAACAGAACTACATCATAAGTCATAAATTCTCTGTAACCTTTGTAGTTTTCTGGTAAAACAATCAAGTTTCAGATATTTCCCCCCTCACTGCTTTAAAATTTAGAAAGTACTTATGAGCTCTGAGTGACAAATTTGGAAGCCATACAGGTCAACAACTTGTCAGACACAGGATAGCTTACATCTATGTATTCGCTTGATTCTAAATGGAAAGTCTATTTTAACAAGTCCCTGATGTGATAAAAAAAAAATCTTTAAATCCAACCACAGAAACCATACGATGAATAGAAAAACATTAGCCGTACTAAAGTTCATATGGAAGTAGGGCCAGTTTTCTGTATACACATAAAATTTGAGCTTTTGTTTCCAGAGGAGTAGAAAGAAAGCAAAACATTTAATTAATCTTTTATGTTTACATTACTTTCAAAGCTAGAGGTTAAACTTTAAGTTTAAAATAAAAATGGAATCAGATCTCATTCCTATTAGTCGTTATTCTGCATTAGTTATGACAACATAACATGCAGAAAAAATGCCTGATTTTGGTAAACTATTTATTGTAAAATTTAGTTTCAGGAAGGTCGTGTGATTATACTGTTGTGCAACATTATTTGTAAAATTGGAAATCAGACATTAATAAATAGTGATTTAAGATTATAGAAATTTATTCAAAGAGCTGGGTTTTATTTAAAAAAATATATAATACTGGACATGCTTCTGTTCAATTCAAAAATACTGGAATAACCCTGAAGGGAATTCAATAATATAATACATTTAATAAATATCAAAGATCTCCCTTTTTGGGTTACAAGTCTAGCAGAGATTACCTAAATCCTAACAAAACACTACCTGACAGTCGTGTGTCCTTGAAAAAAGTTGAAATAAGTTCTAAATGTTTGTATTTTTTACCGAGAAACACATAAGGTTTAAAAACGTTTGATTTTGACAGATTTGGACTTCATTGAAAATTAAAGTTTAGAAGATAGCCTCTAATGCTAAAAATATATATATATATATGCTATGAAATGTTAAGTGTTACTAATATGGTGTGACAGTTTTAACATGGGGTGGCATTTGAGAAGAAGCCAGGCACCTAATATTGCATTGGTGGTTTCTGGTGTTATTTTGATTGAAAAGGACGACTAATATTTTTAAAGCAGAATTTATGGATAAAACAGCTTGCCATAAGCAGTACCATCATACCACCATTCCAATATTTGTACTTAATGAATTAAGTAAACCTTGTTACTGTGCAAATAACAAGTAACCTCATGTGACATATTCTGTGTGCTAACATAATCCATAATCTTATTTGCACTGGAAGATGATTAGAAAGTTTTTTGTGTTTCTTAAATTTTATCAGCATTAAAATAACCTGCCTGCTCTGTGCTTTTAATGAATCTTCATTGTGTTGGGTCATCTTGTTTAAACAAATGCTAAATCTCTGAATGACCAAGTCTGAAATGTATAATATTACACTGGGCAATGGAACGGTGAGACGCACAATGAGATTTTATAAACCACATCTTTTATTTGTGATAAGAAAAAAAGAGCAAAATTGTAATATTGGTTTTTGTAATAGGGCTCTCATAAAACCATAAAGATAAGGACAAGCAAACCATTGAAGGTACAGTGTGTAATAATTACAGGGATTTAGTGACATAAATTTAATATATCTATATGTATGTTATTCATTATCACCTATGAACTGAAAGACTCAAATCTTTATGTTTGCCTTGCCTTAGTAATTGCTATTTAGAATCACATAGTAAATTGGTTCGCATTTGAGGAGGCTGACATCTTTTGCGCTAGACCGCCAGGGAGACTAAGCAGGAAGATACGCAACAGGATGAGTTTTGCATCTAGAGGCTAACTGCTGGAGATGGACAGAAAAAACAGCTGAAGATCAGTGGAGCCTGCTGGCGGACTGAGCGGCAGAGCAGAATGAAAGAAGCCTTCAGCTGGTCCGTTTTTGTCTTGGAGGTAGGACCCCAAAACAGTCCTTATAGGGCTAAATTAAAATAGCTTCTTAAAAGTCTTTCACAAATCTTTTAAGAGCATTGTCTGCTTCATCTGTGGTCAGCATTATTTTCTGTCTTCCATTATGTCATGTTGTGCATGTGCATTATTTTTTTTTTAAGTGGAGAGGGCGGGTGTTTTAGAAAATTCACGAAAATTCTCTGCTATACTTTTGACTAAATTAAAGCACAGTTTTTGAAATATGGTAAAATATTTACTCACTTTTATTTTATTTTTAAGCATTTGTTTTATATTGCTTTAGCTAACTGTTAAACTTTTTGAGTAACTCAAAAAGTTTACTAAGCATAAGAGGCTGAAGAGTGGCAGAAAAAACTTTTTCTTTTTTTTTCTATTTTACAAATACTCTGTTCCAGGAACCAACATGATTAACATGCTGATTGAATTCCCTGAATGTGTGTTTAGATCCAAAAGAAGCAATAAGCAGCCAGTGGAGATTTCAAATACACATTTGGTGATCTCCTGGTTTTTTGATGGTTATTGTGGTTGACGCTCCAGCAATGAATATTCTAGAGATGCACTTAGTGGCTTGGAACTTAAAATGCAAGCAGGGATCTGTGGGGCAGAATGGGCACTAATGACAGATGGAGGAATGATGCTGCTGACAACCACAAGAACTCCTGACGCTGTGATGAGAATCTGCCTGCCAGACCTGCCCTTCAAAAGTGGATAAGGGCCTCCAGGAGGGTGGGGACTTATGAAGGCGGGCTAAGCAACAGAGCAGGAGCAAATCATGCCCATACTGTTGGATATATCATGAAGCACCTAAATTTCCACAGCCTGACCAAGCCCTCTGGTGCCTGTTGTCACTTATAGCCACAGTGGATGCAGCTGGCTGACTTTACTCCATCTCTAAAACCACATCACAAAGCCTCACATCTTCAAAGTACCCCTGCAGATTTGCACAGAAACATTAGCTCTGAGCAGGGCATACGTGTGCGAGGTATATAGCCTTCATGGGTGACATTTATGTGCAACCATGAACCCCTCTGACCACTCTAAATCATGGAAGCTATTTTGTGGTTTTACCTTTCTTCTTCTGATATTTCTTTGGTGCACATTGACAGTTTCTTTAGTTGCTTTTTTCAGAAATAATTAATTTTGAAGTTCTACAAACAAAGAGAAACAAAAAGTACATTAAAAAGAATAACACGTTTTAAAATCTAGAAAAATTGACCCCAGGTTGACTGTATTTGCAGCATCCATGTATATTTCTGACAGCTTGATATATCACCTCATCATGACTATGTTAACAAATGCCTGAGCAGACGCTGCTGCCTATTCTGAAACAAATAATCTCCAGTTATGACAGGCTATTGGTGTTCCCCAAATGATCACCAGCTTTACTTGGGTATATTGTTTATTTAGCTCTAGCGTGAAACCACAAATTCCAGTTGAACCCACTGCCTTAAGAAGCTCAATTAGAAAAGAGATGACCTAAGCTTGCTTTTGTTAAGAAATAAGGGAGTGTTTAATAGAAATGTGTGAGGCCGATTAAAGAAGAAAAGTAGTTCCCAGTGTTAAAAGGTGTGATGTTACAGAACATTGCTTCGGTGTTTAAGAAAGAAAAATAAACAGTCTCAACAGGTATGCACACCTGTGTCCCATTCCCAGCCATGGTGGCAAACAGCAATGGCCTGGTGTGAAAAAGTTGTCTAAGCTTGTATTCTACTTAAGTCATCCATGCAATGTGATTTAAAACTAAGACTGCTATAATACACACAACTGCCAATAAGTTTTCACAGTATTTAACTTTGAATAATAATTTGTTTTTTATATTCATAATATGATATAACTGCTCTTATCTAAAAAAGGTGAGCAAAACAAACTGTTGTTAAAATGCAAGCTGATGAATGAAGGACTTGTTTTGGTCTCTAAATGTCAGAAAATAAGGCGGATAATATACAAAATGAAGTCCACACCCATTTTGAGCAGCATAAGAGCACTGCTTTCTGTGCACAATTGTTTTATGTGAGTGTATAGCAGTGTATATGATAGACGTAGACATAGTCATTCAGGCTGATGTACATTGTTATACAGGTAGTATAGCTTTTTTCAAAGAGGTAAAGTGATCAAAAACTCAACTAAATAAAAAGAGGATCAGAGCATCATCAGTTCAGGATAGCTAAGAGGATCTTCATCACGCAGTACAATAACTTTATGGTCTGAAACTCATGGTTTGTTTTTTGCAAAATTTAAATGAGTGTCTTGCCCCATCGACCTAAATGAAATTACTAAACTAGGGCTGAAACACTTAATTGGATAAATCATGATTAAAAAATTACTGAAATAATCGTTTACTAATTTAGTAATAGATTGATATTGCAACCCACTTAGAGCAGTAATTACAACAAAAATGTAAACAAAAGTATGTAAAAAATTAGCATTTTAAATAAAAAGTCGTCTGTCAATTTCAGAACTCCTCAAGTGGAAAAGTTTTAGTTTCACCTGATTTAATTTCTTTAAAAGTCTTCTTTGGGAAACTTTTGCTATTCCATTATTAATTGATTAATCAAAAAAATGATTGACAGATTAACAGATTTGCAAAGTAATCGTTAGTGGCAGCCCTAGCCTCAACTGCCTTCCATAATGCAATCAAGCTCTACAGAGCTATGCTATTAAACCAATATTTGAGTCAGATGTGCTAAAGTAGAGATGCATTTAAAAGTTACATCTTTAGACCACTGCTGTAGCCTGAGATTAAAAGGAGGCTACTCTCAAATCCTTGCTAATATTTGCAAAACAACATTTAATGGTGGTTCATGGTTATTTTGAGGGATACATCATGGACCGTTTCAATGCTTTACTTGGCTGAACTTCAAATATTGTGCAACAGTAATAATGCGTGAAATGTTACCATTCCTTGAGCTGTGAGGCAGTGTGCGGCAGGGGCATTAGTTCCAAAACCACGTATACTAAACTGCCAGAGGAATTAACTCACCCATCCAAAACACTTCAATCACGGTTCCAATCATTTTCATGGCTACAGTTGTATAACATGAAGTATCTATGCAGGCAGACTGTTTCTATAAGCAATATAAAGAATGGGTCGCTCTCAGGATTTCAGTTAATTCCAGGATGCTATTATGATTAGATGCCACCTATGCAACAAGTCCAACCATGACATTTCCTCACCTCCACTGTCAACTGTCAGTAGAGTATATAAAGTGGAAGCTATTGGGAATGACAGTGGCTAAGCCACAAAGTGGTTTGCTACTTCAACTGACGGATTGGGGGAAAAGGATGCAGACAACCATAGAGTGCAGATGTTTCCAAACTCCTGCAGAATCAATCGGGACATCCAAACGTTATGTTTCCTTCAGATTAGATCAAGAGCAGGGTGAAGAGAGCTTGATGAAATCTGTCATCATGGCTGAGCGTCTGCATCCAAGCCATATGTCACCAAGTGCAATGCAGTGTTAGATTCAGTATACTGACACTTGCATGTTCTGTGGATTTACGAATCATGCTTTTGAATCTCGCAAGTTTGGTGTGGATAAGCTTGAATAACCTTCCCAAAAAGAACACTTTTAAAATGAATTAGAGCATAAATAGAGACGCGGTCCAAGTCTATGATCTCACAAAAGTGCTTCTTCCAGAAAGTTAAATACCGCTGGAAATTATTAGGTCAAAGAGTTCTTTTCGTATAATCACTGATTCGCATAAACCTAGCGGACAACCTCCCAGATGAGCTGAAACTGATAAAGATGATAAGGCTGGATAAACGACTGGAGTTATCACTTAAGTTAATCTCAAAATCCAGGCAGGTGAGCAAATATTTTTGGCAAAATTGTGCATGTTAATCAAATGTTAATATGTCCACACGATCAATTTTTGTTGTTATTTAAGCAAGGTGAAGGTGTAGTAGTATTTTAGCCAGCTGACTGGTGGTATGCAGTTTTTAATTATGGAGAAAACTTCAATAACTGCAGGACTTTTTATGGAAGCTCATTAAGATACAGGCTTTTATTCTGTGTTATATTTTCTATATGACACACGACAGGATAAGGATCTAAAATGTTTAGTAACCAGATTCTTGTGGTTCAGGAATATTCTTTTTTTAATTGTTTTTGATTAAAATATAATGTCCCCCATATGAGAAGACTGGGATACAGTAAATACATGATTGGTAGAACATTGTTTAGAAAAACACATTATTGTGGTTTTCAAACATCAGGGCATAAAGCAATGATGCATTAAGGTGTATTTCAGTCATCCAGCTACCCAAAACAATTATAAAACTTACAAAAAAGCCCTAAATGGCTTTATAAAAATACATGTTCAAAAACCTTTTTAAACAAGCAGCTAGTCTGCTCTTCTAAAAGAGCCCTCCTCTACTAACCTTTGAGAAACCTTTAAAAGAACAAAGGTGTTTTGCTCTCGTCTTAACACAGCTTTCCAAACATGTTGCAGAATAACTGTGATTCGATTATTCTGCAAGCAGTGAAACACATGGCATTTGATGCACTGAACACCAATCAGATTTCTAGTACATATTTCAGATTACTTGAAAACCAATCAGATTACCAATCAATGAAATAGTCAGATCACAAATAAATATGTCAGATTATCTTTTACATCACCAATAAATGAAATAGATGGCCTTTTAGATTGCCAGTAGACCAGTTCCATATCCAGTAAACCAGCCACATTAGCAGTAAGATTACCAGTATGACATCCAGTTTGCCAATTAGATTACCAGTATATTAATAAAATTACAATTTAACAAGTCAGATTAGCAGTATATAATTAAATTCAATAGTAAATGGCAAATATTACTAACCAGACAAAGTGTACATGACCAAATACCACTTATGTATAGTAACTGCATTAATTTGTGCTCTCTTCTAAAGATTCCCAACTTTATTATACTAAATGACCTTAGCATTAACTTAGTAAGGTACGAATATCCTCGGCTGAGTATTTCAAATGCAATATTTGCTTACCTTGTGAAGCTAAAGAAGCTGTGACTTTGCACAAATACACTAGTGTCAAACATTCTCAGATCATCTATTCTACTGTTAATAATTGTTACAGAAGCCTTTCACTGGGATCCCAGACATCTTGCTTTAACTGTAATGTGTAATGTTGTCACAACCACTTAATGGTGCTGGTAGTGACTACAATCAGCCCAATGAGTCAAAGTTGGAAGAAAAAAAAAAGTCAAGCAACATGGTGCAGAGAGCTAAAAACGCTATGCTCTTGTATGAGGACATCTGGTCTTAGGAGATTTAAATGATTTTAAACAGTAGGGACATTACGACAGTAAGTAGGACATTTCATAACTAAGCTTAACTTACTGGATGCACAAAAAGGAAAGATTTTCTTTCAAAAATTGTCTTTTGGGTGCATTAAGTACTTTGATGAACAATAGGAAGCCTCCTAAGTCTCTATACGTTGTCAATATTGTAAAAACTATTCATATAAAGAAAGAAAACAAGCTTTAATGACATATCTTGCAAATTTGTCAGCAGTGATTTATGACTATAGTTTTATTAAAACCTAACCAAACTGTTTTTCTGCTTAATCAGTTAAGTCAACTGATTCTAAAGACTGTTATAAACTATAATTTCATAATCAAATAGTTTTGGCATGGCATTTTCCATTCCATCAGTTTCCAATGTCAATAAATCTGTTGATCCCTTTGTTAGTTTTGATAAGTGTGTATTAAAAACAGCCATCATATATTGCTAATGAATTAGTGAGACAAATTAAGTTTAACTGAGCATTTTTCATCTGGTAACACTTCCTAAATTTGCTTCAGAGCTTGTATTTGCTTATTTTAATTTAAAAAAGATGATCTATGTAAAATAAGCGATGCGTGTACGCATAATCACCAGAGTGACTCATGTTGATAACTGCCCCAATCTGCCTGCTTTTAATCCCACATCTCTTATGAAGCTCCGCATCCCAACCACAAAGACGAACTCAAGTAATTAGGCAAGAATATAGAGGGGAAGAAAAACACAGGGTTAACTATTCCATCCAGGAAAACTGAAATGCAGCAGCATTTAGTCACACTAAGGTCAGTGTGCCCAGCCAAGGCTGGAGCAAGAGCTGCACTTTATTTCCCTCGAGGCACACTGAGGTCGGTCTAGCTGTATCCTAGATCCTCATCTTAGTTTTTCCATTGAAGACAAACCATTCAATATTATAAGAATAGAGTTTCTAAGTATTTTAGTAGCTCATTGGATCTGCTCAATAGTATGCCTATTGTTAAAGAGGAAATGTTTTTATTATTATATTGTTCTTATAATGGACTGATTTACATTTAACTGAACACCCAAGATGTAACAATAAATGTACTTTCAATGCTGTCCTGCAAGGCCCTTTTAAAAAAGAGCTGCACATACCTTTTAGAATTGGCTGCACTACCTGCTTTTAATAACATAGTGAGACTGGGGATGATACAATTAATCAGACTGTACCCGATTTTTAAGAAGTAATAATCATTTAATTTGTAAGCGAATAATTAATTATCTGGAGCATATATATCTTTAAGTTACATTTGTTTTTGCTCATTGTTTACATTTTGTAAACAATCTTCAAGTAAGCACCCTTTTCTACCCAATCAGAGGTAAATTCAAAGGTCCCATATTTTACTACTGTTCGCCCCACTGTTCATCTAAAAAATGGTTAACAGATCAACTAATTAGCTAAACAAGTGTTAGTTGCAGCCTTACTTGAGATATATTAAACCTTTTATCAACTTGTTTTTCTCTAAGAGTTTTTTTTGGAGTCTGTCAAACTACAAATAATCTTATTAAGCAAATTCTAAGTGACCTTAAAACAATCTATAGTTAACAATTGTTAAAATACTGATACTAAGTGTATAAATAATACTTAAGGGAAAATGGAGGATGTTCTTTTTGCGGGTGGATCATCAAAATAAGTGGTCCTCCTAATTGTCAATCATTCTTGTGATATGTTTACATAGGGTCGTCCTGTGTGCTCATCCCCAATCAGTTCTATGAATTAGCAATTAGTTTGTCTGTCCTTTTTTCAGTTTTGTCATCAAGAAGCTGATAGATTCAAAGGTCGATTTGAAACCTTTAATCCCTTAATTTCTTGTCTCTGCCAAACTATTACCATGAAAGTTCAGAATTCTAAAATTTGAGATTGTGAGTAAACTTTAAATTTAAAAAAAAAGGAACTTGCTCAGACAATATTGCAAACATTTATTTCAGTCATAGAAAAATCTTCCTATTCTGGTGATAACAAAAATCTCTGCTATTATAAGAAGATTCGTAATTCTTTTTTGTTTTGTTTTAGTATTACTTAAATTAATCATCAGGAAATAAAAATAAATAACTCTAGACTATGTTAATTATTAGTTCCAGAAGTTCTTTTCATATAATCATTGTCTAAAGTGTAATAATTTTACTGATACTAAATAGATTCAAAATAGGAGACATTTTCTTTCTCTATTTTTGTCATTCAGACTTAATTTTGATGATTATTAGTATGATTTAAATTATTATTTAAATCACATATTCTAAACAGGCTATCCCTGCTAAAGTACATCTTTTATACAATAACGTCAAAAAATACCATAAAAGTATCTCTTGTTATTGTGATGCTTACACACAAAGTCCAATTCACAGTAATAAAAAGATACACCACCCATTGTTGGCTCCAGGTGTGTTCCACATGTGTGCACAGGGACTTAATTAGTTGGAAAATAGGGGTCTCTAAGCAACCAGTTCACTAATGAGGCCTCCACTTACAAACAACACACACACATGTGAACAAAGATCTCTCGGTGCCAGCTGGCATTCACCCTTATCCTTTTCCTTCAAATAAAATAAAAAAAAGACTAGGAAGGAAAAATCTTTACCAACACCCTGAAGCATAAACCCACAATCACACACATGGAAATGAATAAAAGAAGAAAAAAAGGAGACCCTGTTCATTAGCTAAAGCAACTGAAAACCTCAAACCATCCTGATACCAAGGCAATTAGGCCCTGAGCTGCTTAAATTACGTCTCCAGGATTCTGTAAGCTATCCTTATGTTTATACAGAAACATACAATCTAAATAAAACATCAAACTAAAACCTCTGCAACATGATCAAGTTACTTCTAAAGGAAAAGGGGCACACAGAGGAGTTACCCTAAGTCATAAAACCTTCAACACTGACAATTCAACCCTTGCTGGGAACTATCCCATCCAATGCAGAGGACGGAATATGCAGATTTCCCTCCACTGTTCGGTTAGCCCCTCAGGACTAAATCCTATCTCTTCATTAGCAAAAACTTTTGCCAATTCTTCCCTAACACCCATAAAACTGAGACTGGCAGTGAGGTGGTAGCCAGTAATGCAGGGAGCTGAGAGATGGAACAAAAGAACAAGAGGAGGAGAAAACAAGGGGGAGCTGGACATCTGGGATGAGTTAACCGCTGGCCATTACCAGGTCCTAACCCAGCAGGGTCTGATGGGGGTGGGTGAGGGTGGGCGATTCAGACATGAACTGTTGGGTGTGTGAGTGATTGGAAAAGAAGGTGAGTTTATACAAAGGGGCAAACCACAGGAATAGAACACAGCGGTCACAGAGAGGTGAATTTAGTTTAAAAAACAACAACAATCAAATGCATATTTTTTAACTGTGCATAAAAATGTGGACTATGAAACAACACTGGTGTGTTTTGTTTACATTTAGAAAGTTAATCTTACCCTGAACTCAGCTAGTAATAAAATACTGAGCAAATAAAAAAAATAAAAAAAAAACACTGGTCATAAAATCCCTTTAAACTAAATTTCCTTTTCTGTAAATATTTGTTAAGTTATATTTGTAAATAACACATATTGGCTTATTGTGGGGTTAAACTGTAAAATGTGTGAAGACAGAGATTTTCAAACTAAGACACATTTTTTTACATCTCCAACTAATCGCTGACTTTAAAACATGTAAGTAGACCTTTCTGTATGTGCAAAGCAGAATTTAAGCCATTTTGGTAAAATGTGTTCTTAGAATGGCTCCTCCAGCTTGAATAATAAGTATTAAAGTCATCTCATATGTGCAAAAAAATCCCTACTAACTTATAAAATAGTTTTTCTGTCACTGTCCAATTGATTGCCCATGATGTTTTCTTTCTTAGATTATCCAGTTTTACCTGGCCATTCTGTTTGGACATGACAAAGATGTTTTTATGGTAGATTTAAACACTAAAAGGGGAAGGGACATTGAGCAAAACATGTGTAGGAACAAAGAGGCCTCCTTTAAAATTCAACAATATCATCTTTCTGTTTTGCCTTCTCAGTCCACAGGGTTCCTACACATTTTTCATGTCAAAATCCCACAGTTTTCCAGAATGAAGGTAGGTAGATTGAGAGACTGAAAAAAATACAATGCAAAGGGACCCCATTTCTCTCTAGCTCTTAAAATCTATCAGACGGAACTGAAAGAAAAGGAGGCAAGCGCCACACATCCAACTCTGCCTACCTGTAGTAAGCTTAAAAAAGAAATATGTTTAACTTTAAAAGCAGTTTATTATGGCTCCGGTGAGAAACATAAGAACGGAGAACACACCTTCCAGGAAGCTGGGACTGTGTAATTCATGGAAGGGTATAAAAGATGGTACTGTACTGAAACCACTATGCTTTTCCTTGGCCCTGCCCAGCGCTCCCTCATCACATCCAAACCCCTTTCTAGCCCACGGTGCTCTCTAATTTCACCCAGAGCAGCAGAAGCTCGGCCTGAAAAAGAGGAATCTGGCCCCCGAGTCCAGCAAACTATTCCCTTTTCCAGTCTGCCTCGTCTTCCAGCGACCGCAGATCGACAGCTCTATGGCCAGTAGTGGCCCAAAACTATGAAGGGTATTTTCGGCTCTGTAATTTGAAACACACATGGCTCAAACACAGAAAAACAGATCCACAAACTCAGCAAAGGCAAAGACATTGGGAGGTAGATCAAAAGATGCAGACAAGTGGAAGAGAGACAAACACCCACACAGACACGTGCCTCATTAATATCAGGTCAGTATGACCGCTTTTTCAAGTGGAGAGGCCGAGGAGCTTTGTGGCTGAGACCAAGAACGCAGAGTGCAGGCCTAAAAACACAAAGATGTAAAAGCGACTTATCTAAAGAGGCCAGGAAAGGAAATTTATGGTGGGGGAGGTTGGAACCAGGAATAGCAGCTACAGATACAGAAAAAGATTGTTCAACACTTAGACCATGTTTTTCATCTGAGGTCAAATTTAACTTTCAAGTGATAGTCACTTTTTTTTTTTTTTTGTGAACTCTGACCAACCAATAAGATTAGAGACATTGATCCCTAAAGTTTTGGGGGATAAAAATCAAATACATATAAAGGCTTTTGTATTTAGGAATAAAAAGCCAGATTAAGGCTAAACGTAATGAGAAGTAAAAAAACAAAAAACAAAAAACAAAAAAAACAGTCGTCATGTACAGCTCATGGAAAGAAATAGCATCCAAACAATTTTTTTTTCTCTTGTGCCAGCTATGTAAATTTAACACCAAGTATTTACCAGGACTGTAATTTCCTGCTGTAATCCTATTTCCCATAAATACAGCGAGTAGGACTGGAATTAGGAGCTGTAAATACCCCACCTGACTGGTGGTGGCAATGGGCGTAGTTGAAGTTTATGGGGAAAAATAGAAATTATATTATAACAGTTTTTCACATTTTGCCACAAACTTCTATGCATTTCATCAAGATTTCATTTGATAGGCCGGGAAGAAGCAGGACATGATTGTAAAGGGGAGGGAAAAGGATGCATAGTTTTTTTCTTTTACATATAAAATGCAAAATAAATGCTTGTTTGAAAATCTCAGCCACATTTTCTGTGATATAAAATTCAGTTTAACCCGCTGTCCTTCAGAGCCACCTAATGAGTAATAATGTTGATCAGGGTTCCTCAATTCTTCTCACTTTGAGGGTTGAGTCAACCCGAGATTGTAAACTGCTTGTGATTGGCTAGTCTTCAGGAAATCCCACCTCTTCGGGGGCGGTACCTTCTCCTTCCTAGCTGCAGCCAATATTGTAGCAAAGCATCTTCAGTCAAATAAAAAAAAAATCTGACTTTAACTAAATACAATTGCTCATAGGAGTGTTTATTATGTATGTACTTTTTTGTCTGAATTCTGGCTTATAATAATCAAAAACCACAGAGTTATATACGCTGACACTGCTGAGTCGATATGTCATTTAAAATTCTATATTTAAAAAGAGTTTATAGGCAGCTTGAATTCAAAATCCGAGTATGCACAATATTTAAACATTTCCTCACCATCACATTCCTCTGCCTTATAAACAACAAGCTGGTTCATACCACAGATCAACATTTAAAGCAGCAAGTTATGGAGAATTCAAATGGATTGCTGTAAACTTTTAATATTATTGAATCTCCTGTGTGTAATGATGCACAATGGATTCTAACAATGCTCGATTTGCAAATTTTAAAGTTTTTAGGGATCCCCAAGATTCTAACCCATTATGATGACTGGTTTATGTAGATCTAAAAGCAGTGGTTTTAGATCTACAGTGCCACCTTTGGCCCCTTGAACTGCCTGACACATTTCAAGCCTCAAACAGAGATAAACTCACCGGCCACTTTATTAGGTACAACATGCTAGTAACGGGTTGGACCCCCTTTTGCCTTCAGAACTGCCTCAATTCTTCGTGGCATAGATTCAACAAGGTGCTGGAAGCATTCCGCAGGGAGTTTGGTCCATATTGACATGATGTCATCACACAGTTGCCACAGATTTGTCGGCTGCACATCCATGATGCGAATCTCCCGTTCCACCACATCCCAAAGATGCTCTATTGGATTGAGATCTGGTGACTGTGGAGGCCATTTGAGTACAGTGAACTCATTGTCATGTTCAAGAAACCAGTCTGAGATGATTCCAGCTTTATGACATGGCGCATTATCCTGCTGAAAGTAGCCATCAGAAGTTGGGTACATTGTGGTAATAAAGGGATGGACATGGTCAGCAACAATACTCAGGTAGGCTGTGGTGTTGCAACGATGCTCAATTGGTACCAAGGGGCTCAAAGAGTGCCAAGAAAATATTTCCCACACCATGACACCACCACCACCAGCCTGAACCGTTGATACAAGGCAGGATGGATCCATGCTTTCATGTTGTAGACGCCAAATTCTGACCCTACCATCCGAATGTCGCAGCAGAAATCGAGACTTATCAGACCAGGCAACGTTTTTCCAATCTTCTATTGTCCAATTTCAATGAGCTTGTGCAAATTGTAGCCTCAGTTTCCTGTTCTTAGCTGAAAGGAGTGGCACCCGGTGTGGTCTTCTGCTGCTGTAGCCCATCTGCCTCAAAGTTCGACGTACTGTGCGTTCAGAGATGCTCTTCTGCCCACCTTGGTTGTAACGGGTGGTTATTTGAGTCACTGTTGCCCTTCTATCAGCTCGAAACAGTCTGGCCATTCTCCTCTGACCTCTGGCCTCAACAAGGCATTTCCGCCCACAGAACCGCCGCTCACTGGATGTTTTTTCTTTTTCGGACCATTCTCTGTAAACCCTAGAGATGGTTGTGCGTGAAAATCCCAGTAGATCAGCAGTTTCTGAAATACTCAGACCAGCCCTTCTGGCACCAACAATCATGCCACGTTCAAAGTCACTCAAATCACCTTTCTTCCCCATACTGATGCTCGGTTTGAACTGCAGGAGATTGTCTTGACCATGCCTACATGCCTAAATGCACTGAGTTGCCGCCATGTGATTGGCTGCTTAGAAATTAAGTGTTAACGAGCAGTTGGACAGGTTAACCTAATAAAGTGGCCGGTGAGTGTATATAATCAACAAGTGGGACACAATCATGAAGTGGAACGAAATTTATTGGATATCTTAAAATTTATCAAATAAAAAACTGAAGAGCAGAGCATGCTAAATTAATCGGCCCCTTTATTTTTAGAGCAGCAAACTCTCTCCAGAAGTTCATTGATTTCTGAATGATCCAACATTGAACCTAAATGACTGATGATTTTAAATAGAATCCACCTGTGTGTAATCGAGTGTCCGTATAAATACACCTGCTCTGTGATAGTCTCAGAGGTCTGTTTAAAGCACAGAGAGCATCATAAAGAACAAGGAACACACCAGGCAGGTCTGAGATACTGTTGTAGAGAAGTTTAAAGCTGAATTTGAACACAAAAAGATTTCCCAAGCTTTAAACATCCCAAGGAAAACTGTGCAAGCAATAACATTATAATGGAAGGAGTATCAGACCACTGTGAGCCTCGGAAGATGCGGCCATCCCTCTAAATGTTCAGCTCAAACAAGAAGAAGATTGAGCCAAGAGGCTAATGATCTACAGCTGAGGTGGGAGACTCTGTCCATAGGACACAATCAGTCGTATACTGCACAAATCTGGACTTTATGGAAGAGCGTCAAGAAGAAAGCCATTTCTTAAATATGTCCATAAGAAGTTTAAAGGTTTGTAAGAATAAAATCTTGCAATTCTTTAAAAAGCAATGACAAAGTATTTTAACCATTGTCTTTAGTGAGGGTAATGTGTAGTTCTAAAATGAGCAAACATGAAGCGTTAAAGGGATATGTGACATGTTTGCAAGCCATTGTCCACTAAGGAATAAGAAAATAAAATGTTGCATGTAAAGGGAAAGAAAAATGCTGGAATTGCTTGCATAAAACCCATAAATGAGTACTGCCTCATATGAATTGTGTTTTTTCCCCACTTTAGCCTAGAGAAATTTCAAGTGTAATTTCTGACCTGCTTTAACCAACTCCAGCTTTCTTGGGTTATTTTTCCCCAAAACTATTTTAAGTGTTGACCCTTGTCTTGATGAGCACAACTAGCTGTAACTCATATGAGCCAACAGACCTCCCAGAATCAGTATAAAGTCAAAAAGCTTGGCCCTTTCTCTGGCCATCTCCTTTCTCTTTGTGGCCCCACTGGCCACTGGCCTTCTTCCAGCCATTTCTATACTTACTCACCAAAGTTAACAGCAGAATAGGCCTAAAAACGCCTCTAACAGCAGGCAAAGAGAGAATTCTTTGTGTTGAAACCACTAAGCAAGACAGCAATGCAGTCTTCTGTTGCTTTTTATGCTGTAAGGCAGCTTCACTGATCTGTGCAATCAGATTACAGCAGTGCTAAAGTTTTAGCAAGCTAATGATTCAGGTCCGCACCCTGTTGACCACTCTTCAACAGAAGGGGTGCTGAACGAAGCTGCAGAGGCTCTCCCATTCTCCAGAGAAAGTTACACATCTGAAAGCAGTCAGGGTGAGGCTCTTCTTAGTCTGCTCTTTGGGATTTCCAAAACCAAAGCCTCTGACTGCCGGACCTTGTGTGTTTCAAAGTTTCACAAAGGGGGCGGGGGCAGAGCAAACCTCTAATAACTTTAATCTGTGCCTCAACTTTTGAAGGTCTGAGGTGGTTAAGTCATATGCCGTGTGAAGAGGACAGTGGGTTGGACATCTGCGCATCTTGGTTGTCTCTGTGGTAATGAGGCCAAAAGAATAAATCAGAGAGTTTGGGGAGAAGGAGGAGCATCAAGATAGCAATTAAGAAATTTGGATTGGCTGAAAAGCTTTTTAGTTTAGTAGGCCCGGGTAGAACAAGCTGAGGAGGGACTCCGACATTATGCCTGATCAAACATTTTTAACTAGATAGGGCCATGTTTTGAGTTATCATCCTTGTTAAAGACCTACTGAGAACACATTCCTATTCAGTTTATTTATATAGCTCCAATTCACAACACAAGTCATCTCAGTCAGATTTGTTAGGAAAACCACCTGATTGCATCTAGTCATTGACTGGCAAGACATGGTCCTCCTGAAGGAGCTTAACCCCGAAATCCCACATCCTCCATCACCGCCCATTCCGTTCCAGACCACCTACGCAATGCAAAGCCTGTAGCCTTTGTGGTTCCTCCTGTCTTGCTCGGCTCAGATAATCCTCGAGGGGAGCATGCACGATATTATTATTATTAAATTTGTGGGTGCAAAAGAGGCAGTAATGAACGCTTGATTTAATGACATAATCAAAACTCAATATCAGCAGGAATCACACGTTTCTACCCAAACATTTCTTTTCGTTGTGGATCTTTGTACTAGGTATAATTAGAATCATACAAAATTGGTTTGTTCTCTACTTCCCAATTCAGCATCTCTTCATCCATGCCTGTGTTAAGAAGTTGTAAGATGCACTATTGGAATCTGTTGTGACTGGATTTGATAAAACTTTTAAGCCTCTCAGGATAAAATAAATATTTTGATCATATGGTATGTTGAAGTACCAATATTTTGCATCCAATAATTTAATTAAACGGGTTTAGTTTTGGGGAATGTATAAGAATTATGCTCTAATTTGTAGTAACCAATCTGTCGTTACCAATTTTTTTAATTTGATAAACCAACATTGTTTTTCCTGTTTGGTTCGATTGCAATTGCCCATCTTTACCTGGCCAGCTTCCAATGGAGTCGGAATGGAGCAAAAAATAGCTTCGCTCCGTATTTTGACAGTGAAGGACGGAGAAGACATACGTGGACAGTGACGTGCGGGGGAGTAGCAGTGGATGTGGAATAGTTATGATTGATTAACACGACTGCAAAAGTGTGGGGCGGAGCAGTGACCGAAGATGTGGAATCTGGGGGTGAGATGACAACCTTCAATTGCATTTTGTCGTTGATTCTTAAGCAATCCCTCACACCCCACATGCATTTAGAGACAGTGGAGAGGAAAACTCCCTTTTATCAGGAAGAAAGCTACAACTTAAATAGGCTCAATGTGAGCGGCATTCTGCTGAGGCTGACTGGGATTCAAGGAGACAGAAGCAGACATAGAAAAAGAAACAGAGATACAAAAGGTAACTGTTAACTAGCTCCACAGGCGGCCCCATCCAGGAAAAACACAGCCAGGCCTATTTTGCTAGTCACAGTAAAACAAACGGGACTACACTAGAAACAGGCCAATCTCCAACATCTATAAACAGAGATGCTGATGGCAGCAGCACAGCTGATGTTTCAATCTATGATGGAGTCACAGCTGAACGGGAACAGACCAGGTGAAGCTACTAGGATGAGGTAAAAGATGAGAGAGCATAAAGTTCTGAGTGGAACGTGAAAAACCTGCAGAGTGGGAGAATATAGACAGAGTGAAGTAAAATAAGGAAAAGTGGTCCCTATGTGATGCAGCAGCCTAAACATAAAGCAGCACAAATACGTCATAGGATAACCAAACTATTTTGGATAGGGCACAAGAAAGGTGGAGCCACAATGGGGCCACGTGAACTTTACTGTACGAGTTTTCAGTACAAATCTCCCGTTTATCCAAATGATTCTTCTTCTTTATCTTCTTGTAATAAAATTTGATGGCAGTTGACCAATTAACTATAGATATACAATTTAAAATAGTTAATAGTGCCATTAATTTTTAAAAGGTTATCTTGGTATGAAAGAGAAACTTTATTTACCAAACAACAAAAATAAACCTAGTGACCAATTTAAGTAGCATTTTCTCTTTTTTTCCCCCCTATTTGGTAAAAAATTCAAGATAATTGGACCACAGCTTATAGTCATATCAATATCCTAGGGAAGCATTACAAAGACAGAAATAATTGGGTACAGTAAAAAAAAAAAAGTATAGTACAGATTTTTAAATTGCTTCAATTCTTTAAAGCAAACAGGAAATCTGGGTTTTTGTTAAAAATCTGAAGGTTTTCAGGTAGGAAGCAACCTGTGCCAAACATGAAAATAATAAAAGTTTGGCTAAATGAAATCAAGCTCTGATGATGATGAGGAAATATGGCGCTTGCGGTTCTGATGAGTCAAAAAGCTGACCTTTTTCCTTTCCTTTAGTTATTTCATATTTTCCTATTTGTTTCTATCACATTCTGGACTGAAATGTAAAATACCTAATAGAGATAATCATAAGTCAAGTGTTCTTGGTTCATTCAAAACCAAGTTTCATAAAATTCAACAATGGGGGAAATTCAGTTCATCTTTTGTTGGTCTTACTGGACCCAGAAAAAAAACCCTTAACAGTCCAGGAGCGATTTCATGCATAATGCACCTAAATCACAACAGCCTGTATTTGTGTCACTGAGGTGGAAACCAAATAAAATTAACGAATCCCTTTGGCATAATTAAGTGTTTTACATCACACCTCATTAAATTACACTTAAATTAGGCTTAGTAGTTAGGGAGAGTATGTAAGAAAAAACCTATAAGCTCCCATTGTATGCTGGGAGAACAGAAAGCTCTGTTAACTACAGAAAACCTTCACTATGCCTCTCAGAATGATCTGAAAAGTTTCAAAACAAATAAAGAACGCATGGTTGATCCCGTAGTGTAAACAGATGAAAGAGTCCACACATGTACACATAGCGTGAACACACAAACATTCTCTCCCACTCACTGCCATACAAGCTGATGTGCCTCCCAGGTATTTCTGGGATGAGATATTTAATATGCTGCGGCATGCGGTGTTTTTGCAGGATTCCTCGTATTTACAAAACCATAGAGCCCACGAGGCAGGCTGAGCATCCCAGTAATTAAAACATGCTGGGAGGTCCACCAGCGAAATGTGTGAGAATATTTGCTCTACGGTGAACAGCATCTTATGACACTCCTCCTAATTCCTCTTCTCTCAGCCCTGAAAGCTCGACCACTTCGTTTCTGCGCTGCTGATTGTTCAGGAGGCGTCCTGTTGGCTCAGACGTGGGGGTCATTGAGAGATTTACTCTGAGGTTGACAAAAAAAACAGACTATGAAAGGAAGGGTTCGCACTGTATCAAAGAAGGCCGGGTATCGTGGGAATTTGAGGGCAGGGATTTCACCATGTGCCCCACATTCATAAATCAGTGGAGGGTGAGTCATCGAGTGGCCAGTGGTGAGTTCTCTGTGATTTGGTCACCAAGTTTAGTGTATCTAGAGTGGAAAAAAAAGCCTTTTTGCTCAAATCTGTATATATGACGACCACTGATGATTTCACCCATAAACCAGTGGTTTTCCTACTGAAACAATTAGAAGATCATGATATAAAAATTGAACTGCAGTCTTCCTGTGCACTAAGCAGCAGCACCTCTGAGAGAAGTTGCCTTCAGCTTCAGAGGTCTGGTGGGTCTTACCTGAACAGGTGTCAGCTGGGCTCTGGGATCAAACACTCTCAGCATCTTGTCCTACAGGAGAAGAGAGAAGGTTTAAAAAAACGACAATGATATTTCTCATAAGTAAATATTCAACATTTACAGTTATATGTAAATGCATTGCTATTTCTACTGTATATCGATATGTCACAACAGAATTAGCCTTTCAATTAATTTTAAGTTAATAGTGGGTCCTTCCACACTGGAGAACTGCAACGAATTGCAGAGAGAAGAAGCTCACATTACAAAGAAAAAGAACATGGAAGACTGCTCTAACTAGAAGCAACTAGATTGTGGTTTTTGAGAAAGTTGCTGTTAAAGCACATTTACTTTTTCCTTTCTCTCATAAACCTGAATCTCTCTCTTTTACTTTTCTTCTTAAGGCTCCCTCATCAATAATCCATGGATGAAAAAAAAGGTGTTTTATCAAAATGGTGTGAAAATGAGCGTCAGCCAGCAAATTTCTTCCTATACACGATAAACAAAAAAGTAATAAATCCTGCTTAAATACACTAAAATGTAAATCTGTATCAGTCTGTGTGCTGAGGAGCATAAAACACATGAAAATTAACCAGGGGACACTTCTCAGAAAATATTGGCTCAGCAGATTAACTCCTGTGATGACCCATGAGTTGGACTCAAAAACATGTGTCATTAAAATATCTGCGTAATGTTATGTAAAAGCAGGCTTAGTTGGCACTGCTGAAGTAATCTGAAGGGAGCATTTTATCAAAGATCCTACTGCTGGTGCATGATGAGTGACTTATTAGCTGCTTTAGATTGTTCAGGTGAAACCATCTCATAGATCTGCAGGGATCTGACACCTGTTACAAATAGAAGCTAGGAAGAACCTCGTGTCACCCGCTGGTACTACACTAAATTCTTGATGTTCAAAATTTTTCCTGCAGCTGCACTAAATTTGCAGCAAATTGTGATTCTATAAAAGAATTTTGTAGTATGAAAGCATTGCCCTCTATTATGCATGAGGTCCCAGGAACTTAAAAACAACGATGCTAGATAACTTCATCCTAGTGGGTTTTGTGTTTATAGCGATGCCAAGTGTTCTCTTCCTGAGTGATGCTCTTAAATATACCCCTGTGAGTGAAGTCTGTGGAGTTTAATGTATGNCTAGTGGGTTTTGTGTTTATAGCGATGCCAAGTGTGCTCTACCTGAGTGATGCTTTTAAATATACCCCTGTGAGTGAAGTCTGTGGAGTTTAAAGTATGTATATAATTTTACAGATTGCTGTAAGCCAGGAGTCTCACCCTTCAGGGATCTATGTCCTGTCGGTACCGATCCAATGCACCGGAATGAAATGGCTGAATGCCAGTTTTAGGCTGAAATCCAGTTCCAATGACTACAGCATCAAAAAACGTGTCAGCTACCGCTTCCACCACCTCGTCATTTAAAGGTGTAGTGGAGGATGTTCTTTTTCTGGGTGGATCATCAAAATAAGTGGTCCTCCTAATTGTCAATTATTCTAGTGATATGTTTATATAAGGCTGTCCCACATACTCGTCCCCATGTTCACTAACCGGTGATGAGTCTGACATAGTGGAAAAATTGCAGGTACAATAGCGGGTACAGGGTTGTGCATGACAGTACATTTTTTTTTTTTAGGTGGAGAGGAAGGTCTTTTCAAAAATTCCCAAAAATCCTCCACTATACCTTTAAACACAAACTCCTCATTGAAAGCACAACATTTTTGATTGCATATTAAACCTTTGACCTTCCCTGCAACCATGAGAGATTAGTAAACCCTCAGCTTACAAATTTCAATGTGAAAGAAGACAAAATGTAGCTCTGGCTTTAAATGTAATTAAAAGATACACGATTAACACTAACATGCTTAAGTCTTGAACGTAGTTTTTAGTTTTCAGTTTGTAGCTACACTTAAAAAGCTCAATCCATAACCAGGACACCAATATGCTGCTTCCAAGACAGTGATTCACAGCCATCTCACCATTTCTGCACTTTCAAAGCAGTCAAGCTATGTAATGATAGTCTCACTAAAACTAGAAGACATTGGCCCCCGAAAAGACAATCTACTTCCTGACTGATGCGATTTGTTTCACAGCGTGTTAGCTGAGTTGTGTGAGCATTTTCAAAGGTTAGGGGTGTGACTCAAACATCAAAAGAGCTTAAAGCAGGGACACAAGGATTTCTCTCTATGGGGTGGATCGCAGACAGCTATCTGCAGACAACCTGTGTCTAACCAATGGAGTGTTTTTTTTTTAAGTTGACCTGCTGTCTTAGCCCACTCACAGAGCCCAGGAGGCTTTAGCCCTGGAGTTGAAGAGCCATAAACAGTTTGTCAGAACCAGACCAAGGTGTCTCCAGTTCCCCTCCAAACCAAAGACCCATTACTGCACCTTTTACTTCTTCTGCATCATTTCCAGTCAAGCAACTGTCAAATGAAATGCTTCATTTTGAAAAAAATCTGGATGTCATGTATAAAGAGATTTGGGGGGCAGGAAGGTATTTCTGGTTCTTGCTTATTCTCTCAGTACAAATGATGCCTTCCCTGATTCCCCCCCTGGCAAAACAACACAGGTATCACATCTGTACTACATTATTAAGAGGCAGCATATTTCTCTATCCATGGCTTATTAATCAATAAGATGCAAGGCCCTGTCTTTAACAAAGCAACACGCATATAGACTATTAACTGAAGCCTTAAAAAATGTCCTTTTTATTTGAGCATAAATGCAGTAAAATAATGTTAATGCTATTCAAGTGTTTAGTCATTCAATCAGAAAAAAATCACACTGATTTGGAATGAAATCCTGTGACCTCTCCGTGGCCTCATACTGGCTGACCCCAGTCCCCCTAAACACAAACATCACCTGACAAAGCAGCCAATCAGAGAGACTTGTACGTGATTGAAAGGAAATGATGTCTAATGGGATCAGTGTGTGTCGCCCTTCTATGTGCAGCCGTAGCTGTCATTTAATACTTGTGTGTGACTATGATCCCAGCGACTGCTCCACAGATGGAGATGATAGCAGGTAATGCTTATGAGCACTTAGGCTCAACCATGCGACAGCAAATATACACATGTCAGAGGGAATCAGGAGGCTGACTACAACACTAAAAGCCCACAGAGACACACATACGACAAGTGTTAAACCGTGTTTTTTTCCTGTTATGCTTTTAGATAAACACAAATGTTGGAGAATCTGATCAAAGCTTTATCTCGTCTTTATTCTGATCCACTCCGCAATTAAAATAGGCATATATTTGTTATTTTTGACACGAAAAGCCAACATTTTTATAAATAAATACCTTTTTTCTGAGGGTTTTAGATTTGTCTTTGTCTGTGCAGCCCACCCACGAATAAGATGCCCCCCAGCTCTGTCTTTAGGCCTCTGTGACCTGAGAGTAAGCCCCCGGCTCAGAGAGCACTCTAAGGACAACACACAAACAAATCTTCTCTCTATGACCTTTGGACAGGGATCCACCTGTTCCATCCTCTAAACTTTAACTAAACATTTTGACAAATTCGTTTTCCACAACCTTAAGGATTTTTTCTCTAAATGTCATTGACCTAAAAGTTTAAAAATGTTAACTTTTATCCAAGTCTGCTATAGAAAAATAAAACACGTATTTGCTTAGATAAAATATAAATATAACAGACCTTCTTATAAACAATTACACATACAGAAGCTTAAAAACAATCAACCCTGCCATATATAGGCAACAGCATAATGGCAGTGGAGAAGCAAATACTTTGCAAGAAAGAGATTAGTTGTGGTTTTCCAGTTTTCTTGGGCATCTAACAAAGTGGTGTTTTTTCCCCCCAGAAATATTCAAAGTTTTTGCATTTCCAAGTTCTGTGGAAACATGGTGAAGGACGGTCTAAGTTTACACTCTCTTCCAAGAGACATTAGACATCCTAAGAAAGTGTGAGCATGTTGTCCAAATCAGGAGCAAAGACACAGTTACTCCCAATAGTCTCAATAAAACTCAGATTAACTCTGTTCTGAGGAAGGAAAGCCATGACCCCTCCCCACCCCCCACTAAATGTCTTCAGCCTCATGAAGCGTGTCATAAATGGACACAAACAGTCCATATATGAACTCAATACCAGGAAAACACCAATGCTACTAAAAGCTACGACACATATACTTAGATCCCCTGATATTTTCTTTCAAAATTTCTTTCATAGCCTGTTAGTTGAGTTTTCTTCTGCATTTTCAAAGTTAGGGGAGTGAACTAAACAAGAAAATGCCCCTAAAAGATCAGCAGTGATGCACTGATCCATATTTTTCCACTTCTTATCCGATTCTAATACTTCAACTTGAAAATTTGCATACAAGGTTAAAAAGGTAAAGGTACTTAATTTGTCATTGTGCATACAGGGTATATACTACATTTAATGGAACAAATCAAATGGATGACCAGCATGTCTTTAGTGGTGGGGGAAACTGGTAGTAGGAAACCTACGCAGCAATGGGGAGAATGTGCAAACTCCACAAAGAACAGTCCCTGCTGAGACCAGGACTCGAACCCAGGACCTTCTGGCTGTAAGGCAAGAGTGCCAACCACCACTCGAGCTCTGTTTGCTTTAATTTGATCATTATTGCTGTTGATTTCTTTATGAGAAGAATGATATGTATGAATGTACACATGTATGTCCCAAAAGGTAAACTGAGGATGGAAGGAGGTCAGAAAAGGAAGTCATAAAAACGACAAACTCCATTCTGACAACAATGATGCAGCTTTACAGATTTAAACTGACTGATCAAATCAAATATACAAGACCGTGAAGCTGTAACAATTTTTTGCAGTTCAAGAGATCCTAAAATTAAATTTATTAAAGCTTTAGACTGAATAGATCTGCCTCTACGGATCAGACCCATTTTCAATGTATATGAATCTAGATTTTTCTTCCAAATTGGGAGCGATACCAATAATATCTGCTCAGTGCATCTCTAAGGATTTCTTTCAGTAGTAGCCTTTCCTCCGCTGTTTACTTCAGGATAGAGATAAGCTTCAAATTCACCTCAGTCATTTTTTTTTTCATCGCTATTTTTGCAATATAAGTAAATGAACGTAATACTGTAGCTTTACAGTCAGGATACGTAACAAGTAAAGGAGCAAAACTTGAGAAGAACAGATTTTAACTGTTAGAGCGTGATTGCAACAACCACCTAGAGGCTGGCTTGCAGCCATTAGCTGCTCTGCGCCATCAATGTGCACACTGCATGGCTAACCACTAAGGAGTGGAATTAACTCTAATAACAGCCCAAACAAAGAAGCAAAATATAGCCACATCAATGTAATTAAGGAAACATACGTTTGGTTTGGTTCTCTTAGAATGAACTTGTTCATTGACTCATAGCTTTTCTAATATTTTTAACCTGTTTGTTCCCACTTTTAGCACTTTGGATACCTCACAGGTTATGTCAACAACTTTATATTTAGCACCAAAAAAAAAAAGTTACACTCCCAGTGCAGCACGGCAGTGGCAGCATTATGCTTTCCAGGTTACTGGTATTCCCTGTAAAGATCGACAAACACAGGTGTTTTTAAGCCGGTGCCGATATCCAACATTTTTTGACACCAGTCTAATCAATACCCAATTTGTGCGGCTGATTTTTTCCTTTAGGCCGATGTTGGTTTTATCTTCATTCATTTGCACAATAAAAAAAATAAATCACACAATGTCAACAAAGATTACACAAGTGTCAATACAAAAAAAGAAAAAATGTGGGGGAAGCATCTTGCATGCATCTGACATGATCACAATGCATGGCTGAGGAAGGCACCAATGAATCAGAAAACCCATCAACAAATTTGTTGCTATAGAAACAAGAAAAAAAATGCAAATATCTGCCAGCCAGTGTGTCAGTCCATGTCTAATTCAGAAATATGCTGTTTTTTTTCCCCCCAGAGGTTGTAATTATTTTTACTTCTTGTAGTTCCTGTATTCAAATATTTAGTAGAACTAAAACCTTGTTTAATCCATTAAATCTTGTCTCTACACTAGCGGATTAGGATTGTCTGATTCTCTTAGGTGCCTTTATCTATAATCTTCTTAATCTTTACCCAAATATGTCTACAGTGAATAAATAGTTCACCAAGAGTCCCAGTTGTTGCAGATTATGGCCAAATACACTGGGAAAAAAGCAGCTACTTGGATGCTAGTAAGACTTAGAATCTGAAGCATTTTGGGTGCCATATTAACCAAAGTGTTGAAGTTCAAAAAACAAACATAGGAGGAAAATATCTGGCTGTGCAAACACACAAATGAGGGGTCTATTCATGGGTAGAAGTGCTCACCAAACAACCACATATATACACAGACTCAACCGAATGATTACTCTCTCTTATCCCACTATAAATGCCACATAAAAAAACACACACTACCTAAACCCATAAATGCACAGATGGGATCCCTGCGTGGCTGTCAGTGGATCCGTGCATCTTTGTTTATGCAGCAGCTGTTTAATCAAAGAGCTGGAGGGGATAGTCACTCTCAAGCTGCCATTATTGAGTTATCGCTGCGCACCGAACACACACAGACGCTGGGAATCTTCATCCAGCGGCACTGTCCCGTCAGTCGCTGCGCTCGTCAAACACGCAGCACTGCCAGACGTCTGTTCCCAGTCTCCCATGGTTACTCGGGTCAAAGCCTGAAGATACAGCAGCATCTTCATCAAGTAGTCGTTATAGCATGCTGTCTGGACAGCTAACATTTGGGCCCATTTTTCACTTACAGTACCCGTCTCTTTGCCCCTACTTTACTGAATCCTCTTTTTTTCCACGTGTCATAAATATACCTTTCTCTCAGTTCAAATGAGGCCTGTCATGATTACTGCTCTTTGGAGGGGGCGATATTCCCTTCATCTTCCCCCACCCAAGCCTGATGCCCCAGTGTTTACCCTTCAGAGAAGCCGGGGATTGCAGGCACATGTTGGCTGGCTCTATTTGCTTTAATAACTCAAATTTGCGGGAGTGAAAGCAGGCCTTTGAGTTAAATGACACCAGAGTAGAACATAGCAGAAAGCTCAGAGGCCCCCCCAACACACACACACTTTCTCTCAGGTGTCCTGTTCTTTCAGGCTGCATCAGTAGAGCTGGTAGCTCTGATTAGGATGATTACCCTGTCAGGAATGTCATGGTTTTGGACATATCCTGTGATGGCTGGAGTAATTTGTTACCCGTCAGAAACAGACAAACAGAGGAAACCCAACCAGCAATCATACCCATTAAATAGGTGAATGTGGGACATTTCTGTGTCACAGGTTATTTGCTCTGGAGGACAAGTAAGAGTCATTGAGCTTATTGTGAAGTAGACTCTGGTGGCCTTGGAGCAATTTTCCCATCAGTCATTATTAGAACTCATCCAGAAACTAAAGCGGAGATGTTTGTTACTTAGGTTAATACTGAGCAACAGTTGGAAGAAAGCACACAGACACACTGGGATTAGTAAACACACTTTGTAGAAAATTAATAATAATCAAAAAATATGCAAATATGTGTTGTTTTTGGGTTAGTTAGGATTACTAGTATGATTAATATATGTATAAAAATATATGAAAATCATGGCCATTGCTTACTTAGACAATATAAGCTCAAGCTTCAACCTCATGCTTGATGCTAAGAGATTTTGTTTCAATATTCTCAAATATTGTTCTTCTCTCTTGATGCAATTTATCTACA
The DNA here is from genome assembly GCF_000732505.1 of Cyprinodon variegatus. Classification (NCBI taxonomy): domain Eukaryota; kingdom Metazoa; phylum Chordata; class Actinopteri; order Cyprinodontiformes; family Cyprinodontidae; genus Cyprinodon; species Cyprinodon variegatus. The sequence goes on along the minus strand of NW_015150522.1, from coordinate 1,700,247 downwards.
GCAGCAGAAACGCAACCAGATGATGCAGCACCACCCCCACCCACACACACATGCAGCACTTCAGAGCTGCACTGCAAAAACTACTAAAAATTGCAAAAACTTCTAAACATAAGCAGAAATTTCTTAAAATGTGTGCATTCACCCTTAATATGAGTATGTTAATAAGATGATCTGCTCATGGAATTAGTATTTTTACATTTCAAATAAGATAGTTAGATAAAATGGACTTGAAATGAGACAATTCAGTTGTTTTTTCTTATTTCAACTGTAAATTGTCTTGTTCCATTGGCAAAGAGTCTTACTTACCTGCTTAACTCAAGAAAAAATGCACTTATTTCAAGGAAAATAAGATTTTAATTTTTTTGCAATGTGGTATAATATTCTCAGACTTGTACAATAAAATAATAAAAGACCAAAGTCTTCGGCTTTATTTTTTTTAGATCAAAGGAAATATCTCCATATATTATTGTCTTTGTCTCCCAGTGCAAGTATAAACTATAATCTGGTTTTAAATATTGCTTTTGAAGTGAAGGCTTTTCCCTTCTCTGCTGCCATTCAGGCCATGTCAGTACAGGACTCATCTCACTATGAATAATGACTCCATACCAGCTTTAACAAACATTTTCACAAGGTTATTCACCCTAGTTCTGGGGTTTATTCACACATTTCACACTAAAGGCATCTCTAGGACATATAACTCACCTCCTCCCTGACTGGCTGGACATTCCTCAGCTGTTTATAATAGTGTTTAATTGTGTAAAACAGGTGAATTTGGCACCATCAGGCAACTAATAACTGTCCTCATGCATAAGCAACATATCATACAACGAGGAAGTGTATTTAATTAATGCCTTAAAGTAAATATCCACATGGATGGATTTTAATCAATGTCATGACCTGATTAGATGAGGTTTTCAACATTTTCTGAGGGAATGGAGACTAAATTGTATGAAAATTTGAACGTGAAAAAGAATTAGAACGGGCATAAACCTGGAAAATTTAGACTGATTTAATGTTAGTAAAGAGAAAAAAAAATTATTATGTATTGAGCTGCACCTTTAACGTCCCTTATTCCTGAAAACACTTTTAATCTTTTCTTTCTGTTAATCCACTACAACCTAATGGAAAGCCCACTTCTATAAAGATTGACCTTTCCACTTGAGCAAATAGATCATTCTCCCCTTAGCCCTACCCTCTGCACAATGTAAATAAGTTTAAAATGAGGTACTGGTTGTCAAACACTGAGAAACTTGTGTAGTGGGAATAGAACCCGAAAGGTCAGATAGCGATGAGACAGATTTAGGGCCCTGAGTCATTAAAACTCCACACACAGCCTGCTTCCATTAGTTCCTTAATGTCTAAGCAGTCTCCAGTCTCATAAGGAAAATCTCCTCAGGCAAGTAAGGTTTTTGGCATCACACCGTTTCACTGCAAAAACAAAACTGCTAATTAAGTATTTTATATTTTTCATGTTTATCCCTGTTTTCCTTTAAAAATGGCTCAATAATTCCTGATCTAAAGCTTAATCTCATTCCCACCCTCTTTTATGAGCATCACCTTGTTGACATTTTGAAATAATTCACCCAACAGGAGGTGTGTGATGTAAGCCAGTGGCAGCATCTAGTGGTGAAAAAATGTAACTGCAGCTAATGGCTCTACATCCAAGAATAGGGGTTACTGTAACTTTAACTATACATGATGGATTATTTCATGTCAGGTTACATAACCTGTAAGCATATCATTTCAGATTATTTTATTCAGAAGCCAACCTTTCCAAGGGTGAAACATTAAAATATCTAAAAGGTTTAAAAACTTTGTTAAATAAATGTGCAAACCCTTAATATAACTACCACACTCTTATCGTGCTGCATCTTAACATTTTTATATTTGCCCATTTCATTTAACAAAGTTTAAGCAAACCAATTAGTCTGTGAGGACATAATTTAACCTGACAAGTTTTCCCTCAGATTTTATAGTTTTTTTCTGATTATATCTATACATTTAAATCATCGAACACTCTTCAACTGCGAGTGATGAAATCTAAAACGCAAATGATTGTTATTGTTTTTTTAAATCACCGTCTGATTTTTAAGTAATTAATTTCCATTGTCTTACATTGGTATTTGATACATCAGAAAAAGAAACTTAAAGAAACCTTTGTTCGTAATGACAGATATCAGACATTTTAACCACTCCACCATAATGATCCTTTTTGGGGATATACTTTTATCAAGCCTGTA
>NW_015150522.1:1686440-1697080 GCF_000732505.1 Cyprinodon variegatus | reverse complement strand
TCATACACACTCCGCTTTGTTTTTAAAAAATATAAATATAAAAATCTTTTATTACATCAGAAAAATCAGGCATTTGAACAGCGGTTGGTACAAATTTCAAGGCAAGTCTAAACCATATGTTTACAAACTCTTCTTTATGAGATCATAAGGGGACCAGGCTGAAAAATTTGTAGAAAAACCTCCTTGTTAAACATCTAAGTAAATATAAATGATTCCTTTAAGTGAGTGACCGTCTATTTGACTGACACATTTTCAAAAATGAAGTACGGCTCAGATCTCTCTTATAGTGTCGTAATGTTGCGGTCATGTAAATTAGTCTCACCTTGCTGGAGGATGCAAGCAGGGAGCCGTCCCGTTTCCAGGTGAGACTTTGCAGCTGGTCGCTGTGTTGCTCCAATGCTGCAAACATAGATTATCAATTTAAGGAGAAAAAATCTGATGCCGAGAAGGTTGGGGGGAAAAGGAAGAATGATGAGACGCAGGATGAACAGAACGCCAGCAAACACAGAAAACAACAAGACACACCACTGTGAAAACATGACAGAAAAGCAAGACAGAGCAACATAAATTCAGAAAAGCACAATGAGGGAATGCAGGATTTACATAATAAATGAGGGACTATACATGAAATACATCTCAATGCTGAGTCAGAGGAGAGCACAGCACAGATAGTGGAAAGTTTCTTTGCAACACCGAGGGACAAAAAGGTGAAAAAATAAAAGGTGTTCCTGTTAGGAAACTTTTTCTTTTTTTTTTTGGACAAATTCCAGTACTTATTTTCCCCTTGACCACAAAACAACAGCAACCAGTGAAGGAAACGGAGGATTCTGTGGGGTAGGGGGGTGCAGCTCATGAGATGCTGGATCAGCAGTGAGCAGCAGAAACAGCAGCCAGCTCAGCTGTCATGAGGAGGTGAAAGAGGTGTGCAGTGTTTGTGGTGGGGAGGGAAATGTAAGGGGGTGGATGAGCCCAGAGTACAGTGAGCACATCCTGAGGCCAGGCTCCTCAGACAAGCCTCAGGACTGCAAAATAAAAACATTACCTCTGCTGCTCCGGCACATAGACAGAGCCACAGGGCTGTAAAACGTAGGCAGTGTCAGTCAGACAATCTCCAACAACAACAAAAAAATGACAACCAACCGCTCCTTTCAGTCCAAACACATTTCTGCTACACATAGAAACGACATGAAAGTGGCACAAATTAAGCTGTAACTGACAGACTGACGGACAAAGTACAAAACAAGACAAACTTTCTGTGACATGAGGTTTAATTTTGTCAGTGTGTAAACTCTGCAAATGCTTTCTGGGCATAGTTACCTGCTAGAGGCACATCTTGTTTGCTGGTGTCCCAAATCAGGGGAGCCTTAGTGGTTCCCACAGCCAGCAGGCCTGAGGAGGTGGGATGGAAGTGCACCAGCTCCAGTCGGCCCTGACCTGGCTGAAGGGTCAGGTCAGGACTGCTGGGCTGCTCCTTCTCAGGATCACACAAATGCCACAGCTTTACCTGCAAACACACACAGGAGAGATGTGTGTTTTACTGGATACAGTCAGAACACACGTTTGAAACATGTTCAGTTTATGATGGAGTAGAAAAAAAAACTAATCTGTGTAAATAAAGCAGCAATAGAAGATAGAGACTGATTTAACACGGGTGGTTTAGACATATAGGATGCAAAAAAATAAATAAAACTATATCAGCATGCCAATATTTTTGGCTGATATCTGCAGTTCTTTCTAGTATTGATGTACTGATGTTGAATGAATTTGTTGACTCACTAGTGCATTTTGCAGCCATGTCTTTAAAAAATGTAAGACACATGCATTACTGCTACCTCCGTTCGCTAACCATTGTTAATATTTTGTTTGATGTGTTAATAAATGTTCCTTTTTTAACTTTTGTCATCATTGTGTCATTTTTGTAGATGGAGGAAGAGAAAGAAATATCAGCCAAAACAATCGGCCAAAGGAAACCAGCAGAACACATCAGAGATCAGTCTGACTAATTTAAAATAATCAGTATCGGTATCAACCTTAAAAAAAGATAAAATAACTATCTCTTCCTAGGACCCCTTCAGACCAGACTAAGACTGTACCATAACATTAGCAGAAGTTAGATGGTCTCAACAAGTATTAAAGAGGTTTCCCAAAGTGCCTTAAACAAAATCAAAGTCTCTGTTATGCATAACAGAAAGTAGGAGGGTTTATTTTCAATGTGAACAACTTTGTAAGTGACACTGTGGCAGTACTTCTGGATCTTAGTGAATTGGAGAAGGTTCCAGTAGTAGCAGGAGAAACTGTGTAAGAACTGTTACCAACAAGTACCACTGCGGACTCGATTTGCAGAGAATCTAAAGGGGTTTCCACACCATCCATATACCAATGGTGTAATATCATACTTTTTGTAATGATCAGATCCTATGTAGAGAGAGCCACATGCACTGTGCTTGCCATCAAAAAGGTTCTCAGCTGGATAAAAGCGCACACACTTCCAAATCGTGCATAACGCTGCATAGTGAGTGAGCATAGAACAAAAAACAAGACATTTTATTGTATTTATCAGTGAAACATTAGGGGACTGGGAAAATACAACAGCACTGCGTCATTGTAGGTTAATATTTTAACCTTACAAATGTCACAGTTCAAACTTTATATTTTAGATCCTAGTTGATAGCATTTTATAGTTATCTATTAAAACAAAGAATATTTATTTATTTATTTTTATTTATTTATTTTATTTTATTTTTTTTGGTCCTCTGGATTACTTTTGACTGCACCTGTCAACATCTGTGTGCAGAGGGCTGTGCAAGAGCAAAATTACTGGGGAAAATGGCACCAGTCATGATTTTTGGGCTAATTCTGCAGACTGTGTGAAACCCTCACCATGTGCAGCATAACACAGCAGGGCTTAGCACTAAGAAAGCTACAGGGGAAAACCTAATAGTGAAGAAGGGACATTCTTTAAACTAGGTTTTCTAAATTTGCCTCGATCAACTAAACATTATGCAGACTATAGAATAGTTTTCATTTTCCCAAAGCAGACCTGAATGGTGTGTCAGGTCATTTACCTGGCACTGCAAAACCAGATTAGGGTGGAGGCATTAGCATACAATTAAAAAAAGCAAAAGTTTGGAATGGAGTGATTTTTTTGTGTGGGTAAAAAGTGGCAAAAGCTGGCTAAGGTAAACTGGGTGATTTTAAAGTTTCAGATCCAAACTGAGTACTTTTTGAGAACTAGGGCATATATGGCTTGAAATAAAATTAAAGCAGTAGGGAGTTTTTCTAAGGTTTTAATGGACAAAAAAAGGGGTTTTGTTGTTGCATTAAAAAAAACTACCAGCAATTTAAAGTTTGGTGGAAAGAAAAATAAAATGAATACTCTTTAGTATACTGACAGATAATATAACAAAGTAGGGCAGAAAGTAGGACATTGCAGATCTTACTGTTCCATCTCCAGAGCAAGTAGCCAGAAGACTGTCATCAAAGGGAGAAAAGTCCATATCAGTCACCAGATCTGATGGAGGAGGGGAAAAAAGGGTTAAAAAGCTGTTATGGCTCATATCTGTCAAGTGTTATTTTTTGCTGCATTTATCTATTAATTATTCATATTAGCAAAAGCAAAATTTTCTTAACCCAGTGAACATAAGCTGCACAGGACGTCAGACGTACTGCACCTTTACTTTCTCAACAAAATGTGTTTTTCATGTGTCTAAAGATCCTAATAACTCAACAAATATATTTACCAAATAGTTTATAAATGCACACCCTGAATAATAACAACACATTCACCTATCTTTATTAAGATATCATTTAAAAAAGGATTATGAACAAAGTACCAGAATGGCAGGATATCTGGGTGACAGTCCATTGGCCATCAGCAGGGTCGACTGTGGTCAGGCCCACCATCCCACCACCTAAAAGCAAAACACATATCAAAGCTGGCAGAGACCATACTCATTAAATCCTAAACAACAATATGGGAGGGTTAGTTTAATTTGTTTTATAGAATATGTGTGATGCATTTCTGCATCAGAGTAAAAAGGACAGTTTTTTTCTATTTATACCGTAGGTATAAGAATAAAGACAAAAAAATGTCTTCCTCTCTTTTCAGATTGACAAAAATAAAAATATTTTTGAAAAAGTAAGTATTCATTTTCTTCTATTTCCCAGTTATGAATTTCCATCTGTTAGTCTTTCCAAATTTATTGATAAATACAAGGAATTGTTCTGGATCTAAATTGACAAAATGTAAGCAACATTAAGGGATGTGAACATTTTTTGGCTGACATCATAGCTTTTATCACTCTGTAGATCTATCCTTAATTAATTAATTTTTTTTTTATGTTGAAAAGACACAGACTGTCCTGTTCTGACTTTAGTGTTTCATCAAATATAATTCATAATAGAGCAGCTTTTCATTTTTCTTTTTAACAGAAAATAAAGGCAAAATGTCTGTTTCTATTGTAACAGTTGCAGATGCCTGATCTAATTAAATTGCTTCTATTTCGGCACATATTTAATGCCATACCAGCCTGATCAGTGTTGAAAGCCACCAGCTTGGAGCTTGCTTTGATGTGGTTCCCTTGGCAGGAGAAGGAGCCAGCATGGACATTGTTGATCCATCCCTAGAAAAAAAAAGAAAAAAGGCCATAATAGTAAAAAAATAAAATAACAACAGCATGCTTTATGACAGGAAGGAGAGCATGTGACCAAGTTAGTGCAACAACCCTTAAAGAAAAAGAACCGAGTAATAAACAGGAAGGATCTAGCTGAGTGTGCACACATTTAGAGTATTAAAGTGAACAAAAGCTGAGGAAATAGAAGCGCTTCTTTAACAGCACAGCAGAGAAAGGTCTTGCATAACATTGACATGACAAGAGCACCATGTGCTTACAACATGCTCCAACAACTACTGCTGCTGAGCTCCACAAATGACAAAAACCAGCAGAAGCACTGACATGCATGCAAATGGCATGTCCCAATTTGATCAGGGAGCATGCATAGATCTGAGCAATACTGCATATGATACACAAAACAAAAACACTAAATGCATTTTAACAATGTAATGCAGATCTGTGTCCATGATTAGAAACTGGCCTGACGGTAGAGAGCATGTTGCAAGAGAACGCCTGCTTCCCCCAAAGAAAAGCTGGTAAATTTCTCCATGAATATTCCATCACGCAACACCCACTCCTCTTTTTTTGGCATCTTCCCCTCCCCTATGACGGTCTCCCTATACTCTACCTCTCCTGTCCTATATTTCAATTTAGTGCAATTCAATTCAATTTATTTATATAGCGCCAATTCCCAACACATGTCATCTCAAGGCACTTTACAGTTCACCAGATCATACAGTCAAATAGATTCAAAGTTTTCTATCTAAGGAAAACCAGCCCAGATTCATTGACTGGAATGCAATCCCTCACACTAAGCATGCTGGTAGCGACAGTGGAGAGGAAAAACTCCCTTTTAACAGGAAGAAACCTCCAGCAGAACCAGGATCAGTGTGAGCGGCCATCTGCCGAGGCCGACTGGCGTTAAAGGAGACAGAAGCAGAGACAGAAAAGCAGTAAAAGGCGTCGCCGTCCAGGAAACACAGTGTTTGAAATAATAAGAAATCAATAAATGCCTACAGGAATGACACCACCTGCTGCCTGTGTAGAACCTGGGAAGCATCCACTGACTGTGGCTGTGTGTCTGATGATGCCAGGCTTTTATTTATATGTGTGAAAGCAGCAGATGGAATAAAATGCTCCATAAAGGGTTACTGCAAACCTTCTAACCTGGAACTAAAGAGTTCATGTTTGTATGCAAGACACATGAATTCTGGTCCAGACATGACGAGTCTTGAATTAAGCATCCTTTGCCCGTAGTGAGAGAAATCTCAGCCGATCTCAAAATGAGCTGCAAATTCAATGAGAACATTATAAAAAATGGGTTTGAATGCAACGTTTGATAAACGCTAGGTGGTAAAATCAATCACAGCGCCGAACAATAGTTATTAATTTGCATAACTAGCAAGTGCATTCTGATATTTTCACTCCGGCATAGGCTCCCTGATGCAGGAAGTTCAACATCCCTTGCAGGCAGACCAGACAGACGTTCCTCCCCAAAAGCAGCTCAGCTATTTAGTCTTAGCCAGGAGAAATGTTTCTACTCAGAGGTTGCTTCTCTACTTACATCTTTCTTGGAAACCTTCGGTGTCGTGTTTTTGAATTTGGAGGTCTTAAAACGATTCATGCTGCGCTCCCAAATTGACTTTCGTGCCTTCCGGGTGTCTCTGTCGAGCTGGTTGGTACTGCTGAGAGTGCTGCTGCTGCTACAGCTGACAGCTCCAGCCCGCCGTGCGGTGTGCGTTCGATTTGCTCTACCGGCGGAGCCGAACGACAGGGCGGGGTCTTCGTTTCGTTTCTTCCGTTCAAGAAAGCAGACTCCTCATTGGCTGCTTTTCCCCTGTAGAAAAGTTTGAAGTCTTCGCGTCCGCGATTGGTCAGGAAATGTTAATTAGGGTGACCAGAACCTCCTGGGTCAATCTACACAGGACAGGAAAATCCAGATTTTCTAAGTAAAGACAAACTATATGTACAATCTTTGCTTACAAATAGATGAATATATGCAAACATCTGTGCTTTCTAGATAAAAGGTATAATGGATAAAATTGTTTCAGGTTTGAAACATCTTTTCCATTGTCATCACTTACCTACTTTAATCAGTAATCATTCCACATAAAATTGATATTTACAATTACAAATAGCTACATAAATTGATTATTTAATACGTTTTTATTAAAATAGTTATGTATCTATTATTTCACTGAAGACTCCTAGACGACTTTTCTCTTTACCCTATAAAACACAAAATCTATCTCTGCTTGAATTCTTTATTTATCATCTTTAATGTTAATATATTAATGTGCATATTTAACCACAGTGTTTTTATTGTTTTTGTAGTTAATATTTGAAAAATTAAAGTATTACTGTTGCCACCATCTGTATTAGAGGGAAATAAATGGTAGGGTCACAGGGATGGCCAATGATTGGCTAAGGGTGGCCATGACCACCCCTGTTCCACCATCTAGCTCTGCCCCTGAGGTATAGTGGATACAATCCTTTCAGGTTTGAGTACTGGGGTGAACATCTTCTCCATTGGAATTACTTACCTACTTTTATCAATAATCTTTCTGCATAAAATTGACATTTACAAGTACTAATATCTACAAGAATTGATTATTAAATTAGCTTTTATTAAAGTAGTTATTTATCTATGATTTAACTGAAGACTCCTAGATGACTTGCAGAAATACATAATTTCTTCTTTACCCCGTAAAACACAAAGTTTAGTTCTGAAAAGAGCAGGAATTATGTACTTATTATCTTTAATGTTTGTATATTGATGTGCATAATTAACCACATTGTATTTGTGGTCAAGTCATTGTTAATGTATGAAAAATGTAAATCCATGTAACTGAGAACGTTTAATAGATATTAACCATCTCCGATAATGACAGATCAACTACAGTATTACAGATTGATCCAGGAACGGAACAGGCTTTCACAGCTGTCTGCAAGTGGCAGAATGCCACTCACAATATGGCGGTAAATCAGACGTAAGATTCTATGGTTTAACTACGCGATACTTCCGTGCGCAGCAAGTAGGTAAAACGTTTGCATTAATTTTACTTACCATTTTTATATTTTAGAAACAGTGATAAATTACCCAAAATGTATAAAAAAGTAAATACAAAAATATTCTGGTACATTTCTATAAACTTTTCTCTTCCAGTTTTCTCCGCGCATGCGCAATACCCAGACCTCACTGTCGGCATGATGGCGTCCTCGGCCGCTAGCTGCTCCTCACGCTGGATAACAGTTGTCGTGTCTTCTGGTTCTAGAAGAGCTACCGGTCTCTTTTTGTCCCCTCACCATGGAGGTGTCCGGCGTTTTTCTACTATCGGAGCTGAAAAGCTGTGTCGCAAAGGCAGCTTGTGGTTCGGAGGAGCAGGACAAGCATTGACATTGAGAGGACTGTCAGGTGAGAACTACTTTAGCTAAGCTAGGCTAAGCTACTACTATTAACCATGAGATTATTATTTTCATCAAGCGACAGATAGTATGACCGTTGAATTACCGTAAACTAATGAGAGTTATGACTCTTATGAAGGTTTTAACTTCTATAGATCTAGATTGAACAACGTCTAAATAGTTGATCAGTTATGATGTAATCGGTCTTGCTAACTTTTGCAGTCATTAGTATTGATTTTAGCAAGGACGCAACTATTTAACAAAATTACCATTTGCAGGATATGCTTTGATTTTATTTGGATTGCTGGCTAAATAAGTTGAAGCAATGTAGTTTTTACAGTTTTGTCAGACCCTGTAACACTGCAAGCTTTTTTTAAATTTTAATAAGAGTGTTGTTACTGCTGTGTCAGCTGTCAGACCATTGTTGATTTCAATAAAAAATAATCACAGTGTCCTATTCAATTTATTTGGTTATGATTTGCATATGTTATAAATATTAAAAACAAAGCAAAACAAATTGTTGGTGCAAAATGAATATTTATGTCCTCCTGTAGGTCTTAAATTTTGGTATTTCTTTCCCATTTGAGCTTATCTAAATCAGAACAGAGCAGAGCTAAGAGCAGTGAAACTTTACAATGCTTCATATTATTTACTGACCTTCTTGCCTTTCTGGGCATCTTTCAGATCTAAAGTTGCCCCATGCTCTCTACATGCAGTCCTTCCACACCAGCGCCTCTTGCAACAAGCAGGATTTCTATCAGGTCCTTGGAGTTCCTCGTACCGCATCCCAAAAAGAGATAAAGAAAGCCTACTACCAGGTTTGTGTCTGCTTGAAGTGCAGGATTCTGCAGCATCTAAAATATTATCAATGTGTTATTCAAGTGGCAAACAATGGTGGTTCTAATCTAGGCATGGATTAACCAGAATGTAACCTAAAATTACAAAGAAGTTCGTGTTTTCTTTTGACAGATGGCCAAAAAGTACCACCCGGACACAAACAAAGATGACCCACAAGCAAAAGAAAAATTTGCACAGTTGGCCGAAGCTTATGAGGTTTGCCCCACGTCTTTATATAAACTTTTAACATACATTGTAAATTAGTTTTACTTGAGACACATATGAAATGTATTTATTTTTAACAAGTGAATAATTTTGTCTTCACAGGTGCTTAGTGATGAGGTAAAGAGGAAGCAGTATGACACGTATGGTACGGCTGGCTTCGAGGCTGGGCAGGCTGGAGGAGGGCAGCAGTACTGGAGCGGACAGACCAGCCATGTGGACCCAGAGGAGCTGTTCCGCAAAATCTTTGGAGAATTCTCTGGAGGCCGTGGTTTTGGGGACTTCAACGCCATATTTGATCAACCACAGGAGGTAAGTGGGATGTACAGTGAGCTACGTAGCACCGGTTCTGCTGAAATGAGCTGCTGTTTGGGTTTCAGCACCTATCCTGAGGTTCTCTTTGTTTTCCGTTTAGTACGTCATGGAGCTGACATTCACTCAAGCAGCAAAGGGAGTAAATAAAGAGATATCTGTTAACATAGAAACGACCTGCCAGCGCTGTGATGGGAAGGGTCATGAGCCAGGGACTAAGGTTCAGCACTGCAACCACTGTAACGGCTCAGGCATGGTAAGAACTGCCAACATGAAATTCATATTTTCTTTGTGGTTTTAGATAATCCTTAAAACACCCACCTGTCCCACCCATAGGAAACAATAAATACTGGTCCATTCGTGATGCGTTCTACATGCCGCCGGTGTGGGGGAAAAGGTAAAGTGATTTCAACTCCCTGTAACTCCTGCCGTGGATCTGGACAAACCAAACAGAGGAAGACTGTGGTCGTTCCTGTCCCTGCAGGTTGGTAACACTCCTAATCAATCGGCTTCCATTTCTTCCCTCTCATAGATTGCAGTGAAAATCCTTACAACAGAAAATATTCTCCCTGTTTTAATATTGAAGAGTATGTTGGGACATTGCGTACTGCAGAATACTGCTGCAGCTACATTTTAGACATGATATCCTGCTTTAGTTTTCAGCCATATTGAGTTATTGAATCATGATTCTTGTATGTTTTATTAGTCTTGGTCAGACTACATATAGTTTGCTGTGGAGCAATCCAGAGAAATATATTTTTCTGTTAGTTAAAATATTCTTAACCTAACCTCAGATTCTTTTTTTATATATATATAAGGACCACCACAGAATAATGCTTTACTGTGAAGGTGCAGAAAGATGATGTTACACTGAAGTTAAATATGAACCCAGTCGGTTAATTTGCTACAAATTATGAGGTTGATTTTAGTTTTGTCCTTACCAGGGCTTATTGTAGCTCTAGCTGTGTGTTTTGTTGTTGTTGTTTGTTTTTTTTTTCTAGCTGAAAGCTGAACCTCCAACCCATTCTTAGATCCTTAGCAGCCTCTGAAAGGGTTTCCTCCTGGATTGACCTCTATGTTCACCTTTTATGCTGCATTCACACCGGGGGCAGCTGGCGCGACAGAAGCAGCGAGTTTACATGCAATGTCAATGGTTGACGCGCGTCAAGGTGCAGCAAAAGGTCCCGCGGCGCGTTTTGAGCAGCAGGCGCAGCGCGTCTGAGCAGCTGAAGCAGCGCGTCGGGCGCGTTT
>NW_015150522.1:1677191-1685920 GCF_000732505.1 Cyprinodon variegatus | reverse complement strand
AGGCAGAGAAAGGATAGTGAAGCTCTGCCCAACGCGCGTGAGACACACTTTTGGACCGCACAGCCAGAGCAGCAAAGCTGCTTCAGCCACGCGTCAGAACTAACTGGTACAAGCAGCAAAAATGAAGCAGCAGACGCGATTTTGCTGCTTTTGCAGCGTCCGGTCTGAACGTAGCATTATCAATGCTAAGCAGGTTCCCTATCTATGGAAGTTAAGACGGGGAACCAGTGGGCAGCTACCATCTCAATGTGTCAATCATGCACACATAGCAAATGCCAATCCAGCCATGCACTATTTTGTCAGTCTGTCACATAAAGTATGGCACAAATACTGTTGGAAGGCCTCTAACTGGGTGAAGGAACCAGTTAATTTTAAGATTTTTAAATTTCTACATTCAAGACTCATATTGATTACCTTTTTGAATCCAAACTAAGCACTAGTTTGTATTTTGTTGAATATCAGGAGTGGAGGATGGTCAGACGGTCAGGATGCCAGTTGGAAAGAAGGAAATCTTCATCACATTTCGGGTTGGTATTTGCTGCAGAACTTAAAGCTTGAGATTTTTTCATCAACTAACAGTATAAAGTGTTTTGCATCATGACATTTTGACTCTTTGATATAATACATATTTATTTTGTCTAGGTCCAAAAGAGTCCAGTCTTTAGGAGGGAAGGTGCAGACATCCATTCAGATCTGCATGTCTCTGTTGCACAAGCTATTTTAGGAGGAACAGCCAGAACGCAAGGACTTTATGAAACACTCAATTTGTCTGTAAGTATAGAGAGACTTAATCTGAGTAAATAAGAAGAATTCAGTCTCTTTAAGATAGTAAAAACAAATATATATATATATATATTTTTTTTTTTTCTTCTCCCTAGATTCCTGCAGGGGTCCAGACTGACCATAGGATCCGTCTGTCAGGAAAAGGTATTGCTCGCGTCAGCGGGTATGGCTTTGGAGACCATTATGTCCATGTCAAAGTAAAAATACCAAAGTAAGAACCTAGCCACGGATATCTTTCTCTCTCTACAAAGCTCACGAACAATGACAAGATAATAATTTCTAATATTTAAATTCCTATAAAATGTTTTCTATTGTAGGACTTTGACAGATAGACAGAAATCTCTTTTAATGAGCTACGCTGAGGATGAGACGGATGTAGAAGGAACGGTGAATGGAGTCACAAACACCAGCACAGGTATGAGAATCTGCTCACTCTAACATGCTTCTTTTCTTTCCTCCATTAATTACCAAAACTCCTGTTTCTTTGCATCATAGACCTCCCAGATTTGTTAAAAATGGGAATTTCTTAACCGCAGTGTTAATAGCTGCAGTGTTAATATCTGTCCAGGTGGGGGCAGCAGTGGTGAGCAGTCTAAGGCAGGGGAAAGCACACAGGAGGGCTTCCTCTCAAAGTTAAAGAAATTGTTTAGCTCTTCCTGACAGCCACAAACCAGGTATGGCTTTTTGTGCTCCAGATCAGTCTGTGTGTGCTGTAGTAGAAAAACTCTGCACTCTTTAGTCATCTGGTTTGTGGCTGTCATAGACACCTGTGTGTTTTTAGATTAAATAATTCTTCCAGCTTAATAAAAGCTTCATTTTGTCCTATTTATAAAGCAGAAATTATCTTCTTTTTTTCTTCCCCCCAAGGTAAAAGATCCTCCTGGAATTAAGTCCAAATAAGAAAAGATAGCGTGCAAAACAAGGACCGGATCATAAGAAGCAGTGGTTAAAGACTGAGAGACTTGGAACGTTGGGTTTATTTTCAGACCGAAGCACTCTACCCTACCCTGCACTGAAAAATCCAAAAGATCGCCTCCTATGTTTCCCTGTTAAAGTGGATCCCTGGATTGGAGGATGTGCCGGTCTGCCGATCACCACAGGCGGCTGCAGAGACTTGTTGTAGCACTCAGTGCATGCTGGTCATCTGTGTGTTACTATAAATCTATAAGCAGATAATAAATTACTGTAGTGAAAAGAGTCTATTTAGGATTAAATCCAGCTAATTCACTACAGTGAGTGGGCCTTTTTTTATTTTACATTTCATCTGTCAGCTCTCAGTCTTAAAATGAGAAAGTCACATTACATCTTTTCATGAGGTTTATTGTTAGTCTGACAATGGGGGATTTGACATTCATCTACTTAAACACTGTAGCTTTCCTGAACTCTAATTGTCAATTGAATACTTTTGTTTCAACTGTAATAAAGTTTATGTAAAAATAGTAAACCAAGTATCCCACCAGGTATCGTATGGATAGTATATTCTGTACAAGTTTAATCAACATTTGGACCGGTTTAAAAAATAGATTTTACCTAAAGCCGTGAGATTTTAGATGTTTTTATGCAAAAGGAGTTAGCGCTGCAACTAATGTTTATTTGGCAAATCGATAAATCTGTTTATTTTTTTTTGATTAATCAGATAGCAAGAAGGCTTTTTATGAAATTAAACCAGATGAAACTAAAACTTTTCCACTTGAGGAGTTCTGGTTAAAGCATATTGACAGACGAAAATGATTTCTAGCTCAAATGCAAAATAGTAAAAAAAATTATTTTTTTTACAATTTGGTATAATTGCTGCTCAAAGTGGGGCTCTCTGTGAGCATGCTTTACAGTCCAGTTAACGATTAATCGATTATTAAATTAGTTTAATTCAATTCAGTTTATTTATATAGCGCCATAAACAACATGTCATCTCGATGCACTTTACAATTCACAGTTGATTATTTCAATAATGTACTAATTGCAATCATCCTAGAACCATTTAAACAATTAATTTAAATACATTATTTCAGGATAGAATGAAAATCAAGGGCTTAATGATATAATCATCCTTTTTAAACTAGTTATGCTTTGGGCACTGCAACCAATCACTAACACGTTAATGAGTTATATGATAAAATAAAGTGGAAGGAAAATGATACATGGATTTCAAAAATATTTAAAACTAGAAAAACTGTTTTCAACTTAGGCCCCAAATGGCGGTTAGGTTGGACCACCTAATTAAAGTTTTAAGCTTCAAACAATCTAAAAAAATAGAGATTGCAACTAAAAAACACTGCATAGACAAGGCTGTTTAAGGAGTATCAGTCAGCAGCAGCCGAGAGGCCCTTTCCTCCTGCAGGATCTTTGGAGATCCAAATCTGTACATTGGAATAAATTCAGATTTTAATATCTAGCCTCTGAAAAATGGTGGCAAGTTTTGTTCAAAGTATGCGACAAACTGCTGTAGAGGATGCAACGAGCATTTAGAAGATGGATCCCAAAAACAAAAATCCAGCTCTGGAAATCATTCCTGAAGGAAAATGTTTCCTACAGCTTCATGTATGAGAAAACTAGACGGGGGTTCCCAAAACGGGAGTCAGGGGATTTTATTTTTTTATTTTTACGAGATGCGATCTGTGTCCCATGATTTAACATTTATTTATGCAATATGTGATTCCAACTTTAAATATACACCATTGAGTTATAAAATGGACAATAATGAAATCTCCCATTAAACAATGATAAATTTCATTTTTTTTATTACACAATTTATCTGAATAAATAAATATAGCATGAAGAATAAATATCTATTTCTAGGGGTTCAACAGAATGTTACATTTTATTTTCAGAGACTGAAATATTTGGGAATGCCTGCTTTAAGAAACAACTAAAAAAGAAATGACAAGTAAGAGGAAATCAGTTTTTATTTTGTTAATGACAACACAATAAAACTCTTTGTATTCACTCATACAATGAAAGTGCTCTAGCTAGTCACAAAGCTCTAATTGGATACAAAGGAATTAGGATCAGAGTAAATAAAGCTAAAGGAATTACAAATTAGCACGCACTGGTCAGACATTTTCACATATGGCTGCAGATAGTGTCCCTTCAGTAGGTCCTAACATACTGATGCATACTTAAACCATATGAAAGCAATAAAACATGGACTTAAAACAGCATTTCAAGCAGTTCCTGTGTTTTTCCTCACCAGATGCAATTCATTGTGCTAAACCTGAGACGTTCCACCATCATTTCCCGTTGTCATGTTTCTAACCAGGCAGCTGCTTCAGCCTAGAAACGCCACACATCCTTCTGCGTGTCAGTAAACGCATCGTGCAAATGCACCAGGCAAACATTTCACTAACAGTACAAGTCTTTGGGTAATCAATAACATAACTCCTTCAAAAGGTTCTACTCAACAATGAACAAAGTTTAGGTGACACGTAATGGAAAGCTTCTCACAGAAAATTGTGGAAATAATTTTAAAAGCATATCCACAGAAATGGATAAAGAGATGAGCTGGGCTGGTAGAGAATTATTACATTAGCAGCTCATTAAACAAAACACTCATGTTTATCCAAATGAGAGCTCCTATTGCCGGTAAGCAATGACACATTTACTTTAGGCAATCAAATCATGCAATTAGCTAAAAACAGTATTTTTAGTCGGTCATGCACTACAATAGAGCGTATTGGTTTGTATTTTACCACTGAGGGGATGGAAATGTCAATTATCTACTGTTTTTGGTTGAACTGTACCAGAGTCCAAACATGCAACTTTCTCGGAAACATTTAAGTGCAATACAGAATAAAATGAAATGTGACTATTTTCAGATTTTATTCAGGGAAATAAAAAAAAATAAAAATAAAAAAAACAGTATTAGGATGCGTATCAACTTAAACCATGCCTCATTAGGGCTTCACCTGCTGTATACATTATGTTTGCTTCACCAGTTCATCCCTGATCACCCTGGACTCATTAGCTAATGGACCATCATGCTGTCATTTACAGCTTTATCAAATATTTTTAGAGGAGGGAGGGGCTGTCTAAGTAATTATCTTATGAACTAATGCAACGTCAAACACACAAGACCTCGGTTTCTGCTCACCCACACCACTCGCATAAATACATACATCGAGTATATTAGCTGAAAAAATTAACAATGTTATTGGAGGGTGTAAGGGTTTGCTTTCTTATCTGGAATTGGAAGAAAAGTCCAGTGGAC
The DNA here is from genome assembly GCF_000732505.1 of Cyprinodon variegatus. Lineage (NCBI taxonomy): Eukaryota > Metazoa > Chordata > Actinopteri > Cyprinodontiformes > Cyprinodontidae > Cyprinodon > Cyprinodon variegatus. The sequence goes on along the minus strand of NW_015150522.1, from coordinate 1,680,933 downwards.
CAAAAAAAAAAAAAAAACTGCAAAATGATCTTGACTTGATGATTACCGGTAGTTATACTGCAAAGACGATTTAAAAATTAGTGAAAATGCCTAAAAATAAGTCTATTTACCCTTAATTTGAGCAGGTAAATTAAATGATCTTTCAATGGAACAAGAATTCGTAACCTTACAATAAGATAATTAGATATTATGCACTTGAATAAAGAGACTAGTTTTTTTCTATTGTAAATTGAAATTGTCTCACTTACCTGCTTAATTTAAAAAAACAAATATTTATTATAAGAAAAATGGCCACCTTAGATTTCAGTTTTTTGCCGTGTAAAAATATGGAATAGTTTTACGTTACCAAAATAAATCCTGAACACTAAATGTCCAGATATTAAGTGCAATTTCTGCATAAGGTACAATATATAATGTGGCTTCAAAAGGCAATAATACATCTTTTAGGTATTTTTGGAGATAAAGCAACACAATTCAGCTCATAATTTTGAAGCAGAATAAAAGTTAGACCTCATTGAAACAGAATATGAAAATTAGAAGAAAAAAAACTTGTCAGTAAAACTACAACAAGAATTAGTTCGGCAGAGTATTGAGGGGCTGGATAAATTCACAACACGTTTTAAAAATTTTCACATGAAGTAAAAAGAAGTTTTGTGTTGGTTTATCACCAAAAAAATCAAAACATGAATTCTATTTTTGGAGACAATATGGGACAAAGTTCCAAGTGTATAAATACTTTTGCGTATTTCAATGTTTCACATTGTTCTGATGGATTTAAAGCTCACATCCTATAGCGAGCTTTTTACTGTCAACTGGAAGGATTAACCGTTTTCTTGTTACAATATTGCATTTTGCTATCATACTTTAAGGTATACGTTATAACAGAAGGTCTGTTTCTGTGTAAGAAAAGCTTTAACATAACTTGAACTTCAGCACCAAATGGAAGGATAGCCTGTTGGAGGTAGAGAAATAATAAAAAACAAACAGTATTTAGATTTAAAAAGGAAAAATGTGTGCATTGTGGAGGGAGTCCATATAATGTTTCTATAGACTAGACTGCTGAAGTTCTGCAACTAAAAGCTGAAGCTTAAAACATAAAGCTGCACAGACCTGATTGAATGTTTGTATATTGATCGGTTAGTGGAGGTTTTCCAGTCTTCTGACTCTCTTTCCTTTCAACACCCCTCAGTTCTAACAGCAGCTGTAACAGCTGGATCACATCAGATACCATGCAGCCAGTCCAGCCAAGGCGGCGAACCATGTGGCAAACAGGACCTGTCCTGTCGGGTGCCTTAGAGCAGCCATGAACAGCTGACCGAAGTACGCCGTTCCCCCCGATGCCGCTTTGATGTGAAACACAGATAACAGAGTTTAGGAAGCGAACAATCCTCACGCATTTAGGTTTTAAAACATGTTTCTTACTTACCCATTTTGGCAGCATAGTAGGGACATTTGCTAATGTCTCCACCAGTTTCTCCATGAACAGACATGCCGGCATCTAAAACATCCTCTTGAATTGTTTTGCCGATTTCTTCCAACTCCTCGAAGACCTGACAGAAGAAACGTTAAGTTACTTCATGCAAACCTTTGCACCTTTTTTTTTTAAGAGGAAGAAAAATGTATGGTCGTCAAGTACTAGTATTTATTATCAGGTTTGTCACCTTTTCTGTTAATATTTCTGCATGTCACACATTTTGACGACAAATCGTTTTTTCTTTGGCATTTAACAGCAATAGGTAGTTTGTTGTTTCCAGTGAGTTAATGGGTTTGATCATATTTAATGTCTGTTTTATTTTGTATTTTCAGAACGTATAGCCCTTTGGTAAAGTTTCTGTGCTTTAAAAAAAACAAAAGGATGTGAATTTTAATAGCAGTGGATTTTGTTTCCATATTGACTAACTTAGTTCACTGTTATTTTATACACTTCAGTTTCTGTGTCATCTTTGTGCTCTAAAATGTCATCTTTTTTTTTTTTTTTTTTAGCGGCACTAGTGGTTCGTTTTTTCGACAGTATTCTTACAGGAAAGGGGGTATGAGAGAGGGTGAGAGACATGCAGCAAAGGACCGCAGGTCGGATTCGAATCCAGGTCGGCCACGTTGATAACTAAAGGCCAATTTATGCTTCTGACACGTAGCCTCTGCAACCGTCAAATATGTCTCTGTGCGTGACCACGCCCCCCGCGCAGAGCTCGTAAACCTGCGCAGACCTCAAGCGGAAGTGCGCAGACAAAAAGCAGCTGTGATTGGTCCTTGGTATTCCTTTCCGGCTGCCTGTGTGGTCGTCCTTTTCGATTCGTTTCCAGGGTGCGCCATTTTTAAAAACCGAGGAACAACTACAATAGACAACTACGACGAAAGGTTAATTGGTCTTTTTGCCAACTCCATTAACAGAACCTGTTCCTCTTCGATGTCTAGAAACTTTAGATCCATCTCCGTGACTGGGAAATCTTGCAGACGTGCCATTGTTGTTTTGGAAGACACTGCCACCGGCGCCGCCGAAGTTCTCGCTAGTTCTCAAATAGGCTTCCCCTTGCGTTTTGGCGGGAAGTGGTGTGCGTCCCTAGAAATTCCAGACCGACAGTGCAGAAGCATACCAGCAAATCTGGTTCGCAACCAGACGAAAGCGACATTTGATGTGTGCGGATGCAAAAGTATAATCTGCCCTTAATCTGCCTTAAGGGCAGAGTATAATCTGCCCTTAAGGCATCCGTGCATGGGTCGTGCAAGCTAACCACTGCTCCACCTGCAAGCTCTACATCAGCTTACTTTATAAATTGTTGATACCAACTCTTATTTTGAGACAGACTGATTGTAATCCAAGTATCATCAGCAGCATCTGTGCTAGAGTTGGAGAACCATGGTGATGCAAAGGGTAATGATGCATTCTTTCCACTTCTGCACGCTTCTATGCAGAACCACCTTTGGCTGAAATTACAGCTGTAGGTCTATTTTGCTGTAGATCATGTTGCCCATCTCTCTTTGCAAAATAACTCAGGCTCATTCTGATTGGATAGGGAGTGTTCTTCTTCTTTTCTAATATGTCGGATCGCAGGCAACTTTAAGGTGCATGCCGCCACCTACTGTACATGTCTGTAGCAACATTGTTTTACATCTATCAAATTCTATTTTTTTAATTCTGTATTCTGGAGATAAATAATGATTTCTTCAATCTGTAAATATCCTTTATATTTCCTTTATTTTCCAATATTCCTTTAAGACTCCATTCTTAGCCTGTCCTTCCAACCATTCTTCTCAATTTCTCTCTTTCATGTTCCTAAGTTTTACAGTTCATCAGTAGATGTTCTAAATTCTCTTTTTCTCCACATCCTTCATATTTATCATATTTTTCCTCTCTATTAAATATAAATTGTCATTTTATAGGGAGTGTTTGTTAACATCAGTATTCAAGTCTTGTTCTACATTTTTTATTAGAACCATCTAAATGCATGTTTAAGGATGCTTTCTTCCTACAAGGTGAACCTCGGTCCCATTTTCAAGTCTTTTATACTCTCTAAGGTTTGTTTTTTAAAGGTTAACCTGTATTAAGTTGTATCAATTCTCTTTATTTTATTAACTTAAAAAAAAAGCATCCACACAGCATAATGGTGCCTTTACTGTGTTTCACTTTGGGTAATAGTGTGTTAAGGACAGCACAGGTTTTCACTTCTCTAATACTGTAACCTTATGTCCTCTAAAAAGAGCTTTAGGAGAAGAATAAAGAGAACTGAATACAAAGATGCAC
>NW_015150522.1:1672562-1673628 GCF_000732505.1 Cyprinodon variegatus | reverse complement strand
TTGGTCCTTACATTTAGTAACTGAGCCTTGTTTTCACATCAAGCTCTTAGCTAAAATCCCTATTTAACATCTCATCTATTAGTGCAAGTGACTGGATCACCAATATCCTCAGACTCTCACCTCCATATTAAAATGAAAAGCTTTCACAGCTTCCTCCACCAGTTTCTTCTTTGTCTCCAGGTCCAGGTCCAGCTCGTTCATGCGACTTCGGTACAGCTGCTTAAACGCTTTAGCGCTGTGGATCGCGTCAAACTGGTAGAACTCCAGGCCCTCCCCAGTGGGCGGCAGCTTCAAAGCTCTCTGCGCAACCTTTCTCAGCACTTGACCTCCTGACAGGTCACCCATATAGCGGGTGTAGGCGTGGGCCACCAACAGCACAGGGTCCTCCTGGCCTACCTGGTGGATGCGGTCCACGTAGTGCTGTGTGGCCTGGGAGCAGGTGATCTGACTCTTCCAGTCTGGACCATAGAAATATTCGAGGTCGCGCGCTAAGGCTTCATGACGGTGAAGCTCCGCCGGGAAATATAGAGGGGCGAATTGGGGGTGGTCCTTATTCCTCTCGATCTCCTCCTCCATGGCCGTGTATGTGTGGTAAAGTGCTACGGCACCAAGCTGAAGGAGAAAATAAACAACTTTTTTATATTACTTTTGTCATGTACAGTGAGGAAAATAAGTATTTGAACACCCTGCTATTTTTCAAGTTCTCCCACTAAGAAATCATGGAGGGGTCTGAAATAGTCATCCAGGGGTTGACATTGGGGATTTTCATTTGCCCAGAAACAATTTTTACTTGCCCAGTAAAATGTTTGATAAATATAGTTCCTAATATTTATTTTTGTATATATATATCAATGATTGTTTTTTTTTTTTTAATGTTTTTTGTAATTCAGTATTTTTTAAGTTTAATGAACTCAAGCCTACATTACCGTGTTAACATGCTTTTCAATCCTTCCTACACATTCTTTTCAAACTAAACTTTGCTTTAAACTGTTGTGTGCTTGGAAAAATATTAATTGTAATGTTAAAAATCTAAAAACATATTGACAGGTTAAAAACTTAAGATAAA
>NW_015150522.1:1644606-1671797 GCF_000732505.1 Cyprinodon variegatus | reverse complement strand
ATCAGTATGATAGTACATGGTCTGCCTTTCTCAACTGGCTAACGGTAAAGTAAATTTGTAAAGGTCGGTATGGCATAACATATCTGTTGTATGTTTTACAAAACAAAAAACTCAATAAAATTTACATGAGAACAAGAGTCCAAATATCAAAAAAAATAAATAAAATTACCGCCAGGTGGACAAAAATCACACCATCTGGCGGGAAATCAGCCAGCTTTTTCAATTCACGCGAGAATGTGTACAAAACAACAAACATGGCGCCGGCAACGCTTCTGGGTTGTTTTCATCGAATGTCGTGATTTTAAAGTAATTTTGAGTGATAAATAATTTTTTTTTTGTGATCATTGAAAATTTGTACTTTCCCAACAATAAAAACTACTTGCCCCGGGCGATGGTTAACATTGAGCCCTGTCATCATAGGTGCATGTCCACTGTGAAAGACATAATCAAAAAAAATAATCTAGAAATCACAATATAAGATTTTAGAACTGTCAATTTGTATGATACAGCTGTTAATAAGTATCTGAACACCTATTTGGTACAGTAGCCTTTGTTTGCAATTACAGAGGTAAAACGTTTCTTGTAGTTTTTCACCAGGTTTGCACTCACTGCAGGAGGGATTTTTGCCCACTCCTCCACACAGATCTTCTCCTGATCGGTCAGGTTTCTGGGCTGTCGCTGAGAAAAGAGTTTGAGCTCCCTCCAAAAATTCTCTATTGGGTTTATTTCTGGAGACTGGCTAGGCCACGCCATAGCCTTGATATTCTTCTTCCAGAGCCAGTCCTTGGTTATCCTGGCTGCTTGCTTCGGGTCATTGTCATGTTGGAAGACCCAGCCTCCACCCATCTTCAATGCTCTAACTGAGGGAAGGAGGTCGTTGTTCCCCTAAATCTCGCAATACAAGGCACTAGTCATCCTCTCCTTAATACAGTACAGTCGCCCTGTCCCATATGCAAACACCCCCAAACCATGACGCTACCACCCCCATGCTTCACAGTAGGGAAGGTGTTCTTGGGATGGTACTCATCATTCCTCTTCCTCCAAACATGGTTCCTGGAATTATGACCAAAAAGTTCTATTTTGGACTAATCTGACCACACTCCTCTGGATCATCCAATTGGTCAAAGGCAAACTTAAGACGAGCCTTGACATGTGCTGGTTGAAGCAGGGGAACCTTCCCTGCCATCTGGACCTTTTTTCACCAAGCTGCTTGGCAATTTCCCCGTAGCCCTTTCCAGCCTTGTGGAGGTTTACAGTTTTGTCTCTAGTGTCTTTGGACAGCTCTTTGGTCTTGGCCATGTTAGTAGTTGGATTCTTACTGATTGTATGTGGTGGACAGGTGTCTTTATGCAGCTAACGACCTCAAACAGGTGCATTTAATTTAGGATAATAAAGTCCTCAAGGGTCAGAATTCTGGCTGATAGAATACTTAATTGCAGCCTTATCATACAAATACATAATTTAAAAAATCATAGATTGTGATTTCTGGATTTTCTTTAAGACGATCTCTCTCACAGTTGACATGCACCTATGATGACTATTTTAGAGCCCTCCATGATTTCTAAGTTGGAGAACTTGCAAAATAGCAGGGTGTTCAGATATTTATTTTCCTAATTGCACATCATCCTTCCATCAATCTTACACAGTGTTTCCATGTCTAACTCAGCAGTAGAAACTATTCCTCAAAGGGATTTTTAATTAGGGCTTATGAGGACATTCTGAGAAGATAAGAGGTTTATCTGCAGGAGGTAACAGTAAGAGCTTTATCAGTTTAGAGATCATGGAGGAAATCTCCATAAAACTCTTTTAAACTCTTCACTTTCTTCCTGATGACTTTGTTCAGCCTCACCTTGAAAAGCTCTNCCCTCCATGATTTCTAAGTTGGAGAACTTGCAAAATAGCAGGGTGTTCAGATATTTATTTTCCTAATTGCACATCATCCTTCCATCAATCTTACACAGTGTTTCCATGTCTAACTCAGCAGTAGAAACTATTCCTCAAAGGGATTTTTAATTAGGGCTTATGAGGACATTCTGAGAAGATAAGAGGTTTATCTGCAGGAGGTAACAGTAAGAGCTTTATCAGTTTAGAGATCATGGAGGAAATCTCCATAAAACTCTTTTAAACTCTTCACTTTCTTCCTGATGACTTTGTTCAGCCTCACCTTGAAAAGCTCTTTGCGGATTCGTCCCCTGAGGAAGTCTTTTACAAACTGTGTGTTCTCTGCTTTTTCATGAACCTCCTTGGTTCCTGCAGCCAGCATCTCAGACAGATCCTCTGGACTGCAATGGAGATTCCAAAAAGAAACAAAACGAAGCGATAAACTCACTTGTTCTCCAAACCTGAATCAGTCTGAAGTGTTTTTTTCTAGAAAGCAAACCAAATAATTGCAAACAGGTTTACCTGAGGTCACTTTCTTCCTTCTCGTATCCTGGCCCTGATCCATTGGATACATTGGTCTCCATCTTCTCTGCTGACATCCGCTGGGTTGACTGCTTTTTGGTCCAACCTGAAATTAGCTAATTTCAGCATTTTTGCCACATTGCAGCCACAAATTTCAATCTACATTATGAGGATACATTTATATTTACCCTCTTAGTTAATGTGTTGTAGAACTACAGCACATTTTATTGAGTGTTGAGGAGCATGTCTTTCACATGCACACCCAGTTTTTTTTTTTATTTTTTACTTTTTAGTCTTGCCTTGAGTTACATTAAGGTCTGTACTTTAACTAGACCTTGGTAGTTGTGGGTATATATATTTATGATTTGTCCTGGGAAAGGCAAACCTCTGTTCAGTCTAGCTTTTGGCCTCTAATAAGCTTATGATCAATGCTTGTCCTCTATTTACCTATTTACATCTTTCCACCTACAATTTACATCCTGAAGAAAAACATCCCCCACAGCATGATGCTGCCACCACCATGCGTGAGGGTGGTGGCCTAGTGGTTAGGGCATAGAGCTTGGAATCCTGAGGTTGTGAGTCGAAACCCACTGTCACTCTGGGTCTCTGAGCAAGACCCTTAACCCCTGATTGCTCCACTGGCGCCCCACGATGGCAGCCCACTGCTCCCCAAGGGGATGGGTTAAAAGCAGAGACAAATTTCTCTAATGTGAGATCAATAGGGCTGGGTAACAGAAATCGATTTAATCGTTTTGAATCGATTCCTTTATATTTTTGCAAAATCAACGTCAAGGGAATGAGATCGATTATTACATGGCGTTCACATTCAAATTAGCAGGAATGATGCACTCAAGATTACTTCAAGCCAAACAGCTGCAAATGTAGCCAATAGGTTGACTGAAGACGTTAACAAATGGGGGGTGACCAGCAAACAGCCTGTAGTTGTTACAGACAACGCTGCAAATATGGTTTGTGCAGTGAAGATAATGCAGCTCATGCATGTCTGAGTGAGTGAGGCTTCACTTTTCACAAACAAGTTTCTACTTATGAGACAGTTTTGTTCACATCTCAAGTTTAAACTGTCTGATTTACACGTTTGCACTTTGTGTTTAATATGACAGGAAAAAATAAAATACATGAGTATTTTGAAACACAGTTGAAACACTTTCATTACTGTAAAAACAGATTGAATCGAAATTAATCTATTTAGCACTTTATTAATGAAAATCAAACCGATTCAGAACTATGGCGAAAATACCCAGCCCTAGAGATCAGTAAAGTTCAATTATTGTTATGATTTGCAGTAATGTAAAGTAAGGCCTTTATTTAAAAGCTCTATTTATAAATGCAAGTCAGTATTGTTAATCTGCAGGTCACATAGTGCACCAGATTAAAATCAAATAAGATGCACATTATATTACAGAACCCATTAAAGACCACCCGTTAGGACAAAAAGCAATAATACTTAATATGGGAACTTAACTTTTAATTAATGATGAGTGTAAAGCTGGTGAAAACAGACACATATTAAGCTAATTGGCCTTCTTAAAGCCGCTGACCTTGGTTAAACCCAAAAGGAAAGCACCACATTGACTGTCAGCAAACACAATTGGTCTCTTTGGATCACAAAGGAACCTTTAAACAACATCCATGCTTGCATGGCGTAAAACGTTGAAACAAAAAAACACCGAAACACAGAACAGGCCTGATTTCTGGGGTTTTCCAGTAATCTCCGTCACTATGATGCATAAAGAAAAGCGTTTCAAAATTTTCTGATAAACTATTACAATGAAGCTCCTTTCATTTCGATATTTTAGAGAAATAATCCTGCTCCACTACAGTAAAGAACTAACATAAACTTGATGAAGCGTCGCTTTTACAACAGCTAACTTTACTCGCAGCTACGTGAGCTAAAAGCTAGCTAACAAATTAGTTATGATTAAAAAATAGTGACAACGTAACTGGATGGTAATAACATATTTTGCTCTTTTTTTCTATTGGTCTTAAAACAGTCAAGCAGAACAAACCTGTCCTCCTCCAGCTCAGTTCTAATGACTTATAAATTCAAAAACAGGATACGAAGCTCCGCGGAACAACTTTACTCTGAAGTGTTTGTTCCTACCCGGTTAGAACAGACATGCGATTCTCTACCGGAAATGATAGCGGAAATAGGTAGTTCCGGTAAAATAATTTGTAGTTTTAGGTGATAAAATAAATAGCATATTTTCTGCTTTCTACTAAAATCAGTTATTCTGTTTTACATGTTAATAAGTCAGCTGCCGCTTTTCCAATCTACATGTACTGGGTTGCATCAATTTAGATTAAATAAATGTAATTATTTTTATCACCAAATAATTAAGACAATTGCATTCATCTGATTTATTTTGTTTTCTTGAAGAACCACTAAAAATCTACCCCCCCTGAAATTTCACCACAAATTTAAAACTTAACAAATCTTCTTTACCAATGTCCGGCAGTTTTGATAAATGCATTATGATGGTGTGTTGCAGCCTCTCCCTCAATGGAAAGTTAATCCCTGTAATCTGATACTTCCACTTTTAAGGGCTAAACATAATCTTTAAAGATACATAAACCCTAGTCCTCACATAGTGGGGTTCATTGAAACCAGAGGTGTCAAAAGTATTAATGTTTATTACTTGAGTAGAAGTATAAATCCTACAGTTTAAAAATCATTTTCTATAAGTTACAGTATTATCTTAAGTTTTTTAGTTGAGTAAAAAAGCAAAAGTACCATTTTTAAAACTACTTTCCTGCATTACTTCTATTAAAAGTAGAAGTAATCCAGGAAAAATGTCAAGCACTGACGCTTTAAACCTTATACTGCACTACCCTATTAAAGAACATTTTTCTATAATTCTGGATAACCTCCTTATGCTTAATTTTCTTAGTTTATAACTAATGGTGACTGTCAAATTTAACTTTGCATCATCTTGAAAAACAATTTATTTTGGTATGTAATGAACAACAAGTTTGTTGCAGCACCGATTTCAACCACAAAGACATGAATTGTCTGGATGAACGAAATTATTTTGATGGTTTTTATTTTTTTAAATACAAACAAAATAAACAAAAATAAAAATAAATCAAACAAAACTAATGAGTATATCATTAAAATGTTAGAAATTAGAGATATTTGCAAAAAATGTAAGGAGTAGAGGTAAAGAGTTAAAAAAAATTACTCCAGTATAGTGTAGATAACCAAAATTTCTAATTAAGTAAGGTAACAAAGTATTTGTACTTCATTTGGAGCCGTTCTGTAGATATTCCATTAGGTTATATCCAGGTAACGTCTTCCTATGAGCGAACGAGTTGAAGGCACAAACTAAACTGTTCATAATTTGGTCTTTACGGTACGCCAGCATTCATAACAAGTAGGTGAATCACTGTCCCACAGACGTCTGCGGTTATATTTTTTATATTTCTATTTTTTTAAAACAAAGCGGCATGTGTATGACGTCATAAAAAAAAAATGAAATTAGAAAAGTTGTAATATCCTGGAATATGTTTCCTTTACATATAAATATATCTGTACAGATTTATATGTGCACAATAAAGAGCTAAGGAAAGACTATATAGTAGTGGACTTGGATTATTGCACTTGTACTGCAGAGATGTACTGACCTTATAAATAAGAGAGAGAAGAATATTGCACGAGTAACAATATTAAATGTTTTGCAAAAGATGTCCAAAGAGTGCTGACCCTTGTCCCTCTTCCTATCACCTGCTCCTTCCCCTAATTGAGGAGTTGTACAGCTTGATGGCTTGAGGAACAAAGAAGTTCTGCAGTCCTGAATTTGGGGAGGAGCAATCTCCCACTGATCAGGCTCCTCTGAGTGGTGAAGATCATGTGCAGAGGGTGGCCGGCATGGTCCATAATGTACAGCAGTTGTTAAGTGTCCTTGTCTCTGCCTCTCCCCAGAGGGTCCAGCTTCTTGCCAATCACAGAGTCTGCTTGCCTAACCAGTTTGTTCAGTCTGGAGGTGTCCTTCTTGGATGTGCTGCTCCCCCAGTGTAGAAGAGGACACTGGCAACCACAGACTGGTAGAATATCTCCAACAGATAGTTGCAGATGTTGAACGAAGAAATTACAAAGAAATTACAAGCAAAATACCATCTACTTTTCTTTTGTGCCTATTTCATAACAACACTCTAAAAAGGATTTGACATTGAAACATTGATAATTATGATTGTAATATGTTAGTATCTGTATTACAAAGATTCAGCCCATGTTTTTGCTTCACACTGAATCAAAACATACACACTAAGCAACAACAGACTGGCTTCAAAGGCTATTCAAAAACTTAGTTTTTTTTTTGCTGAGCCAAGAACTATTTCTGACCATAAATTACCTCAGATGGACAAGGGACAAAAGATGTTGTGATAATCCAACAGATCTGGAAGCAATTGCAAATAAATATATTGCCAATTAAGGATGAGGATACAGAAAGACTTCTTCCAAAGAACAAATTATGTTCTTTTGTTGTTTTTTAAAAATCAGAATGTATATGTAAATGTACGAATACTGCTGTTTTTTTGCATTTTTGTTATTTCTAATAAATGAATTGGTTTCTCTGTATTTTTTCCAGTTGAGTTGTGTAAAAGAATAAATGTCACACTACACCGGAAAAGTTTTTAAATGCGTTTGACTGCTGTGATCTGTCTTTTTCTTTTCAAATGTCAAAAACTTGATATTTTAATGGCAGAACATAAAATTGTTAGACTCACTGTATTAGCAGAAGATTTTGCATCTCAATCCAAAAGTAAAAGCATTCATAAAAGAACAAATCTAAACAAACAAAATTTAGCGATTTGTTGCAGTTGGTTACACTTTATTAGATAAGACAGCTTTTAAACACTTGGTATTATGAACAAAATTTGAGTGCACTCTATTATAATGGAACCAAATTAGTACATATAAAACTGAATTTGAATCTCTCTTTATGATTGGGTTGATGTGATTATATTGATTTGATCGATATGTTTTGCAAATTATCTTAACTTTTTTTCATCTGAGATTATTGACATTTTTAATTGATTAATATTGTATACATTTGGAAAGTGAAAACAAATGACCAAATCAGCACTGTGTTACATTTGCTTTACTAATAAAAATAACTAATCTCTCTCTAACAACTTATACAGATCTATGTTTAAAAAGTGATTTTTTTCTAGTCTTTGTGCATATGAGAATAATACATGCTCTGCAAGGATTAAGGAGCGGATGGCAGGAAGCTGAAGCGACCTGTCTATCATTTGAAAATATGCCTGTCTGTTTTCTGCAGATATGTGTGTGCATGTGTGTGTCCCTGTCTGTGTAACATGTGTGAACATGGATGCATATGTAGTTGTGTGACTGTCGGAGCCTGAGATCAGTCTGGTGGAAGGATGGAGTGTCAGATGCTTTATTAGCGGGGCAGCAGGGGTGCCTCCCCCACCCCCTGCTACCACAGGAGGCCAGCGGGAATGAGATGAGCTAACAGGATGAATCACGCCTCGCCAGTTGGGCCAGCAAGCTGTTGCTATTGAAAAAAAAAAACACTTTTAGAACATTATTTATTCCACTGAGGCACAGTGCTTTGCAGAAAAATGTATACTCTCTTAAATCTAAAAGGTTTTGTTTTGTTGCACCATAAATGTAATTTTTTTTTTTACTGGAACACAAACCTTATGTGAAACGGGAACAAGTGGTACGTCAGAGTGAGGTGGAAACCATATGACACACAGTTTCAGAGACTATTTACAGGTAGAAATCTAATAATTGGGCTCCAGAATTCAATCCAGCATAATAAACCACCTTCAGAAACGACCCTTAATGGGAAATAAAGCCCACTGCTAAACACAGCAGTGAATGCCTCAGTGGTCTGTTAAAGAGCATATAAAGGATACAGCATCATGAAATACAGCAGAAAGGCAGGGGTAAAGGATGGATGTTTTCAATTTGCGATTGTAGGACTTCATTTCTATTTCTATTAGTTAGTCCCTCTAAATATACCCCACAGGTACAATGGTTTGATTTATGGTCAAATTGGCAGCACTGCTTTGGATTTCTTTGGAGTAAAAGTTTTGATTGGGAAGTTATTATGTCTCCATACACTCTACCTGGTCCTGCAGTACTAAGCACTCTGTTGAATGGCTTATATTGATTAGCAACACCCATTCTTTATGGTTTGCCCACATATTTCCCGTGATGCAGCATTAGCAGAGCTTTTGATATCTACTAATATAAAAAATACCAGTAGCTTTGAAAACATATTTCCTCCTTTGCATGCTTCTCTTTTTGTTGTCTTTCTATCAGACTTAAATATTTTAGATCCGATTTTTAAATCAGAGAAAGATAACTTTGTTGAATATAATTTTATTTAACAGGAGAAAGAAATGGCTTAATGGGAAGAAAAAAATAATCACTCTATTACATATTAACTGTTTGGGACTCTTTTGGCAACAGCAACTGTCATCAATTTGTAATAATGTTAAACAGAATAATAGAAATATAATTTCTTGCTCCCTAGAGGATTGTTTTTAACCTGACAACAGCCAGATGCATGTCTAGCTCCGCCTAGCTCCTAGATGCATCTGGCTGTTGTCAGGTTAGATAGTTTTGCAGACAAGCAAACATGCAGATTGTGAACATATAAAAACAGAAATAGTGAGAGTGGGCAATAAAGGCAAATTTACAGAAAAAACTAAGAGTAAGGGGGAAAATATTTGCCAGTTGTCTAAAATGGTACACTCAGATTTACTAAAAAGAGCAAATTAATTATATAATTATTTTTTTAAAGTGCGACATGCCCATTTAAAAAACACTAAGAGTATATCTACAAATAAATAAATCGGTAAAAGACTATCATTTTAAACAAACGGTTCAAAATGATATAAAACTTTAACGAAGAAACAAATCCACAACTACAAATATGTAATTTTGCTCTTAGTTACAGAGTGAAAACATCATCTTTATGGTTTAAATCCATTTACACAAACAGCGTCCCCAGTTGCCACGGCAATTCTCGCGAGAACTGAGAAATTAAGACCTTTGAAAAGTTTATTAGTTAATTATAATATATTTATATCATAATTTTGTTTTGTTTTTCATGTATAAAATCACACATCAACTGTAGAATTACGATTTTTTCCCCCTCGAAAATGTTGATGTAATCTTCTTTTTGACAAGCAGCAGGTAAAACTTGGCTTCCGCATCCGTTAAGTGTGTTTTCGCGGGTGAAGAATTTTCCTTAACCTGCGTGTTTATCGTATGTTATATCTCGCAAAAGTTGTACACACGGTTATCTCTTATCGCTGGTCCAGATGTTTAAGTTTTGCTTTTATACAAATATCTCCGACAGAGCCTTTTGAGAAGCATGTCTCTGCTGTCTGCGGTTCAGGACGCTATCGAGACATATAAGGTCGAACAAGCCAAACTAAACCGCAGCATTCAACTTTTCAAGGAAATCTTAAACAGCCTGTGAGTAGTATTCTTCATAATTGTGCATTAGTACACTAAAGACATAAAGAACAGTTACACAATATCTGACACTTTTCTGCCTTTTTATCCTGCCGTTTTGGGGAGGTGGCGTATCTGGCGCTGTGGCTTAGTTGGTTAAAGCGCCTGTCTAGTAAACAGGAGATCCTGGGTTCGAATCCCAGCAGTGCCTTTTGCTGCATTTGTTTTTTTTTTTCTTTCCTGTGTTTGCTCTTTTTCTATTATTACTATAAAAGAAAAGAGATAAACCAGACTCCATATTTTTTATAGACATAAAAATACAGTGGCAAATTTTTTTTTATTTTTTTATGAGTTGTATTTAGTAAATCAACTCTTTAAAAAGTCAAATTACTCTGTGTTACTAATAAAATCTCTTATCCTAAACATATACTTTAGGCATGAGCTGCTATGGGATTTCTTTAAGATTGTTAGTGGAGGAAAGTCTACAGTATCCAACCTTGTAACCAAACCTAACTTTATTTTAGATATATACTAACATCTTAATTTTGATAAACCCGTGTTAAATAAATGTAAAGGCATTGGAGCTGTTAATATCTATTATAATTTTCCTTTGCCTTTTTTGTTAGTTGTTAATCCTTTATGTTGTTTTCTACCTCTGTTAGAGGTAAATAACAGTTTAGTTACTTATTTACCCCCCAGGACACCACAAGCAGAGGAAGGCACTGAAGTAACACATACAAAAGAAGATGCTGCTGCAGGTAACTGTATTTAAAAAAGGCAGAGTTTGATGATTATTGATAGCACTGGAAGCATTTTCCCCTTTTAAAAAAGAATTTTCTTTAGTTAAAAAAAAACACCATTATTTATATCATGCAACACAGTTATTTCCTGAAATAACTTAACTGTGGCTGCATGCTGCCCTTTTCAGATGCAGAGTCCTCAAAAGCAGAGAGCGAAGATATAGAGCTGCTTGAACGAGCACTGGAAAAAGCCCTCCGGGTCCGGACCTTCTCAGAGGTGTCTAAACAAAACTGCAGCAGAAGCAAGCTATCTGCACAAGAAACAGAAAACAAGCTATCTGCACAAGAAACAGAAAACATACCGGCTCTAACCGCAGTGACTAAAGATGTTCAACCAACCATCAAGTCAATCAAAAAACCTGTCAGCCTTCATAGGAAAAGGGACAAAAAGTCTAATGTGTCACTTAGCTCAAAGCCTTCAGCGGTTCAAAAACCAGAACAGTCCAAGAACCCAATCCAGCGCCATCCCTGCTTAGAGGCTGGGGCTGGAAATCACCAGGCTGCTAGGAGATTGCAGCAGGCTGTATTGGCAGGATCTGCCTCCCCTGATCAGATGACAGCCTTGCAGCCTAAAAACAAGGCAGTCAGAAGCAATCTGCAAAGAGACAATGCCCAGAGCAAAGCCGTGCCTTCTTCAGTTAATACAGTGTTCTTTTCAGGGACAGATGGGTCTGGTGTTGACACTTTGCATCAACAGAGTGGGTAGGTTCTACACAAGTGGGCTGTGGAAATAATCATGTTTTTTATTTGCAATTAAAGAGATAAAATTGCTTTGTTTTGCTTTGGGGCAGGGGACTTTCTGTACAAACTACAAAATGGAAATCGTTGAGGAGAAAACAAAACAGGTTGCTGAGTACAGTTTTTTTTATTGTATCATGTTATTGCAAAGTGTGGAGTTATTGTCTGATATCTGACTTTTCTTTCTGTCTTTTAACTCTAGATTGTGGGAGAAAGTGATGACCCTACAGACGAAGCCTGATCCTGGGAGGAGTCACTTCATGCAGAGAATGAGGGCTACGGTATATTCTGCTTTTAAATATATTTTTAAATTCCCAAATGTTCCTTTTTAAAATCGGTTAATTCATACATGATAACTTACGAAAATATTTATACCCCTTTGAACCTTTCAATAATTTAATGGCACATGTCAATGAACTTCATTAGGATTTACATTTACAAAGCAACAAGAAGAATTACACAAAATAAACAAATGTGCCGTTCAATGAGCTTATACTAAAACCATCCATCATCATCCTTAGAGCTGTCAGTAATAGGAAGAATGTCTTTGCTCATCTAGAAACAAAATTTTTGTCCTTTTCTTTCAAAATATCTTCAAAAAGGAGATGTCTGAGAAGGTTTTTTTTTTTTTTTTTTACTTTAAATGGGCCATTTTAACACGTAAACATTCTTTGATTCAAATCATTCCATCTTAGCTCTCTGGTTGTCTGTTTAGGGTCCTGCTGTGTTCCTTTATCATGAGAATATCTGTTTGTTCATTATTGTCCTCTATCAGACCTCTGAGGCCTTTACAAAAAGCTAAATTTATTCATTTATTAATGATTTATTTATAGGTTTACTTTCAATTAAGTAACTTCTAAGTGTGATTAGTTGCACTGAATTTCATTTAGAGCTATTCTGGGTAAAGGATGTTTAAATTACAGAAACAAAGGGCATTTATAGGGGTTTGCAAAAACAATAAATCAAGAACCATATATATTTTCTAGCTATGATCTACTTTGCATTGTCCGATGTGCACTAAAACAAATATAAATCTCTTTTTTTTTTTTTATTAGGAAGCAATGCACATTACAGTAGAGATGTGTGTCGATGTGCACATCCTTTTCACATTGGGTAACAGTATTTAACAACATTTACATATCGGCATCATAAAAAATATTGTGCAACTCAAACAGTTGAGAACAAGGCAAACAATCGACCTCCAAGGGTGTTTTTGTTAGTTAAATCGTACGAACAGTACACCACACAACTGAAAAAATAAAAAATTAGCAAAACAACCTAAATAAAAAACAATTATAGAGCGAAATAATAAATATTGTGATAGTAACAACTAAATAGCTGAGGATCTAATTAAGCTAAAATTAGTATAAAATAAAGTCACCCAAGAAATCAATAAATAAAAGCAATAAATAAAAAGAAATAAATAAAAAAAATTCAGTAAAAAAAACAGGGGGAGAGAGGGGTCAATCAGAGGGAAGGGACTGAGGATGGTAGAATGTAAGAAAGGGAAGCCATTTGTCATAAAATTTATCAGGATTACCTTTCACTGAATATCGGATCTTTTCCAAATTCAGAAAAGACATGGTGTCATTGAGCTACTGGGTACTGGGAGGGTCTTTAGTCGACTTCCAGTGTAAAAGAAGGCGGCATCTTGCCAATAATAAAGTAAATGCTAAGATAGGTAATTAGTTAGAAGTAAACCGCTTGTGGTCCTCTGGGAGCCCAAATATGGCAACGTGGGGGGAGACATTTATAACCACAGAAAGTATTTTTGCAATGGTATCAAAGTAATTCAACCAAAAGCAAGAAAGTAGTGGACAAGAATAGAGCATATGGGATAAGTAGACAAATGTAAATCTAAATAATAAATTTAGGTGCTTTTTTTCTTTATTTGAGGAAGTGAGACACTTTGCCAAAGGTACAAGACAATTTACATTTAAAATAAGAAAAATATTATTTCAAGTGCATATTATCTAATTATATTATTTTAAGATTAAAAATACTAATTCCATTGGCAAATCATATTATTTACCTACTCAAATAAAGGGTAAATGCACATACCGTAATTTAATACATTTTTGCTTATTTCTAGATAATTTTTGCAGTGAAGGATCTTGTTCTTATGTTCTCTAATGTGGAACGGTTCAGGGATTATGACCGGTGCTGTAGTTTTATTACACTGATCGTCCTTCATTTGGTTCCCCGTCCATTACTCTGACCCCTTTAGTTTCCTGACGATTGGCCGTGTGGCAGTCCGGATGAGACCAGGTTTCTACTCCACAGCATAACTGACCAAGGACTCAGCCTAGCACAGCTCTATCGGACCGAGGAGATTCTCATCAAGCAGCCACTAGAAACGGAGGCTGAGCTCCTGGGTGAGAAATACAAGCAATAAAAACCAAGAGTGCAATAATGAGTAGAAATGACATGGAGTGATGAGATTTGTATCTTAGTGTGGATATCTGTGGTTAACCACACCACAGTTGGCAGAAATTGACTATTTCCAGGGTTTTAGATCAATTGATGTTTAGTTTTGAGCATTTCCCTTTTTTGAAACACAGCTGGGGCTTCTCTCCAATTATTTCGGCTATTATGAGCCCTTCATAACCTGCCAGCAGAGTGCTAATTGCAGCAGTGTTGCTCTACCCTTGCAACACATCTGTCAAATTAAACCTGCTTTTTATTATCATCCTCCACAGGTGAGGAGCAGAGCAAGTCCCCTTCCTGTCCTACAATTGAGCAGCTGCAGCTGACAGCAGCAAAACTCCACCTTTCTGCAGATAAAGTGAAACAAGGTAAAAAATCTTATATGATGAGTAAATATGGCAGTGCCAGTTGGAAATTGAATTTTTCTATCATCTTAAATCTGCATTTTGTCAAAGTGCATATACTGATCTCAGTACTTTTAATGTAATAGGTGTAACAGCACTGAACTATTTCAGCATCCAGCTAAAATTTATGTAAACTTTATAAGGATAAGTATTATAAGTATTTCTGAGCCAGGATCATGAGACACATCATTTTTTAATCTCTTGCTAATGTTACTGAAAATCCTTAGTTTGCATTTTCTGGTAATATGTCCTGATATAACTTTAGAAAACATAAATAATGATGTCATGACTTTTAAAGCTTCTAATGGGTTAATACATGAGATCTGGATTAACTGGAGGCAGGTTTGTTGGAGCGTTTTTGAACAACACTTCAAACAATCTGCTTTCCATAAAAAAAAATCTGTTAATTCAAAATAAATCAGTGGCTAAGTCATTTTCATGCATAAATATTATTGCTGTTTAGGAAGGAGAGAGGCTTTGTGTTCTAGAGATGAACGATACAAAATGTGCACAGTAATCCTAGAAGGAGCAAAAAATAATAAATCTCTATGGACAAGTCAACTAAAGCTGGTAAGAGTTGTTACCTGCAGTGAGTCCTGCACCAATATGGGCTTTAAGGTAAATCGATCAGGAAAAAGTTGTGATTGCATAAGAAAATAGAAACAAATTACAGTTTTTAAATGTCCTCAAACCAATAAGCTCCATTAAGGAGTTTTAGGAATTTAAAAAATAGATAATTCTGTAAAAATATTACAGCAACGCTTCAAAAAAATATCACCTAAAAATGTTATTGTGTAAATAACAACAGATTAATCATTTGAACCTTTTGAATGATCCCATTACTTTCTGGGAAGGATGTTTGTTTATCAGTCTGTGATAAATATGTTGTTAGAGGCAGCATGATGGAGACGTTTCCAGTTAATTCTAGGATCCAACACCTTCTATGTGAAGGGGGCTGAATGTATGCAATAGATCTGACAGTATTTAGTTTCATCTCATTTTAGAGGGATTTAGGTGGTGTCATTTGACCATCATTTGAAGGATGGTTTTACCATTGGCAGTGCGCTAACGAGCTAATGTGGATGTCAGCCTTAGCATGTGGAAAATGAAAACAGACCCTCAATAAAACCTTGGTGTCAGATCAGTGCTTTGCTTGGCTTCATCCATGACCCCCCTACCCTGGTGGTGGCTGAGCAGAGGTCTGTTTATTTAAAGCCGAGACTGCAGAGCGAAAAAAATAAAAAAAATCTTGGGGTACGGTTGCTGACGCTCTAAAAATAACCTGGTTTTTCCGTCAGAGTGGAAAGCATGGGATCGATGGAGGCCAGAAGGAGGCTGTCTTTGCCCGTCTGAGACAACTGGTGGGTTCAGAGATGGGTCCTCTTCACCTCTGCCCATCACCATAACTTACAGAACGGAGCAGGAGCTCCAGCAGCTGGAAAGGCTGCGGATGAGAGTGGCACTGCTGCAACAAGAGATCTACCTTGAACAGGTAAAGATGGTGTTTCCGTTTTAACTGTGAAAACACTCTAATAATTTCTTTTTTTTACTGTTAGCCATGAATGATCCTATAGACTCTACGTCTGCTTGTCAGGTGCTGTTGGACACTGTATCCCCTCATCTTTCTTCCATCAGACCTGGACCTGGATGTCCAAGCCCCAATGTGCTCAGAGACTTATACTCCCTGCTTGGTGAAGGAGGGCAGCGTTTCACTGCTATTGTTCAGGACTCTGAGCATGAATGATTCCTGAAATTGTACCACTGGGAATAAACAGTCAAAAGCTTAGCAACAGAAAAACTTACACAAGGAATCAACAGCAGTGCAATGAAAGCAGAAGAGTCACTCTAATTATTAGAAGATCAATTAAACCAATTAAAATGGGAGTAAATCGTATTAAAATATCCTTTGAAGTTTCCCTGGTGAACGAAAGTGCCTGAGCTCTTATTGATGAGCTTTCTGTTACGCATCAGTGCTACACCTCTCCTCTGATCATTCAACAGATAACCTAGAGATGAAAGCAGGGTCCAGTTTCTTTTAATGTGTCTGTAAGAGTTTAACTTCTTTCCTAAAGCAGAAACTACAAGACATGTCAGCTGTCGCTCACAGATGGTCTCCATCTGTTCTGACTTGAGTTTGAGCCGTTTTGCATTTGATTTGTGATGAACTGCAACATAAATTGATTCTAAGGATACTGATTTAGGGGGGATTAATTAAAATTGCAGAACTAGATTTTAATTAATTAAGGTTTGACTTGCCAAATATCTGTAAATCATGTTTGGATTTCTCTTTATATGCATAAATAAATACTTATGAAATCCTCTGAAAGTTGTAAGCTGACTAAGATAGAATTTCAGGTTCAAAAGGTTTTAATACTTTTAAGGCATGTTATGTATTCCTCTGCAACAACCATCCCAAACATTAAGTTTCATGGAAACTTGTCATATCAAGAAATAACTAATTATCATTTAAACATGGTAATTATAGGATGCCCAGTTTTGCTAACCTAAAAACATTGGCAAACAGATCTGTACTTAACCCTTTCTATGGCAATCAGTGAAATAATCCAAATTTCAAGCCAATATTTTTATTGGAATCCAGGATAAGACCTTATTACCTTTGTAACATTAAAAAAATATGGATATTTTGATTGCAAGAATGAAAGTCAATGTAATAACAAGAAATGCCAACTTGCCCGAATAAATTAAGAAAAATAACAAAAATGCTTCTAGAAGAAATATGAGTGAAAAAAAACATAGTTTATAAACCTAAATATAATTTTTAACTAGGCTTATTAACTTTTTAACTTTTCAATTAGCTTTTTACCTTTTTTATGACTTAACTTTTTTTTTTTTTTTTTTACACTTAATTACCAGTAGGTAAGGGCTCATCCTATTAGTTAAATGCCAAAATAAGACATACAGCCATGTAGCAGCATCTTTGCTGAATAGCTGGATATAGATTTTGTGCTTCTAGACCTGTGCAAGTGATCAAAAATAGTAACTTGCCCTTTAAAGGATTAAGGAACAAGTTTACATCCTGTTTTCCTCTGAATAGCTGCTTGGATACATGAAAATAAATTAAGTGTTCCTGTGTTATCTGGTTTTGGCTCTGATTTAAATATACAGCCAGAGCTACATCTTAAAGGTTTACAATCAAAGCTTAGTTAGGTGTTAAAATGGCTTAGTCAAAGTCAAGGCCTAACTTAATTGAGAAACTGTGACAACACTGGATTTTATTTTGGTATATTAGAGTAGATTGGGTGAATATATATTCATTCCATTCCATAGCTAGTTTTTTGTCTATCACATAAAATCCCAGATAACATGAATTTTGTCATGGTTATTAAAGTGTTTGCTGTGTACTGCAGTTACCTGCTATGCCAGCAGGTGGCACTCAACATGAGAGGTGACCACTGGCATCACTCCATAGTGTCAAATGTTATTAGTGTAGGAATTATTCAATCAAAAACCTGCATATTGTGAATGGACTGAGTCCATGCTCCTGATTAACAATAGGATGTCAGACTTCCTGATTAACAGGTTTATACTGGGGTGCTAAATAGACATTAACCTCCTGCTGTCTGGCTTTATTTAATGTGTGTATTCTGTGGAATAAGGTTAAAAGGCACCTCCACCATTACGCCTCATGTTTCACCATATGTTTTTCATTTCCACATTATGTTTTACGTATAAACATTCTCAGCCCATATGGGTCCAGCACTATATGTTTATCATGAAATCTCTCCATTTCTTGCCTGTTTTAAGTGTAATGTGAAGGCTATGACGTGTGGA
Source organism: Cyprinodon variegatus (assembly GCF_000732505.1). Classification (NCBI taxonomy): domain Eukaryota; kingdom Metazoa; phylum Chordata; class Actinopteri; order Cyprinodontiformes; family Cyprinodontidae; genus Cyprinodon; species Cyprinodon variegatus. Next base: position 1,653,774 of record NW_015150522.1, on the reverse strand, counting down.
CAGCAGGGGCTGTGGCAGATTCCGCGACAGGTGGCGCTGGGTTCACACAGCAGGGCGTGGGTGTCTGAGCTCTGCCACACACACAAACGTAGGGGACACCCACACCCAGGCTGAGTCACAGACGATGCGCTCAGGGACCTGACTCTCTGCAAGCTGGAAATCGCATGTTTCCCCGAGGAGAGAAAGAGAAATAAGATTAGAAAAGAGGACTATTTTAGTCTCAGGTAGCCTGTTGCTTTAAAGCAAGAGGCTCACAATAATTCTATTGACTAATCCTGTTAGAAAAGCTGGTATTAGTAAAAGTGTCAACAAATATAGCAAAAAGCTGCCTTGAAATACAGCTGTGAATGACTGCATTAAAGAGGAGAGAAGGAGCATGCAGGGAGGCATGGTGTCAACACCAAACATTGGTCCCTCTGGGAGAGGCGCCTATGCAGCTCAGCCTTCCTCTGACCTGCGTACATCAGCATCTGCCTTGCTCTGGCTGTCACCAGTGAGCTCCCCCACTCCCACCAGCATGCTCCAGCCCTGCCCAGTTTACTTTCATTCTCTCTGTCCCTTATTTTCTCACGCCTATTTTAGTCTCATAATGGGAAAATCAGAAAAATTGTACTTCCTAAGAAACTCCATGGAAGTAGGCCTACCTCTGGATCTCACTCATATTCCCACACTTGGATAGATTAGCTCATACATTCCTTCTTACGTTTCTTTTCTTCTGGCTTTCCTTTTTTAATCTGAGGCAAAGAAGTGCAGCAACGAATCCAGAGAAACAAAACCAAGCTAGAAAGAATCCACTTCTCTCTGAATGCCTCTTGCTTTAGAGATTCCAGTTTCCCACTCCCTCTTTCCTTCACAAACACATTCTGTACTTTCCCTCTTTTATTTGTCTTTGGTTCATGAATACGTCTTTAGCTGGGTGAGCTGCTTGTTAACTCTCTGTTTTGTTTTATATTCTCCCCAAACAATTAGTCGGTTTAATCCCCCTCTTTCCCTCTGGTATCCTAACACCAATTTTCCTGCACAGACAGAGCCATGCATGTCATTTAGAGAGGAACATTAGGAATATGTTCATTTGTTTCTTTTATGCCTTTAATTATCAGCAGTGTGTCTGTTGTGTCGTACTAATGGGGGCCACATAAGATCACGCACTTTTACGTTTCTGTTTTGTTATTTAGTTTATTTGATGTAATAGGTTATAGTTATAGAAAAGAATTATAAAGGTGATAAAATAGTACAGGACTGTAAGAATAAACATCTGAATGGTCTTGCTTTGGCTTTCAGACCCTTTTTCCTAAAATCCCAAAATTCAATTCAGTTGTCTTTAAAAGTCGTGGCATCAATAAAATGAGCCCTGAGTGCTTAAATGAAAAAATATCTGGACTTCTCTTACCTTTTAAAGGCATTTCTGATCCTAAAAGTTTCTTTAGTCTAAGTTTACAGAAATTAGACTCAAAACTTTTGGTCACTTGTAATCTGTATTTATTAGTCTACCTGTTGGGAGTTAAAATCAGTAGAAACAAGGCTGTTCTGTGAAGGCATCAGAGGTTAGTAAAGAGGGAAGAAAGATGTTGAAGGACAAGTAAAAGGGTTGAGACCAGTCAGATGAGACCTGTATGTTTCTGGACTCCGTGTGGGCAAGAACCAACAGTGCTGATCCCCCTGAACGCGTCATCCCCAAAGTGAAACATGATGGTGGCAGCATCATACAGTATGATCATCAGGGCTCCTCTCCCCTCTATAAAAAGACATCATTTCAATTGACTGTTCTCCCTGCTTCCCTCTGGGAAGAGGCTTCACAGCATTCAATGCAGGACCAGCAGCTTCTGCAACAGCTTTTCCCCACTGCCATCAGACTGTTGAACTGTTGAAAACTCTAATCCAGTTACAAATCAAGACTCTGCATCAAACTAATAACATTATACTTGCACTATATGGTGAATCTTCAAAATCAATTTTTCTACTGCATTTTGTACCATATCTATTTTTATTTTGCACTGCTTTGAACCTTCATTATTAATGCCTTTTGCATCATGTATCTCCTACATGTCTCTCCTACCCTGTTTACATTTGATCACTGCTGCACTTAAAGAAATGGAAATGTAATGTACGCTGTACAAAACCCTGTCTAATTCTTCATTTTCACTGCTAAGCTGCTGCTCATTCATTGTCGGAAAGCTGTTTGTCACAAAATTTTTCTTTGTATACAAAATGACAATTAAGTTTGTATAAGTATGAAGGTTTTCAGTGGCATCTCCATCATATTTTGAAGGGTCGTTTATACTGTAGACTTTTTATGATCTGGATTAGAACATGCGAGTAAAAGACAGTAGAGTATTCAAGGAGTATTATTGTGTTTAGAGAGATTAGAGACAAGCGAGAATGCATAATGGGCGGGTACTGAAAGGTGGAGGTGCAAAACATATTGTTTCAAATGAAATAATGAAACTAAATGGTAGTTTTTCCCTTTTCTCTCTTAGAACCATACAGAACTATTGATAATGTTTATACCTATGTCCTTCTGAGCACTGGGAAATGTTTTTCTTCACAAAGATAGATGCAGCTAAACGGCCCCATCATGGAAGAAAAGCTTCTAGAGGTTGCCTGTAACTGTGTTAGAGATTCAATAGCCAATGAAATAGGAATGATTCAAATAATATTTGTCCAATCAAAGGTTTATAATGTGGTCCATGTTCAGATGCTCTCCGTCCAGACAGACTTGACTTGAATTTGAGCTGTTTTGCCACACAAACAATCTGTTAAGGTTTGAGAAGAATCTACACATTTCCTTACACCTTACAACCAGTGTAGGGCAAGCTGCCTATAAAATATAATGAGTTAAGCTACAAGTTATTTGATGTAGAAAACTGGGATGTCACGACCACGCTAATGAAAAATGTAGTCTACCGTCCATCACTGCTTACAACTAAGTACTGCTGTGGGATTTTTCATTACAATTTCAATAAAACACTCATGTTGTTTGCATGTTGAAACAACATTTTTTAAACATTTATTTTTTTCTTGGTCCTTTCTTTATTTCCACAAACCGCTGTGTCACTTTAAAAGGCCCCGTTAAATCCAGGAATGCCTCAAGATAAAGGCAGAAATCCAGATGTGTCCTTGTATTTATCCATTCCATGCATATCAGCCACAGAGAAGAAAGCTTTCTTGGCTGATGTTATTTTCACAGAAAAGCGACTCATGCACACTGAGGGATTAACTACAACCAGGTTGCCTTCATTCAGAAAAAAAAACTGACTGAAAGAGCTGGAGCTTACTGTGTGTGTGGGTGGGAAAATAACAGGGGGCTGCCTGTTTTTGATCACAAACATGGCCATGCGTGAATTTATGCCTCTTTTCAACCACTTTTATTTTTGATTTGTTGTTGCAGATCATCTTTTTTGTTGTTTACTTGCATATTATGAGGCCATTGTGGATTATGCAGAACTTCCCACACAGAATTGATCTGTGCTGCATATGTGTACTACCACATTTATAGTATTGAATAAAAGAAAGCAAAGGTTTCTCTCTCTGTGTTTAGCCTTATCAGCAGGAGACATTTGAATTCCAGCTGGTAGTGTTATATTTTTTTGTAAAAAATAACAAAAATAGAAAAAAAGACTTCTTAAAATGTGAATGATGGGAACATGAGGAAAGGAGGGAGTTGTAAAGTCCTCTCCCCTCCCCCTTCCTATGGTTTCTCTACTGATATCCTCCTTTCTTTAGGAATTGATGTCACTAAAAACAAGCCAATCGTACCTCATGGACTTCCTAGTTGTCCAGACCTAGCTCCTCCCATTCCCTCTGTGGTTTAAATATATTCCCTGGCACTACTATGTGCAGAGTGTACAATGTGCTGTCGAAGAGCCAGCAGCCTGCGCAGAGCGATACCGCCAGAGAGGAAAGGAGAGAGGAAGGAGCGTGTGAGTGGATTTCAGAAGCCTTTATATGATATGTTCTAGAAATTACAGCTCATGTAATTTCCTCTGTCTTGTACAGTCCTTATTTTAGAGGTTTTCTTCTTTTTTTATCTCCCGTTTCTCTTGGCTGGTGCTTAAGATCAGCCCTTTTGATTCGGTCGGATCGGCTTGCACCCACAGCTAGGATGGGCTGTACAACGGGACAATTTGCTTGCCAACCACAGCCCCAAATAAACTCTGCCCAGGAGAGCCTGTCTCTGGAGGCTAGTGGTGCTAAAGTCCCTGAAGTTCTCTCTTCCCTGGAGCGTCTGTCTCAAGCTACAGGAGGCATGGAGAAGTCATGGTACCGCTGCATCTTTCCCTTCGGCATCATCTCATTGGTCATAGGGATTGCAGGCACAGGGGTAACCTACACCTACAATGACCTTCCACAGACTAAAGTTGTATCTGTAGTTTTACTTGTCATGGGCATTGTGCTGCTGATGATGGCAACGGCATGCTGGACTCTCCACAAAAAGAAGAGAAGGAAAAAGAAGGAGGGAGAGTCTCTGGCATCCGAGCAGTGTCCCTTGTGAAGCACATAAAGGAAAGCAATTAGTAGAACCTAATACAGAGTTAGACCAAGGGTTTGACTGTGTTCAAGGTCTGGCCAAAAAAGCCCTCACATTATCTTCAACAAGTACCAAATGCCCTCAAATATTTATCACAGATTTAGAGATAGCTTGGGTCAAGAAATCGTAGCCAAAGAAGAGTAGTTCTGGTCTAGAGAAGGTTTTGGGATCACGATTCTTTAAATATTTTTTGGTCATCGGGTGTCTTGTGTCAAAACAAGCACTACAGAAACACAACAACAACATAATGCATTTCGCCACCACTTGCATATTTACAAGCATGAGAGACCCTCTTGAGTTTGAGGACATCCAACACGAAATCCAGGACTGCTGCTGGAGTCACTGCTGCCGTCATCTGGAACGTCAGTCACAGGATTCCTCTCGCAGGGACAGGTGATTCTTCAAGAGGCCAGAAGTGGGCCAAAGACTGGAACCTAATACCCAGCCAAAAGAGCAGCGCGCCATCGTCACCCGCCAACGTCATTCACTCGTCCTGTGACACTGCAGCAATGTGCGAGGGTCTTTTTATATGCAACGAGAGTGGAACTTGAGTCTGGCAGGATGTTTGTTGGCATGTGTGCCAATGATGAGCCGGAGAAGGCAGAGGAACCCGCTGGGCTCAGATCAATGTTTGGATGAGAGATTTCTTTAGAAATCGGACAAGGAAATAAAGCTTTGCACATTATGTCTATCTCCGGCAAAGAAGGTATACTTTAAATAGCCTTTTGTTGCTTTTTGGGGGGCATTGACCTTTTAACTGTTTGCCTTTCTTTAAATGTGTGGGTACACCCAGCCTTATGTCTATGAGAGGTGCTTATTGAAGGACACTTGCTGGAGGGGGACATGCCACTGCAGGGGCACTTTGACTTATTCTGCTCCTCCACTGCCCCTCCCGCTTGGTGCCTTTAGCAAATTCTCATGGAAAAAAGCTCTCTCACATTCCCCCATTTCCATCTAAACTTATGAAAAAGAAATCTGTTTCTAATTTTTCTCGATAAGGTCTCTTTTATAGTTGGAAGGAAGAACCTTTGTCAGAGTAGAGCACAAAGCTGCTACTAATGTTTAGGCTCTGATAATCTCTGGGGTTTCCTTTTACCATGCATTTTCTCTCAGTCTGCTTGTAATTAATAGCATTCAGTGAATGCATGGAATCCCCAAGGCTATTTTATTTGTGTCTTAAACGCTCCCTGTGACAAAATGTAACGTGAATGAAAAAAGAAAGGTGAAATGAAAGGAAGAATGCTTGCAATGTAAACAGAATGAATTGGATACACGCTGCTCGTCTCCACGTGAATGACTCACCTTACCCTGCAGGATCTCTAAGGACCTTTATTGATTAAAGATGCATTGATCCTCAGTGATGCTTGCTGGAGAAGACGTGTCTATACATGGAGGTGGAGCAGTTAGCTTACAGAGCCACAGGCCTTCTCAAGCTTCAGCCTACCAATTGCAAACAGGCTTTTGCCTGCCTTCCATGATGCTCATTTACTGTTAATCTAGTTTAGCATACTAACCTGACCACGATTGGACTGAATAATAGTTGTGGTCAAGCTTAAGATCTTGGAAGTGTTTGCTTTTTTAGATTTATGGGGGAACATGGTGGTATGCCTGCAGCTAGATTAGATTCAGTCACCCTGAAAAGAAAGTAATTATTTAACAGGCTATATGCTGCATCACTGGTGGTTTTAGTGACAGTTTCAGCTGAACTAGAGCAGCTCCTCTCTGAATCTATTCTAATGCCTTATGCAAAATTTAATAAATTCGAACCAGTTTCTTACTCTTGTTTTTTTCATTACATATGTCAGTTTATTTTTGTGCAGAGCAACGGGTTCCTTTGAACACAGAGGCAAAGCAGAAGACCTAAAATTACATTACATTAGATTGGATGATGGCATAACAAGCCCATTGCCTTCGCAGCCTGTGTGTGAACTACCCTCACATCTATTCACTTAGGGGAGGCCCTTTGATAAAAAAAATGGGATTTTGTGCCTCTATTGTTTTCTATACATAACAACACATTGTTTGTAATGAGCTGAACAGAAAAATTATCAAAAAGAACCTCTCACTTTATATTAAACTTTATTTTTGCTAAAGCTTGTCACTCAGAGGAGCAGAAAGAAAGTAAGATCAGTATTCGTCTTGGGAGGATGTAGTGCTTGCAAAAATACAGAAAAATGAGGTAGACAGTATTATATTCCTGCCTTGGCTTGTATATCAGTGCATTTTTCACATTACAGTACACACTGACTATATTATGTTTGTATAGGAATGCTTAAATTTGATTTTTAAGCTATTATGTGCCAGTATAAGTTGATGGGTAGTGACCAGATATATTTTTTGTCTGAGAAAGTTAATGATTTATTTTCTGCCTTCTGAATTTTTAAAGGGAAAGTCTACCTCTCTCTGCTGCAGGGACTTACGTCCTTCTCTTTGTAGACAGCTAAGCTGTCGGTTTGTCACGTCACTAAATGTATTGCTTATTGTGCCCTCTAATATTTGGTGCTGTATATAGATTTGTTTTTTTGTATTATGTATTTCTACCTATGTGTTCATTTTTACTCTTTCTGTTCGTATTGCATTAAATAAATGTCAATGTTTCTTGTGTCTTGAAGAAAACCTTATTATTATGTATTGAATGGTTAAGTTGTTTACTTTGTAAACAAACTAGGAAGAGCTAAAAGCTCTAGAGACTTTTAGATGGTGGACATATTAGAAATAACAGTTCTCCCTGTATCTATGTTCCCAAACTATAAACACATGTGTCTTTTAGAAACACCTCTTTGGTGATGCAGTCCTTTGGTAAATAGTCTGCCCCCCGTCAACCTAAAATAAATAACTCCCCCTACTGGCAGGCTACCCTAAAAGACATTAAAATTCTACTAATTTATAGGACCAGCAAACATATGCAGAGTCACACGTTTACATACACTCACTCCATTAACTATTTTATGATTTTGAGTTTTAGTGATCTTCTTAAACTGTTCTATTTTCAGGTTGGATGGAATATACATCAGGTAAGGTTACAAATCAGACCATTGTTGAATACCTGAAAGAATTGAAAACAGCCCTAACTTTTTTGTAGACTTCAACAAGATTCTGGCTTAATTCTGGCCGTTATTCTAATTAGATTTGGTAATGTTATTATAAATATAAATACACCGACCTGGCTTTTAAGCATTGCCTACAAATTTTTAAAACTTGCTTTTAACTGGTGGGAAAATAATGCAGGTGTGGAAGGGGAACAGTGTTTACATCTGTCTGCAAGGGTGGAGTTGCCAAATGGAGGAAAATGCAGACAGTGGTGGAAGTGGTCATTTAGATTTTGACCATCAGCACAGATAACAGGAAACAAGTTGGGAGCAACTCATCCGCCTCTGAATCTCAAGGACTTGGCCTCCAACCAGAACATTCAGCAGTATTTGGCCTCTATCAAATTTGAACTATATACAACTGACATGGAGAGAGAGAGAGAGATGCAACAGGCAGCTCAACGTGACATTATTTAATTTGGATTGGAGCCATCTGGAGCCTGATGGCTTTATTTATGCTTTATTCAAATTCCAAATCAGCAGCATCTGTGCAAAAAAACAAATCTGTATCTAATTAGTTACCTCCTGCATTTGGCTCCAAATGGTACCTTCATGGGGAGGATGAAGTGACATTTCACTTTCAACTCCGCTTAGATATGATGACAGCTGTTTTAAAGACAGGTGTAGACAGGAGGCCAGACAGTCAACCTGAATCATAGTTGCAATAATGTTAAAACCCCATCTCAGCCTAGTTATTGTTATTTAAATGTGATGATACATATTAGATTTAATGAGCCTGGGTAATAATTGAAGAGCGCTGTCACGGAAACTCAATTCTTATCATCATCTTTGATTATTATCGTTTCCAAGAAGCCATTTTTGCTCTTTAATGAATACTCTCTTTTCCAAATCTCTTTCAAATTAAATGACTCATGAGGATGAAGGTTCGACTATCATTCATCTTCAACGACACCTCTTTATGTGTGGTACTTGACAAACTATGTGGTTTTATCTCTATAATTATTTGGTTTGAATTCACCAACTAGTTCATCTTTTGCCATTAGGTCTATGGTTTCACTAAAAAGGGTTTGAGATGAATGAGCATTTCTATGGAAACAGTGTATTTAATCTGTTAAGAATGTCAGAGCCCTTGCCCTGACTGAGGTCACTCATGCGATCAGCTCAGATAATTTGATCACATTGTACCTCCGGTGTGAAGTCAAGGAACATTTAAGTCCCCTAGTGATCCTAAAGATAGATAAAAATGTATTACCCCAGTTTAAGAAAACATGTTTTGAAGTTTTTAACAGATACGTAGTTATCATTAAGTCAGTGGCCTTTTTTGTGATGATATCGGTGAACTGATGTTGTGCAAATCACTAGTGAGCCTGAAAGGAACAAGTGATTATAATTGGTGTACTCTGCTACTTTATGACCCCTTTCAACAGACCTGCAATCAAGAGGACACTACTCAGCCAAGAGAAACGAGATGCAACACAGAGGTCTTGATTATTTCAGTCCCTCAATGACCATGCTTCAAAGGCCCAATCAATCTGTTTCTATCTATCTATCTATCTATCTATCTATCTATCTATCTATCTATCTATCTAT
>NW_015150522.1:1630072-1643801 GCF_000732505.1 Cyprinodon variegatus | reverse complement strand
CCTCCCAGATCTCCAGATGCATTTGAGATATCAAAAAAGTACTCCAGGGTGCTGTTCAGCATGGGGGTGAGTAGAAAATGAAGGCTAATCATGTTTTGGGTGTACTATTCCTTTAAAGGTTTGGAGTGCCCTAGTCAAAGTCTGAGCTTACATCTAATTTAAATGTAGCAACATGGTCTTAAATGGGTTATTTATACCACAAATCATGTCAATCTTGGTTGAATAAAATGGATTTGAACAAGGAGTTGTTCAAAGTTGTTCCACAGAGATGGAAAAGGGTGAGTGGAGGTATCATAACTGTCAGGAGCTGTTTTTGCTTCCTAGGATTAAACAAGATTCTTAAGGTTTAGGGGGAAGTGACCTTTTCTGTGCAACTAAATGTTGTTCTGTTAATGCAAAAAACAAACAACTAAATAATAATTAAAAGGGAAACTAAATCTACAAGTGGGCAAATACTGTACATCTCCTGTATTGTTATGTGTTTTAATGGCAAAGAAGCAAAGCATGTTATAATTATTTTTCCTTATAATCTTATTGGGATCAATAAAAGCAGTCAGTTTGAATCAATTAGTCACAAGAGCAGATTCAGTGTGATTCGCTCTCAATGTGACACACATTAATAGGTAGACGCACGTCCCTTTAAATAATGTACCTTTAAACAAACTTACTAAGCACAACTACATTTCCCAAAGTGCTGCGCGAAAATATGGAATTTCGTCAAATTCAGATCAACCAATCATATAGTCCCACAGGCGAGCGCGTACTTCGAAATGGCGTTTCTTCGCCCAATCAGCTTCTGCTATTTTACGATTTATATGATCTAGCCAACGGGTGCCGTTGTTCTTCACACTGACCAATCAGCGACTGCTGTTATTGCACAGAGGCGTCATCGCTCTCAGCCAATCAGATTGAACGCAGTGTTTAAACGGTGCGAGCGGGCGGTGCTAGCTAACTACAGGGGCAGGTCCAAAAGAGGACGCATGCTTGGATTTGAATTCAGGGAAGCTGCTAGTAGCTTAGAAAGGTATTTTCAGCTACACCAGTTCGATACTTTAAGTATAAGTCTACGTAAAAAAAAACGTATTTTCCATGTTTTAAGGGGCAGTTATTAGATTGGATAACCGCTACATTTAGAAAGCTGCTTTTACATCCACATCCTGCTGCGAAAGAGACCAGTTTACTTGCAATGAAAGCGGGCGGTAAGTAACTATTCTTACCTTTAGCTGTCTTGTTTAACTAAAAATTAAATAAAAAACGCTATTAAAATGTTTAAAGCCTGTATTTGACCTTTGTAGTTGCCGAAAATTCACTGACTTCTCGCTCAAATCCACCTCGATTAGTGATGGATTCCTTCAAGACTTTAAAGAAACCTTAGAGGAAATTGTCAATATAATGAGGGAGCAAATACCTTTACCTTTCAGAAATATGCTTTTTTTTTTTTACTTATGGCAGCTGCAGCAGATTAAAGTTAAAGGTTAAAGTTTACAAAACTAAGTATTAGTTGAACCCAAATTTACTGGAGGTCGGGAGGGAAATTTAGGCGCTCACTTGCGTTGCCTTCTCTGGTCCAACAGCTTAGTTCACCGTCCACAGATTTGACCCGATTGCAATAAATAGACAAAAATATTCAATTTAAATAATGATTTCATCATTCCCTTTAGTTTCATTTGATTAAATACGTTGAAACAGTGTTTCTTGTGTCTAGATAACCTTAAAAGTCCACCTGAAGGTGTTCTTCTTTAATTGGATAACTTTTAGAAGCTATTAATTTTATTATTCTGCAAAAATAGTATGGATTTTTATATATATAAAAAAATCCACATCTACCAACCTAATATTTTTTAGATTTTTTTAAAACTAAAGACTAACATTTCTTTTTATTATTATTTTTTTTATTTACCATAACATCCTAGTTAAGCATACTAACAAAGATCATGTGAAAAATGGCTTCTTTTTTATTTTTTTTGAAAGGTTGAATGAATATATCCTTCAGTAATAACACCATTATGCCACAGTATTTACACATGTTAATAAGTATGAGAAATGGTAAACTATTTCTTATTATGCATTAGTTAAACTTGGAGGGTTTCTATCAGCTTCATTATATTTTAAATTTTAGATGCAGTTTTACATATTCCGATGTTTGCTTTTTTTGGGATATATCGAACCGATCTTAGTATCTAGACAGGATTAGGTCATGTAGTTGTAATAATGTAGTAATAAATATAAGAACTGTTTCAGCTATCCATCTATCTGGTATATTTATAAAATATTTGTGTCAGCATAAATTGGCATCTTTTTTTTTGTGGGTGTAGAGTTTTACGTTGCATTTATATTAAATAGTCAAGTTAGATTCAGATTATTTATACAACAAATGTAACCTTAGTTCTGATCTGTTATCATTAGATTTGTAAATACCTTGTTGGACTACAACATCGTTCATTTTCAATGTCTGTCCACGGTTTGCTAAGACCCTGAAGGAACAGGCTGCAGACCAACTTTGAAGGAAGTTTAAACATCAGTTTAGCATTAAAGTGAGAAATCGTTTGCCAGCTTTGCACTAAAATGTGAAGTGTTTGTTGTTCACATTATGAGGTGAAGTATTTGTTAGACTCTAAATGGAGTATAAGCGGTGATACTTATATTCTATCTTTCTTTATCTTCCAGTTGTCCACTGCCGTTGCTCAAAATGCTACTCTATTCCGGCTCGGAAGCGAGTCCGTAAGCGATCTTCAATCCTAAATCTGCTTTCACTACCGGAGGAAATCCTTCTCTATGTTCTCCAGTGTCTTTCCGTGGAGGACCTCCTGTCTGTCAGAGCGGTGAGTTGAACCACGCCATGCGCCCTGGTGATGCATATTTGACATTTCTTGTTGTTGGGTCTAAAATCCTTTGGTATCTGTTGTAGGTTCATCCTCAGCTACGGGACATTGTTGACAACCACAACAGTGTCTGGGCCAGAGTCAGTTTCAGAGACACGTGGCCATCTCCTAACATTTTATGGCTGTTTGAAAGGTATGGATCTTTATATTAAATGAGAATTTAATATAATTGCTTTTGCATATTGAGTTTTACTTAAGAAGTTCTGTGTTTGTTTGTTTTTTCAGAGCTGCTGAGAAAGGAAACTTTGAAGCTGCTGTGAAACTTGGGATTGCCTATTTGTACAATGAAGGACGTAAGCTCAACCATTTTTCCTCCTACTTTTTTTTTTCTTTCCATTTCTGCATAAAGACGTAGTGGAGGATTTTCACGAATTTTTGAAAAGAGCCGCCCTTCTCCACTTAAAAAAAAATGCACATGCAAAACCCTGTACTCGCTCCCGAGAGCGAATGGTATTTAAACACGTGCAAGAGTGTGCACGAGCCCATTTCTCCTCGAGCATGCTCTGTTTTAAAGTTGCTGTTTGCATCGCTCATACCAGCTAATTTTACAAATGAAGGTTTGCAATTTTTCCACTACGTTAGACTCACCACCAGTAAGTGAAAATGGGGACAAGCACGTAGGCTGGCCTTACGTAAACATATCAACAGAATGATTTAGAATTAGGAGGATCACTTATTTTGATGAACCACCCTGAAAAAGAACATCCTCCACTATACCTTTAAATGTCATTAGTTGGATTTGGTGTCAACAAAGTTGTGATAAAATGATTGCAGCTCTTCCGTCTTGCCTCCTCTTTCCCCAGCTTTGTTAAGTGATGAAGGGCGAGCGGATGTATGTGGTCGAAAAGCCTCCCACTTCTTCAGCTTGGCGGAGAGCCTGCTTTCTCCCAAAGCGGATCCCTTCACTTGGGTTTTCATCCGTCCTCCATGGTCGCCCACTGGCAGCTGCTGCAAGGCCGTGGTGTTCGATCACCTAAAGGCTGAGTGTGAAAGCAACATGGTAAGTTCTGCAGCTGCCAGTTGAGAGGAAATTAGCCGATTATTGGATGACGCTCTAAACGCATAGAGATTGATATACAATTTTTTCTTTGTTTCTGCAGGAGAAGAGGGGCCCTTTGTTACACTGTTTGGCCAGAGTTTTGCTCCTGTTTGAAGTGAGTGAGGGTGTCTTGATTTTCCTGGTTGGTGTGTGCTTGGTTTCTGTTCTTTTCTAAAAAGAATGTAAATGTGCCTTCTGCTGTCACAGGAGTTGTTAGACGAGTCACCAGAAACACAGGCTAAACAACCTCCTTTCTTCTTTTTATGCAACTGTTACTCAAAGCCCCCAGCTGGCTTCTTTTTTTTCTTCTTTTTTTGATAGCGTGACACATCAGGGGCCTTTGTTTGGCCTGAAACAATATGTGTCAGGGACTGTTGTACAGCTGCTCTCTCAGAAGAACAAAAGCTTCATCTCTGAAGACGTGTTATAAACATCTGGATCTATGCTGCCTGTTTTTTAGGGGGAAGACAGGAGATCAGATGCTGTAGCCATGCTGGAGGAGTCATCACAGGCTGGCTGCCTGCAAAGTTCCTACTTGTTGTGGGAGAACAACCGTAGAGCAGCTGTGAGTTCAGTCCCACCTTCACTAGAACCTTGACCCACTGCTATAGTTACACTGTCTTGCAAAAATGTACGTACCAATGCATGTCCAATCTGTCTACTGGGATTTTAGGGAATTTTATGAAATCTATGTAATATAGAAGGGTTTTGGAATGATGGAGTGTATGTAAAGAAAATGGCTAATATTTGTACAATTCAGTCCTATTGTGGAGAAGAAAAAAAACAGTTTAGTTTAAAAACAATATTTGAAATATTAATTAGGGGCTGAGCATTGGTGTGGTTGTGTCGATACGATACGTGTCACATCCGTCCATTTTCCGTCATGCTTATCCCAAGCGGGGTCGCAAGTGGTGCTGGTGCCTATCTCCAGCTGTCTACAGACGAGAGGCGGGGTAAACGTTGGACAGGTCGCCAGTCCATCGCAGGGCAACACAGAGACAAACAGGACGAACAACCATTCACACACTCACACCTAAGGAGAATTTAGAGAAGGCAATTGACCTAACAATATGGCCTAATAATATGTAATAAAAGTAATAATAGATAGTAGATAGTAAAAGGTTCCTTAAAGAAGACTTTTAAAATATTTTTAAAAATTAAAATAAAACTTTTCCACTTGTTTTACCGTTATCGAATAATTACCGGTACTGCTCTAAGTGTGTTTCTCTGTTGGCTCCAGGCATGTTCCAGAATCTCCTTATTCCAGTTACAATTATTTGAATACTAAATTAATTGAGGATTATTTCAATAATCGATTAATCCAATTAATTGTTCCAGCCCTAAATATCACTATATATTGCAATATTTTTAACGGTTATCAAAATTAAATGTGTAGATAAAAATAGCAAGTGCTGTATATGTTCATCAGAACCTATGTTGTTTCTGGTTCAAGTCAATTAAGTAAAATGGCTCCACAAAGCTATCTGCCAGAGTGGCGGTGCAGAGGTAGCCCTTTTTCCCTCATTGTTTTAGGTAAAAAAGTTTTTTTTAATTATTTTTTTTTTTTATTGATATTAGAAAAGGAAAGATCGATATTATATCGGGCAGCTGAAAAAATCACGATATATCGCCAAATCGTTTTTTTTTTTTTTTTTCCACTCCGCTAATATTAATCCAGTTATGTAGCAGATTTGAATCCATCTACTGATGGACTAAAAAAAGGGGCATGGTGACTCTGGGGGAGCTGCAAAGAACCCCCGCTCAGGTAGAGAATCTGCTGACAGGAAATCTGTTAGCTGTTAATTTCATAAATATACACTAAAGTCATAAATTGTCTCAGTTATTTACATAAAATACCAGTTATATCCATTAAAGTTTTTCTTGTATGTTTAATATAACAAAATGCGCAAAAGCCTAATTTCTGCAGAGTAATGCTATTCAAGGCCTTGCTGCATTGGAGCCTTTTGAAGTAAATAAGGGGATAAATGAACTGAAACATGTATGAGATGATAATGTGTGTCTGTTTAAAATGCAGATGTCAGACCCAGGAAGGTATCTTCAGTGTGTGCGAACCCTCAGGGACTATGCTGGCAAAGGATGCTGGGAAGCACAGGTGACTCATAGCCTCTAAATAATGTCATAGTTTGCTTTTGTTGCTCCTTTGTGTGGTGCTACAGATTTTATTTTTCCGAAAACGACAAAAAGACTTTAAAGTGTTTTTTTGTATTTTTTTTTAATGCCCTTTATTTTCTCTTGTAGTTTTATCTTTCAAACTCTCACTGAAGCATTTATCGTAATGAGTCAAAGCGGACCTGACAGATGCTGAGATTTTTTTTATTTTATCTTGGTTTGTTTTTTTCCCCTCTCATTACAGTGAATCATAATAACATGACTCATCTAATTCACTCTTATTTCAGCAGTAAACCCAAACCAGATTGCTGTCATTATGCTGCAGCATAGTTCAACAAGCTGTCAGGATCTCTAAAGCGATTCTCCAACACGTTTTAACATTTGGTCTCCTTTATTCTTCCCAGTTGTCTCTGGCTAAAGTGTGCAGCAGTGGGAATCCGCTGGGGTTGGAGTCCAAAGCCTGCTCAGAGATAGTGGCCCACATTTTCAATCCCTCCAACTTGGTACATCAACAAACAGCTCAGGGGATCCTCAGGCGAGGCATGAAGGACACTATGAGGTAAAGGATTAGAAAAAAAGATCAACTTACACAATTAAAGCTTCCTGTTAGCATGAGACTAGATCCTATTTTCCTTTTCTTGCTGCGTTCCTTTTATTTTGTTCAGTTGTGGTTAAAATAAACTTTTTTACATTTCTGGTAGATTCTCACACAGCTTTAAAATGGTTTAGCTGGATTTCATGTGAGACACAAAGTGCAAAAATATGTTAATGGGTTTAAATTATACATGGTTTATCTGAATTTTTTAGAAATCCATCTTAAAGGTCTTTTTTGGTAAGTCACTATCAGCTTTGTGTATCTAAAGTGGGGCTGCAACTAATGATTATTTTTTAGATCGATTAATCTGTCAATTATTTTTTTCAATTAATCGATTAATAATCGGATAGCAAAAGGTTCCTTAAAGATTTTTTTACAAAAATAAACCAGAGGACACTAAAACTTTTCCACTTGAGAAGTTTTGGATAGAGCATAGACAGGCATCTTAAATGCAAAATGTTAACATAATTTTTTTTTACAAGTGTGGTTTAATTGCTGCTAAAGGTGCTTTGCGCTGTCAGCTAAAGGCAAGTTGTAGAGTCTCTATATTCCATTTAATGATTAATCGATAATTAAATTAGTTGACGATTATTTCAATAATCGATCAATCTGATTAATTGTTTCAACCCTAATCTAGAGGATTAATTGTCGCCCATTTTTGTTCTTATAATAGCCCAGTTTCATTCTGACTGAATAGAGGACATCAGAGTCAGGATTTTCAAGTCTGGTTAGAGTTTCAGACTTTGACTAGGCTATTGAAAAACATGAAATTGTTTAGATCTTAACCGTTCTATTTGAGTTTTGGTTGCATGTTAGGTTTCATTGCGCTGTCATGAGGTCTTAAGCCATCGGGTGCTTCTGACAGGTTTTTTTTATCCATTGTTACTTTGAATGTTGCCCGCTCTATCTTTATGTAAAATCCTGATGGCCATCTTTGTTCCTGCTGCAGACATGCATCCCCACATAATGTTGCAGCCACCACCCCGTTTCCTGTTTCTTATTTTTGTTTGCTGCAAACATTTCACAGTGATGATCTACAATGATTCTGCAATTCCAGAAAAAAGACTGGCGTGTGTAGCGGACGCTGTGGGTCTCTTGGCTTTTTCTCTAAATAATACTCTCATGTGTTTGTGTAGGTAGAGATGAGACAATTAGGAGCATGTTTGTAAAGGGGGTGAATAAAACAACATGCTTTACAAATTTCACAAAGGCTACCACACTTTCACTCAGGTTTTGTAAATATGTTATGACACCTATCAATGAGTCTTTGCCCTTTGTTGAGGCTCACAGTTCAGCAATATGAAGTTTGGGAGCTGCTGTGCTAAAACACGCTCCAGTTCAGATACAAACGACCTCCTCATGCATCCCCTGGGCCATTAGTCTGTCGTCTGGTGGGAGTTGTTTACTTTTTCACCAGAATCCTGATGAGACTGCTTAGGTGATTTCTGTGGATTGAGTTTCAATGCAGGGTTACAGCTGAAACCGAAACCTATCTCCTCGGTTCAGTGTCGGTTTCTGTCTTTTCTAACAAAGATGGCTTCCTTTACTGCTCACAGTATCACCATTAGGCACAATTATGGTTCTTTATAACTTATAGTTCGTCTAAAATGTTTTGCAATTTGTGTTGAAAAAAATGTAGTAACACAAGGCATGCAAAACATTTGTAATATACTATAGTGCCCGTGTTCATTACTGCACAACTGCAGTTCAAGGAAACGTATATTTCTTGTTTATTATTGAACTGACTGACTAGAAGAGGAGAAACACTTGGATTCAGAAGATTTATTTATTTTTTTTCTGTATTCTTGGCCTGTCTCCGCAGATACATCCTGGTGGACTGGCTCGTTGAGGTGACCACCATGAAGGATTTCTCCAGCCAGACGCTGCATGTGACGGTGGGTTGCGTTGACCGATACCTGGCTGTGCGCTCTGTCCCTAAGGCCCGCCTTCAGCTATTAGGAATCGCCTGTATGGTGGTTTGTACACGGTGAGGTCCTTTACATTTCACTCTCATTTTTTTTTTTATTTAGATTGTATTGCCAAGCTTTTTTTTTTTTTTTTAACTGTATATTTGTATTTTCTTTAGATATATTAGCAAAGAAATCCTGACCATACGCGAGGCCGTTTGGCTGACAGACAACACCTACAAATATGAGGACCTGGTGCGAATGATGGGGGAGGTTGTTTCTGTGCTGGAGGGAAAGATAAGGGTGTGTGTCACTCACTATCTAACTGCTGTTCTTTAGTTTACTGTCATGTACTTTTATTTATTTATTTTTTTTATCTTCTGCACTCTCCTTCAGAGCCCCACGCTGCTGGACTATGGGGAGGTCCTGCTGTTTCTGCTCCCCATGGAGAGGCGCTCCACTCACCTGTTCGGCTACATCTGTGAGCTGTCACTGCTCTACTCTGCTCTCGCCGCTCCACCTCCTGCCAAACTGGCCTGTGCTGCTCTGCTCCTCACAAGGGTGCTGCATCACTATGGTAACGCATCCTTTTGCACATGCAAGTAATAAAACGGTGTGAAGTGAAGTTTATGCTTAACTTGAGTTGTCCGCTGCTCTAC
Source organism: Cyprinodon variegatus (assembly GCF_000732505.1). Classification (NCBI taxonomy): domain Eukaryota; kingdom Metazoa; phylum Chordata; class Actinopteri; order Cyprinodontiformes; family Cyprinodontidae; genus Cyprinodon; species Cyprinodon variegatus. The sequence goes on along the minus strand of NW_015150522.1, from coordinate 1,634,589 downwards.
AGGTCCTGTCTGGCCCGCTTTGTTAAAGGACTACACAGGATTTACCCAGGAGGACCTCGTTCCTCTCTCTGTGCTGCTATACGTCAAGTGGTGAGTGTTTGAGTGCGTGTGTTGATGGGATTAAATCTAATTATCTTGCGCTCCTCTGCTGTTCTCACCAGGGTTTTATTGATGCGTTCAAACTGAGGCAGTTTACATGACGAGCTTATTTTATCATCTTTGTGCCTCGTTTAAAGGACTTTGAACCTTATTCTTCTAGAACTGAGTACTATAATTTAGATATTACTCAGAATTCATTGTCTGTAACTTTCCTGTTATTTTGATTTATGTATTTTTCCAGACTCAAATGTTTGTGGGGAAAGGGTTAGAAGGAAATAAAGGTTTTATTCGCCTTGATTAAGTATAGAGAATCTCAGTGCCCCTCCCCCACCTGTTTCTGTCATAGTTCCTACAATCTTTAAAAGCTTATTTTTCTCAAATGTAAAATAAATAAATTGCAATCACAAAAAAAGCTTATTTTGAAAACCACTGAGCTTATTTCCATTAAAAATCCCTTTGTCAGCTTATGCTGTAAAATTGTTGTTAATATAAGTAAAGATGTTTCTTTTAATCGTAGAATGGATTATATGATCCCCCCTTTCTGTTTTTGGGATATGTACTGATTGCGAAACAGCCTGATTTAAATCCAGATTCTGTAACTAGAAATGGCTTTTTAAAACACTGCTGTCCCGTGACTCAGACATGACTACCACAGAACTGTTCTCCTTTTCTATGAAGAAAGAGAGCAGGAATTGATTAGTTGGACGTCTAGCTGTTTTCAACTTGCCTACATTGATTTTAGAAATGGGAAGCCAAGAAAATATTTGCTCATCGGGGGCAAATGCTGTTAGGTCATTAAAGCAAACCTAAAGCTCGGAGCTGTGGAGTCATAAAGATGGTGAGGCATCTCTGGGTGTGGGTGAGAGACGTGCTTCGGTGTGAATCACTTTGATATGTGAGCGGCGTATCGATGGGCCAATCTACAAATGGACAACTAACAAGATTTGTCTTCAAGAGTTAATTATACTGTTGAAGAAAGCAAAGTGATCCCGGCTTACTTATGTATTTTTTTTCACTCTCTCTGTCCCCCCCCGCGCCCATCTGTCGTCAGTTTCAGTCAAGATGTGCCCAAAGACTATAGGCACGTGTCTCTGACTGGAGTGAAGCAACGCTTTGAAGATGAGGCCTATCAGCAGATCAGCAAAGAAAAGGTTCCCCTTTAAAATCTATTTTTTTCTTGCTCTCTTTTATTGTTTTTCTTAATTTGATTGGTGATTAAAATTTCATTGATCTTTTCCACAAGGTAATGGATTTTAAGGAGCTCTGTCAGATCCTGGAGATTCCTGAAGTTGAGCCCCAGATGGAGCCTCCAAGTCCAACTAGTGGTCAGCCAGCAGACATCTACACCTTCCTGGCCTCTCCATCAAGCACCAGCAAGAGGTGAACAGCTACCAGACCAGCCTCCCATTCTACCAGTCTTTGAAATATTAATTTTAGCTTTCCTACAGTTGTAAGGTTAGGAGGGGGCGTTTTTGTTTTGTGTTTTTTATATTATAATCTCATTTTGTATCACAACTTAAACTTTTGTCTAACTCTTAGATCCTTTTATTGATGAGGAAAAAGAAACATAAATTTAAATAGGGATAGCCTAATTAATTGGGGAAACCTGCATTTATAAGTATTAAATTGTCTATTTGTTTCCCAAACAAGATAAATCCATTATATACCATCATTTAGGAACGCTTTGTTATTTAGCATTATATAATGAGATCTGCCCAGATCAAAGGCACGACTGCAGGGGTGGATAACTTGGACAAATTACTAATACTTGGCAGTTAATATAGATATACCTTTGAAAAATAAAAGGTATTCAGAACTTTAAGCTGCCCTGAGCTGGTTAAACTCAGACCTGGTTTCTTTTCCCTGCAGAGTAAAAAGACCCCACAGCATTATGCAGCCACTGCATGAATACAACCAATGCTTTTACATAGAGTTTAACCCTGTTTACTAATGAGGTGACTTCTTAAATCAAAGACTGCACTGTATTTATTTATTTATTTATGATGGCCCAAATCAAAATGCAAGCCACAATTATTTGCTAACTATTTGAAAAAAATAGTTGCGTTTTGCATCCAGTCAGCTATTGTGTACCATTTTATATAAAAAATCAAAAAATTATTTTAAAATAACAAAAGCCTAATTAGTTTCTCTTAGGGTTGATATAGTATTTTGTTTTTCATTGAATTGAAATTAATTGACAAAATATACAGAAGTGTGAATACTTTTGTGATGAATTGTATGTCCATTGCTGATGGAATATAGATGGGAAAATAAATGATTTCAATTAACAGCAGCAGAAAATGGGGAATTTAATATTATGCATTAAATGTGACCATAGGTGACCATTGTTATTTGTACTGTTAATTACAACAACAATGATGAATCTGTTATTTGCCTGAAGTGGCATCCTGAAAAATAACAACTAGTGATGTTGCTCCTTTAGCGGCTGTCAGCTGCCCTGTGTGCTGTGATAAAATGCCCAGACGGTGTTTTTCTCTGCGCAATCTGCGAGAAGCTCTTATGACTCCTCGTAACCCCCCGCTCTCCTATTCTGTCTGTCCCAAGGAGACGTGATGATGTCACGCAGGCCCACCGAGGCGGCCTTGTGGCCACACCCACGGCAGAGCTGTCCAATCAGGAGGAGATGCTGCTAGGCGACATCCTGGACTGGAGTCTGGACTCTTCCTGCTCCGGTTACGAGGGGGACCGTGAGGAAGACAGCGAGGCTGAGAAAGAAGGAGACAGTGAGTATGAGAATGAGCTCATCCCAAAGTAATATATGGAAATAATCTACTCTATATGCAGAGGTGCAGAATAATGAATCTGTCCTCCTTTCAGTGGCACATGTGTTCACTGGAAATGACTGTATTTTATAGCCTTTTTACACTTTTGTTAATAAAATCCTAATGAAGTGATGACCTTGCAGGGGACTGATACTGTCACCAAAAAAGTTTGGAATTGGCTTTTATGGTTTTTTTTTTTCCCTTTTTCTTTTTTTTTTTTTAATCTGGATTAGTCGGAAATATTTATAGTTGTGATATTTTTCCGCTTTCATCATCTAGAGAGGTAATGATTGACCTTTATTTTTGCTGTGTTCGTCAGTCTATTGATCATTTTGATCTTTCAGCTGCAGATCGATAAACGTTTAATCATTCCGACCCCTCCCTCCGCAGCTTTTTCTGTTCAGCCTCTAGATTCTTTTATTTATTAAGTTTAAGATCAACCTGAAGTTGTAGAACAGAGTTCAACACATCAAGATTCATGTTCTTTTTGTTCATTTATTATTTTTAGAGAACTTACTTCAGATCACAAAAACCTAAACAGGGAAACTCTTTATCACGTCACCAAATTACGACATGTGGCGATAAATATGTTTATTGATATATATATTTAAGTAGACTCTAAAACCAGAGCTGTTTGCTTTAATGTTATAATTTCTACTGTAGATCTTTTTTAAGAAGCTTTCATAAACTCCTGTCTCCAAATAAGTATGACGCGTATAAATGACCCTGAAAACAACTGCAAAGGTTCAAACTCAAAAGCTGATTAAAAATAAATACCAATGAAGGTGTAACCTTTCATGCTGTGTACAAGATTTTTAACCTAACTTAAATTATTTGTTAAAAAAAAAAAAAAAATCTGAATAGATCTGCCCTGATGCCTGATTCAGAATTTACTTAATGTCAGGATCAATACAGATATAAATATTTGATCGGTGCTTCTCTGCCCATCAGAAGCTGGTTACTCAACAGCTTCTGTGAAGAAGTAAAGATAAAAACAATAGAATATTAAAAACAAGGAGACCTTTCATGCCCACTTTGACTACCAGTGATTTTATAATTATATTATAAATAATAAGATAATCTTTGGCTCGTGTTTGGAGCTTGTATGTTCTTTATGTCATAATAGTCCAAGGCTGTCTGAAGTGACCCAAATTCGATTTTTTATTTTGATTTTTTGCCCATATCTGACCTGTATCCGATCTTTTCATGGCAGTCTGAACAACAAAGATACGTTTTTTTTTTTGTTCCAATGCGACCCAGGCCACTTGGCTATGTGGTCCTGAATCCGATACCAATCTGATCTTTTCAAATGCGAACTGTGTCTGAACGGCCAGGTCGCATTCATCCGACCTGAATGTCATTAATACCTGACAAAGGTCACTATATTCTGCTTCTTCCTACGTAAAAGCGGCAAGAAAAACAACAACCATGGCGGACGATGATATGTAGAGCAGTATTTATGTTTAACCATATTGAAAAGATTGTGGTTTTAAGGTTGGGAAAGATCGCTAGATGTGCCCCAGCACTACCATCCATGTTTACTTCCGTAAACACAGAGCGCGCTGGCCTGTGACATCACTGCGTCCTCTACTGCGCAGGCGGGACACTTGCGTTGTATGAATGCAGTTCATACAG
>NW_015150522.1:1624527-1630014 GCF_000732505.1 Cyprinodon variegatus | reverse complement strand
TGGAAATATGAACGGGAAAGCAAAAAAATCTGATTTCACAAAATAATCGGAATTGAGCATTAAGGCCTGTAGTGTGAACATAGCCTAAGAAATATTAAATACACTTATAGGAGCCACAGCTGTGCGGATTGTTTTGATCACATCTCAATGATGTTTTGACCCTTTTATTTATTTACTTCAACAGCTTCGATGATCTCCGTCCAGCTGCACACCCTGACTGATGGAGATGATAAAATGGAGCACTGCCGAGCTCTCTCCAGCGACGACGACAGCTTCAGTGAAGCCGATAGTGAACGGAGCAAAGTTTACCCAGGAGAAGAACCATCTGCCTCATCTGCAGATCTGCACAGCTCAGGATACTCATCCGTCCAAAGCATCAGCCCCTCATCCACCTGCTCTTCGTCCTCCATCATGACCCGCACGTTTAGGACCTTTACCACCTCCCTTGGCGCAGCCTCTGCCGCTGCCCAACCAGGGTTCCGCCTGTTAGTGCCCATGCAGAGGCCTCGGGGGACCTCCACTAGACAGGTTAAGAGGAAGAACGTAGCGGCCCACAGTGGAGGCGAGTTGAAAAGGGAAGAGGAGGATTTGGAAGACGATTACTCAGCGAGTGCAGGTTTCCTGAGCCTTTGAGTTTTGACCAACACTCAGACCACTCTGTCGGTTTCTAACCTTCAGCACTTTGAAATCGTCTTTAATGTTCAGTTATCCTGTTTGTCAGAGCTGGTCTTTTAAAACTGCTAGAAAATCAAAGACTTCAAGAGTTTAAGGGTGAGGCAAGAATATGAGCCGCTTAAACGCCTTCCTTTTGCATCACATTACATTTCAGTTAGATGTTTACAGACGCAGACGAGTAGAAATACCTCCCAGGAACCACAGTCGGCTCTAAAACCACTGGAAAATGGCTCGACTTTCCTCAGGAGCCATGTGATTTTTCAACAACCTATCTCAGATAACGTTCGAAAGGAAACAGAACCTCCGTTATGCACTGTCTGTACTGTATTTGATGAATTATGGCTAAAGGTGACTACTGTTATTTTCTTGAAAATATCTGCAATCTGAAAACTTTCATCCAGTTTTCCTTTCCTTCAGCTTCTCCAAAGGTTCTGCGTGGAGATCTGTGTTTAAAATAAGAGCTGTGAAATCGGTCACTTTGGAGACTCAAATAGCTTTAGTTCTACTCAAGCTGTGCTGTTGATCAATGATGTTTGTTTACCTGTGGCACACTAATCCCATCGAGATTCCCATACAGCTGTTATCTCCTTCACTAACGTGCTCTGATGATGAGGCAAAATAAAATTCTAGTTACTTGCTGGATCTTCACATTTTTCAGAGATGCACAGCTGAAAAGCAAAGTGAGGTGTCCTCCAACTGAATCAAGTCGAGCACTTTTATCATCAAACCCGTGCATAGGAATGTACCATTCTTCCTATTTTTATTATTTAATGTTTAGTATTGAAAAATATTTTTGATGGATGTGTTTCTTTATTCAGCACACTAGAGGAAACCTAACAGGGTTTTTTTTTGCCTCATTCAGGATAGACAAGGCATGTCGTCTTAGTGACTGACTGTAAATACGTTTTAAACTGTTACTCCAGACTGGTTGTAATTGTTATGTTTTTTTTTTATTATCTTGGATTATAATGTACATATTCTATGTATAAATGGGGGGAAAAGACAAAGGCCATGCCACTACTACTTGAAATCGCATTTGCTTTATTCCCAAAAAGTTTCTTTTGTTTGTTTTTTCTTAAGCATTTTTCTATAGTTGTGTTTTCGTTGATGTTGATGTGTAATTTTTGTATTAAGTTTGAAATAAAAAAAAAGTTATGATTTCTTTTTGGAGTCAAGTTTACTACTTTGCTGTTGAATTGTAATTTTATTTAGTTAAATCATTTTAAAATGCCTATTTTAGTACCATACATGGACAACAATGTGTTTATACCCATCAGTTTTCTACAATTTTTAAAAACACAAATGGTAATAATTCTCCCTTTGAAAATATTTTTCTCCTCAGTTTTATGTGTCTGCAAACAAGTAGGAACATTCTTTGTATTTGACTGCTACGAAGAGATTTGCATCAGGCAAACCAATTTTTAATATGATTAGCTTTTATCAATCAGTTGGTCAAAACCACTTAAGGCTGATCCAGAACAGCATTTTTCATTACAGTTTTCTTCTGATATGCAGAGACAGATGCTGAAACTGATCCTGGACCTGTAGACAGTTTGAGCATTGTACATCTTATATATATAAAACTGCCAGTATTAATAAATGTTCAGGGTTATGACAAATAGTAACTGGTTCTTATAATAAAGTTCCATAATTGACAGTTTTGTTAAAAAATATAAATAATTTTCATATAGGTAAACTGTTCACTGTGTCCTCAGCACAAGAACACACCGTTGTATAAAGGCATTGACACACATAAACCTGTCCCCGCTCTCACCTGGTGAAATGTACCATATTGAAGTAAAACATGAGAATATGGTAAAAATACTGTAATTTGCTTTATTTTATATTAATAGCCACAGTTGTCAACCATGAGAAAATATATAGTTAACAAAAGTATGATTATCATTAATTTAAAATTGTCAATTTTGAGCTAAAATCAAAAAACAGTGACCACAGGGTAGCAATAATAAAGCTTGAGAAAATCAATAGTTTCATTTATTTTGAGCAGCTCTAGAATCTTTTATATCCTTTTCCCCAGCAAGCAGAAGGAATCCCATTGAGCATATCCAGTATGAGTGTCATAAAAACCTAGTATGTCAGTGGTATCCTCTCCAGTACAAATTTAACCCCATACCATGATGCAACCACACTCATTCTTCATCTTGGGGCTGAAAATTCCAGAATGATTTAAAGCCTGGAGAAAACTGAAGATTTTATTTCACTCAAACAATCAAACGATACATATTTAGCCTGTCAGATTCTTAGGTTTTATTTTCTTAGGTTAGAGTCTGTTTGTCCATGAATGGAAATCTTAAAAGTCGTACTAAATAGCATCCCCACAGCATGATGCTGCTACTGCTGTAGGCCATAGTCAGGTGGTGAGTTTAAATTAGTCTACTGCTTTTCGATTTGGAAAAGTGTCAAATTTGATACTTGTGTTTTTCAGGTCTGGATGAATATGGAAATACATAAAAATAGACTACATACACATTTTTGTTTTTTCCCCCCTCTTTCCCCCCCCACAGTCCCATGTTTAAAGAGCCACTGTAAATAAATACCTGCAATATGATCACATTTTATATTTAAAGCTTTAAAATATGATAAAGAATTTAAATGTGTGAAATTTCAATATGAAACATAAGTATTATCCCTATTAACAACCTATAGTTCTTAACTACATCTCTTTAGCACCGATATTCTTTTATTTGCTGATTTTGGTAAAAACGTTAAGTATCATCGAACAGAAAAATTCACGTCCTGCCATTGCATCGTCTAATATCCCTTCTCTCCATGAGAAAGCACCAAAAACGCAATTAATCCAGTAATGGATATGACATGCAGATTGCATAATTGGAGGCCAACAATCAAGATGCATAATGGAAATCAGCTGGATCTGGCCATTTGATAATGGGAACTAATGCTTTAATGTCTCTACCTCTGCTTCAGTTTTCATTTTTTTCTCCCTTCCATTTTTGAATAATGTTTGCTGTAGCTTTGTATGTAAAATTTTAAACATTGTTACAACAGCACATGATTAAAGACATTCGGGCTAAAACAAGAAACAATGATTGAAACATCGTCTTTATTTTTTGCAGCTAATCACATTCTATGGTCTTGTTCACAGTGCAAGACAAAAAAAAAATTGCATGGGGAGAAACTTAAACCAAGTATTGCTAAACAGAGAAACATTTCTCAGTATATTTTGAATGTAACAACAAAAAGAGTGGTTAAATGTAAAATTTTTATTGTTAGTGATGATAATAAAGTTAGTATGGCAACAACCTGATGGTTGCTGATATGCCAAAGATTAATAGTAAATTTACTTTACAAATAATGCTACATATGAATTAATGGAAAAACAGGGAAAAGGAGGAGACAAAACTCAGTTGGTGTGAGGATGCCAGAGATTAAATAAGATAAAACTTCAGCTGGAGAGTTCTTCCAAGGATATTTCTCTATTTCTATCAGTGATTTAATGTATTTACATATATATATATATATATATATATCTATATAGCTATATCTATATAGATATATATATATATTTTTTGTTTTAGATTATATATATTATATATACATATGTAAGCATATATATGATATCTATATATGTATGTATATACATGTATGCATATATATATTTTTAGATTATATATATATTATATATCCATATAGATTTCTATATATTTCTATATAAAACACAAAAGGGTTAAAAACAACACACTTTAACAATTGCTTTTATATATATATATATATATATATATATATATATAAAATCTCAGTAACTAGAATCATGTGACGCTTCCCAATGTGGTCACGTGTTTTGTGTTTTGTTGACGTTTGTCGGTCGGTGGCTTTTTGCGGATGATTTTCAGACTTTCTCCAGCCGCTGCTGCAATGTCATCGGCCTCTGGCAACTAGCAACCTGGAAGCGACACAGCCGGCCAGGCTCCGCTGCCAATGCGCTTAGCTCTTCCAGATGTAGCCGCATATCAACGGTAAGGGTGAAGGAAGAAGGCTTGGAGTGATGTTTCACACACCGGTGTAGAAAAATAAGGAGGAAACTGTTTATCACCTCGACTGGAGGGGAGAAAGGGAAAGAAAGACCCCGGTTCATGTTCCGAACCTGTTTCATTTTAAGGTAACTTTATGTATTTATTTAGCAAAACTCTAAAAAAATCAATACCAGCTATAAACATGTAGATATGTATAGATAAAACTTCGATGACTTGTTATTTTTTCCTGATTTGTATCTTAGCCTTATCGTTTGCATTCAATAGATCCCTTAGGATTTGACGGGCAGTTGTATCGTCCAATCAGAGGAGGCAGAATTCTGCCTCTGGCCAATCGGAAAAGAAAAAAGCCAATTTAGGGGCGTTCAGGAAGAGATCCATGTCCATTACAGTCCTAATGTTTACTGGACAGAAAAATCGTTGTTTTGTGTTGTTGTATAACACATGGTCTTTTGAACCAGATTTCAAGGAGAAAAATAATAATACAGTTAGATGTAGCATTATGATTGGAATCAGTGTGAAAGTAAAACTTACAAGAACCTTTTCTGCGTTATTACAATGCTCAGACTTAATAATGTGATCATAAAACAATCACAAATAAACCCAAAATTGGTGTTTTAACAGCAATCGATTAACGGAAAATAAATGTATTAACCTTTTTAGTGTTTTTCCAGATTTTTCTTTTTTTTTTTTGGTTATTTGTATTTCTTTAGTACATCTTGCTAATGGATCTCCGTGTTCAGATTTGAATAGGTAGTTTTTTATATACATATACATATATATATGTATATGTATATAAAAA
>NW_015150522.1:1590788-1624162 GCF_000732505.1 Cyprinodon variegatus | reverse complement strand
TGCATATACATATATACACACAAACATATGTGTATGTGTGTATGTATATATATGTAAATATGTATATGTGTATATATATTATATATGCATATGTGTGTGTATGTATGTGTGTATATATATATTACACAAAAGGGTTAAAAACAACACGCTTTAACCATTGCTTTTAAACCTTTAAATGTTCTTGTTTGATTATTATAGTCACAGGTCTTTTTTTATGTTGCTACCAGAACTTTCAGAGTTTTTATTTAGATTTGAGAGTTAATCCTTTGATAGATTTATATTTAACACAGGTTTTCTCTGACTTGACGTTGTGTGTAGATTTTGGAGTTGTCCAGCCAGAGTCCCATATTAATCATTTTTGACACACCATTTTGAAATAAAACAAAACAAGTCAAAGCAGAGAAATATTTTTTTTTTTCAGTTTATTATATTTTTTCTACATTTTTGCTTTACAGAGTTTAATTTTGATGTCATTATAAAAAAAAAAATCATTTTTTATTGAATGATAACAATTGGTAATCTAAGGCTGTTATGCTTTTAAATAACTTTGGGATTAGGTGTTTTTGCTTGACCAGCATAAAGTACTTCGTTAATTGGGCTTTAAAGAACAATAGTCAGACTTTAACATTGTTCTGAGAATAAAAATCTGAGGAGTAAGCAGGCATTTGTGTTTAGCCCCACTTATGACCCTTTAATAGCACACTTTATGGTAATTGTTGCTGCAGTTTTTAATGTATGTCTTTACCAACTCTATATACTATTAGAGATCGAATTTTCTTCTGACTATTCTTTATAAAATCACGCAGTCTCCATCAATCTAGATGGAGATCACCTCTGAAATGTCACAGATACCAATATGTTGACTTTGTCCACCACCCCAGTCTCCAGTCTTTAGCACTCTATAACAGATTTTCTTGCACAACATCATGCAACCATCTCTGTGTTTCACTGTAGTGATGACCAAATGTAGGATTCTGCATGTTGGTCAAAGAATAAAAATTTGGTCTCATCTGTCCAAAGCATCTTTTTTCATGTTTTTTTGCTGTCTTCCCTGCTTAAAGGGGGGCTTTCCGTGGCTTTCCTTTAACATTTCAACAATAACCACTTTTGCAGGTTACTGTAACTGTTTGGAGATGACTAAGATTACTCTGAAAATAAAATAGTGCCGATTGCCTAATTTCACTTCTCTTTTTCTGTTTTTTTTCTTCAGTTATTGTTAAGTGGAAACCAAAAGATCAGAGTTCCTTAAGGGGATTTCTTTAAAACAATTTTCAAGATTTAACTCCTTAAAAAAAAAAAATCCTCCAAAATATCCATGTCTTTTGTCTTCAGGCTCCTATTGAAAGCTGGCTGGTTGGTGCCTTAAGTCCACTCAGATATGGCTATCTTGAGACAATTTAGACTGCTGGTGTGGAAGAACTATCTTCAGCAGGTAAGTTGGACATCCATTGCGTTTCTGACCTTATTAGGTGCCGACAGTGTTTATGACTGTGCACTGTCAGTAGGTGGTTAAGCTCACAGAGGGAGCAGCTTGTATAACAGTATTTAAGTAATAGGCATTAGGAACACCATAAATACAATAACTTTCCCAACATTTTACATTAACAATTTCAGATATTTTCCAGCCATCTGAAAATAAATCTACACTTTAAAGCTGCATTATGTCACGTGCTTTTTCTCCTTCCTTATATAGCTTTCACGAACCACCGTCTTCTCTTCCTTTATTTGGATTTTTTAAAAGTATTGTGACATTAATCATGAGACCTAACCTGTCAGATGTTTCTCAGAACACCATATCATCAGATTCAAGTTGTAAGAGTTTACAGATGATAGGAAGTCATTCTTCTATTTAATAATGTTTGATTTTTACCCACCCACGGAGAATACTGGCACGGCCCTGTTTGTCTGCGGCTGATAGCAGCTCCTTGCATAAAGCTCAGCATTAATATCAAACCTTTCACAATAACTTACAGTTGAGCAATGGAATGGACTGTTAGCTGTGAAACTTGCGTGCTTTAAAATCTTAACCCCTCTTCGTTCTTCTGAGGGAGATTGTGATTGCTGAAGAATTTTCTTCTGTTGTTAATTTAATTCACTTTAATCTTGAAGCATTTTTTGGCTTCTCTCTTTTTTTCTTTAATTAAACATCCAACACAGACATCAATCTGTCTCATTTTAGCTCCAAAAACTGAAATCTAAACAGTTCCGACCTTGATTTTTTTTACCCTCCTTTATTAAATGTGAACTTTAGAGCAGAACGAAGGATCTATTTGAACTTTACAGTGTGGATATGTTCAGATAAAGATTCACCAACAAAACCCCAACAAAATTATGATGGTTATGTCTTTGCCTTAAAAGAATAGTTAGTTCTAGAAAAGATTTTATTATGTTCATAAATCCACCCCTCTTTCAAAGTAAGATGTAATTATTATTGACTCTGCATAAAAGTGAGATAAAATCATGATGTCATTTCTAGTTGTGACCTTTGTTTTGCCTTGGTAGTTAATATATAATGTCCAAAACATTTTTTTTTCTTCTAAATACTCAGAATACATCAGTAAAAAAAATATACCTGATGTTTTACAACAGTTTGGATTATTTTTTTCTTTGCTTAAACCATTATAAAAATATTTGTTCTCTTTTTTATTTGTATTCCATGTTTCAGTTTTTCCAACATTTCTGTCACCTGACAAAACAAAGCATCAGTGGTTTTTATTTGCAGTGTATAAGATAGACTAAAACTAAGTGGTGTGCAATGTTGTGCCAGTTCACGATTAAAAAGAACGAGCTCAAACTTTAGTTCACTTGGATGAAAATGAACTAAATCACGTTCATGGTTCACTTTTTGCAAAAAAATGACCTAAGTTCACAAACCTATAAAAGTACTAGTTCTAGTTAATTTGGTAAATTAAGCCACAATCCTACACAATAGAACCATATATTTCACCCTGTTCGATCATAATATATAGAAAGAAATAGAAAATACTGGATGCAGTCAAAGTATACTGTATGTGCAGCGAAGCCTTTATTTATCCAAATGATACAGAACTTTAGAAACAAAGAGGTACATTCAGGTTCTGCTGAAAAAATCTGTAAAATGATTTCTAAAGTTCTACGAATTGCGCAGACTAGTACTAGCAGTAGATGTGCTGGTCTGTCATGCTGTCTGCCGTAATAAGTGGCGTGAAACTTGACGTTATCCAATGAAAAGTGTCGCTATATATTGAGCTGTTGTGTCGCTAGTTATTCTCAGAATGAATGTCGCTCTCGTTTACATTCATTACTTTAAAACTGATCCGTTCAGTTCACCATTCACTAAAAATATGAATTTATGCATTGAACACATTCATGGACAACACTGGTGGTTTGTTATTGTCAAGTATAAGTTAGCTATGTTTGCTTGATTTTCCGTTTCAAAATTGTTAGATTTTAACTTTCTTTTACAAATAAAATCTCAAAATTATGATGTGCATTTGTTTTCCAATTTGTTGTGAAAAACAACAAAAAAAACTCTGCAGCACAGTGCACCTACCACTATGTTTCATTCAAGGTAAACTGCTGCTGTTTTAGTTCTACCATCCTCATAATGAGAGTAAGTTTTACCCTAATGGCTTGAGGTAAACTTTGAAAAGGACAGCAGCAGATTTATAGAGTATACAGAGAGCTTGTGTCGACCAAATAAAATGCTTAAAAACTTGTTTTTGTTAAGAAGCAAAAAGCAAAACCTGGAAAGGTGCTAGGGGTTTAGTAAGGTGTGTTTTTTCTTTTCATTTCCATCTTTATTTCCATGTATTCCCTTATAATCTAATATTGAAAATTCTCAATTTCTTCTCTCTAGAAACGTCAGATCCTTGTAACTCTGGTGGAGATCCTCCTGCCACTGCTTTTCTCCGGCATCCTCATCGTTCTGCGTCAGAAGGTGCCCTTTCAGGACTACCCGAATGCCACCATCTATGAAAGCTTCGCTGTCGACAGCTTACCTAAACGTTTTCTGCGAGACCTGCAGCTGGGCTATGTGCCCGGTAACTCCAGCGTGGTTCGTCAGGTGGCAGAAGACGTGCGAGCTAGCCTGTCTTTGGCCTCAGGTGGGCAGCCATCAGATAGTGTAACAGACATTGGGCCACCAGTGTTACCAGTTCTATAGCTACCACTGGTTTGTCAGTGTTTGTAGATCAGGGAAAAGCTGGGAATACCGGTTCCTCTGGAAACGGCTCTTGGGAGAAATAAAACAAAAAACAGGGCATGTCCTCCTGCTTTTATCCACTGGTAGTTAAGATGGGGAAGAAAAGGTAGCTCACATACTGTAGCATGTTTGTCTACACCCTCAGGACACCAGTCTAACTTCTTTTATGCACCTTCTCTGCGTGACTACTTATTTAAACAAACATTTAGGGCACCTGGCAGCTCTGCAAACAGGCTGAAATATCTGGCTTCATTTTGACAGAAGGACACACACTGTGGCTGCAGGGGAAGCATTAGTTTATGCAACTGCTAGTTTTCCTGTGGCCGGTCATGTGAGATCCCAGCTCAGCTATTAATGAAAAATTTAAATGGATGAAAAACTAGGGGAAATTGGGGGAGAATTATTGGGATTAGATTTAGCTGCTTTCGTGTGCACCAGGTCTCAGAAATTAGACCTTGGAAATTATCCCACAAAAAATTGCCTGATATTATTTAGACACGTATAAAGCTAAAGGAAAGATAATCCATTCTTTTGTGAAATGTTGTAAAAATACATTTAATCGATGAAACGGGGAGGCTATTGCAGTATTACAGTTATTTAGTTTGACTTAATCTGGATTTTTCTTTGCTTTTTTTGTTGTTGGATGTTGTTGGATGGGAAATTCCTAGGATCTACAGTGCCTTGTGAAATCCTACATCTTCAAATCTTTTGCTTTTTGTGGTATTACAGCCACAAAGGCATGACTACATTTTACAGAAATACTTTGTTAAAAACCAAACACTTGTGGAGAATAGATGATTTTCAATGATTTTTTTTATCAACATTAAAAACCTGAAACAGTTTAATTGTATAATCCTAAATATGATTCAGTGCAACCATCTGACTGAAGAAATTACCTACTGTGGGTATTCACAAGTAATTATTTACATTGGTTTTGTCCAAAAAGAGAATATAAATAGAGAATATAGTATGTTAACTCTGGAGGAGCTGCAGGAATCCATGGGTGAGAGAATATAGGGCAGCTCTTCTACTTAAATCTTTATGTTTTTGAAAAATAACACAAAAAACTACCCTTTTTGTGATAAAACCATTGGAAATATAATTAATTTCATATTATGCAAAAAGCTGTGCCACTGGAAGCTGACCAGGCAGATAATCCTCATTGTAATATGATGGTGGTGGCAGAATCATGCTGTTGGGATGCACCTCAGAAGGGACAAAAAGCTTGTCAGCGTTTATGGAGAAATGGAACTAAATACAAGAGAATGCCAGAAAAAAAAACCCAGAAGGTTTTAGACTGAGGTAGAGTTTCTGCTGCCAGCAAAAAGATGGCAGCCAAAGGAACAGTGGAGAGGTTTAGTTTAGACCTAAATCCTTGTAAGAATCTGTCAAGACTTGATTTTCACAGACGTTGCACATGCAGTCTGACTCAGAGGTGGGTAGTAATTACTCATGTTTACTCAGTTACATTTACTTGAGTAACACTTTGAAAAGAACGTACTTTCAGGAGTAGTTTTACTGGGCTGTACTTCTTATTCCTACTTCAGTAAAATCTCTGACTCTCTTTCCTCTGTGAGTAATTTGAACTATTCAGAAAAATCAGGTAAACAGTAGATATTAAGAGTGGAAGTCTGTTAACCCTGTTCTAACATATTCAGTTCTCATTGTAAGGATTGGTTTTCTAAGTATTATGTAAAAAAAAAAAAAAAGAAATTGGTAAAAGTATTATTTTCTGCACAAATTTGTTCTTTTATATTTGTGACATTTATTTGTATTTTTTATGCATTTGAGTCTTAAAATGCCAGAACTTGCACAGAATGTCTGTTTCCCAGCATCATTTATAAACATTAAATCTGATGCTACTATATTAACAGTTACTCAGTAATCAAGTAGCCTTTTAGCTGAATACTTTTTTAATTTTACTTGAGTAAAATCATGTTAAAGTAGTGCTACTCTTACTTGGTTTCAATTTTTGGATACTCTACCCACCTCTGTCCTGACAAATTTTTTTTCACTTTGTAAAGAAGAATGTTTAAACATTATAGTCTCTTTATGTGCAATGCTGGTAGAGAATTAGCTTTTGCATTTAATTTATGGTTTAAAATGTGTAGAAAACAGGTTAGACATAAATGCACATCACACTTTTTAAAGTTTAATTTGTGCGTCTTTGTAAAACTTGTGTATCTTTTACCTTTTACTTCCACAATTTGCCAAAAGTCAAGAGGTTTGGATACTGTTGCTAAGCAATGAAAATGTGAACATTTGAGATAAATTTCTTCTAATAATAGTTACACTTGCTTCCCCTATTGTTGCAGCTTAGCGTAAAAAGGCATAAGAAACCCCAACTGAGTTTAACTGTATGATTCTGAGGCTGTTTCAGTAATGACCTCAGTCATTATTGTTTAAGCTTTGAGTTTGGCAGCCGCTTACATTCCCTTCATGCCCTCAGATTGTTTTTACGCAATGTTTTTTTTATGAGGCTGACCCAGATTTAACCTTGGCAAGATAACACTTCCAGTCTGTGCCGCTTGCACAATGACTTCGTATTTGTTTAATAGAAAAATAGAAAATGAACAATCCACGAAAGAAATTGATTCAATAAACTGCATAGAAAACTTAAAATAATGTTCTGTTGTAAATTCTGCTTAGGGAAGCCATTGTTCAAAATAGCGACCACATCTTGATTATTTCATGGCCTGTCAGAGAGAACATGGATACATGGATACAACTGAACAGGACAGGAAAAGCACAGCTTCTAGTCTGATGGTCCTTTTTTGTTGTTGTTGTAGTGCGTGGGTTTGAGACAGAGGAGCAGTTTGAGAAGCATGTCAAAACCGACCCTCTGTCGCACAAGCTATTGGCTGCTGTGGTCTTTGAACACCCCTTCAGTCGTGACGATGAACCCCTACCCCTGCAGGTAACACATACACTGTCACACACGCAAGCATTCTGCATGTAAATACCAGGCCGACAAACCTTTAACTGATCTCTGTGTGAGGAGATAAACCAGCAATGCTGGTTCAGAGGCAGCAGTTTGAATAAAAGGAAGAATTCAGAGTTAATTTTTTAGCTTTGGGGAGAGTAACAGTTGAGATAAAACTTAGATTCCTGTGCAGCCAGAAAAACTAGATAAAGATTACAGCTATAAGCTCTAAAGGGAAACAGCTGACAGACCCAAAGTGTCAGATATACCAGTGAAAGGAAATGTACCCCAGTTACACAGTAAATCACCTTTACAAACCATTTTTTTTTCTGTCTTAATACATTATCAACCTTTATGGTTTTCACTTCAGTTCACCTACAGTCACCATAAAATCACTACCCATAAATACATAAAAGATAATATAATACAATGAGTCATTCACATACAAGCCTTTATTGCTTTCAAGAATTTTAGCCTCTTTTTAAGGTATTAAAGAGGATTTTTCTCAGAAATTAAGTGTGCAGATTAATCTAAAATGATGTAATTGATGGCTGTTTCTGCTAGCGGTCCACCATTACAGTGAACCCTTGTTTATCGCGGGGGTTACGTTCCAAAAAGAACCCGCGATAGGTGAAATCCGTGAAGTAGAAATTTTTATTTTTTTACAGTTATTATACAATGAAATACTCCATACAACATTGAAATCAAGGAACAAAAACTTTTTACAGGCCCAAGCATTTGTTTAACAAATAAAAGTATGGTATAAACGTTGTTAACTACTGTACGTGTAAGGGTTAATATTGCGGGGATCAGCACCGCCCCGCCGTGACTGATTGGAACGGGAGAAAATGAAAAATGATTATGAAATAAAAAGCAAAGTACAGTAGGACAAATAGTGACTGACGTGTACAGTACAGTATTTCACTGCTGCATCCTGACTCTGCTCTGTGACATTTTTTCTTCTAAAGCCTGCGGTGCAGGTGTGTTGTTTGGAGAGAAGAACATAGTTATCGGTAGTTGTTGTCGCTCTTTTTTCTTCTGGGCCAAAAGATCCTTAAACACTGACATGCCACCATTAATATGTTTGACAATAAAGTTTAACAATGCATGATGCAAATCCATCAAGCAGCGAGACCCTGAAAAGTGAACCACGTTATAGCGAGGGTTCACTGTACTCTGAAGCACAAAGAAGTACTCATCTGCTTGTTTGCTCCTGCAGCTTTTTTTTTTTGTTTAGCTATTTGTTCACTCTTTAAATCCCAAAGTAAGTTGTAGCAGCAGCGGCAAGAACACACCATCAAATATATAACTTGCAGCCAGCAGAGACCTCTTCTTATGCAGATTTCCTGCTGACTAAGTACATCCTGGCATATTGCTGCCTCTTTGTATGTGAGGTACGCCAGTCATTGACCTTTACCAAGACACCTTACAGTAGAAGTGCAGTCAGTCCCTGGACTGGCATGGCTGTCACTTCCCCTACATAGTAAGGTACTAATGCAGAGGACAAATTTCCCGCTGGGATCAGCTTCATAGTCATAGTGGGATCCTTCTTTGATTTTATTTATTTTGTTTAGGCTAATCGTAAGCCCACAGCCCGCCTAATGTTGAAAGGGCAATATTATTGCCATTACTGTTGTGTATATAGTAGAAATTTTACACATTCATTAATGAAATGTCACGGGGTATTATTGGGGGATGCTCGTTTAAGAAGGGGGATGCCATCCCCCCTCACCCCCCTCAACTCGAGTACTGCTTTCACCACAGAATCCTTTTTTGTGCCTTCAAGAATGAAAGAGGATTGCCTCTGAAAGTTTGTAATAAATGAATAGGCTAAAGAAATGTAAGACAAATTTCTAAAAATGGAATTAATTGTAACCCAGCACTAAATATATCAGGTAAACCCAAGCTGCTAAAATGCCAGTTTAGCAGCCATTCATAGCAATATTTAGATTTCTAAACAGGAAATTTTTTGCTGATCATCATATTTCTCAATTTTCATTTTTTTTCCTGTATTTTTTTCTGTATGCATTTAGGTTCTTTATTTATAGATCAAATCTGATTTTTAAATACTCTGCTTAAAAAGGTAGTTTTATACGTACTAGAATGAAGACAAATAATCTCTTCAAATTCACAATTGCATTTCTGTAGTCCTAGAATTAGCTTTTTAGCTATAAGAATTAGGTCAAACTTTATTGTTTGTCCTTTGCCTCACAATATTTTGCTGGTATTATCACCTGACTTTCCTGGTGTCACTGTGTCCGATTTCTAGGCTGGCTGCTCACTCATTTTTTAAACTTTGCATACAACATTTCTCTGTGACTCAGATCAGAGCTTATCTTACTTCTAAACATTGATTTTATTGTCTTTGAGCCATTTTGTAATATATTTTGCTCTGTGACTTGAGTCACTGGACCAATTTCTCCCAAGCCTGAACCTGTCTAGTCATGAAAAGCTGCATTAATATTGCTACATGATGTTGTTCTCTCGTATTAGCATCTATTTTGTGAGGTGCACCACTCCTTCCTTTAGTAGATAACCCCACTTTATGCAGCTTTTGCTGCTAGTTCTTCAGTTCATAGCTGAATTGGTGTTTTTAGGCTTGCAAAGTTTCTGTATTCTTCCAAATAAATGGTAAAACGACTAAATTTTACTGTCAACACATTACTGAACATTAAACTCTCCCCAAGGGTTTTTATGTTGCTTTTGGATTAACTGTTTCCTTGCAAAAGCCTTAACAAGAATTTGATGAGCATTTTACTATTTTTAGTTATATATTTTTCCTTTCTTAATATATAGGTGAGCTACCACCTTCGCTTCACCTTCACTCCACGAAATGCGCCTCCTAGAGAGAAGTCTGAACTAAGCCCAAACAGCGACCTGGACTGGCACACCATCAGCCTCTTTCCCCTTTTCCAGCTGCCAGGGCCCAGAGAGCAGCATGACAAGGAAGGTGGAACACCAGGTCAGATAGAAACCTATTTATGCACAGATTTTATACTTTGGATCGCTGAATCCTTTTCTTAAACTGAGATAATTATAAGTTCATACTAACTATGTGTGAAATGTATTTTTTATACCAAGGTTATTTCCGTGAGGGCTTTCTGGCCATCCAGCATGCAGTAGACAGAGCCATAATGCGATCCCACAACAGAACGGGAGCAGACCATCTGCTGGGACAGACCAGGGTAGTTCTGTCCCGCTTTCCATACCCGAACTTTATCTATGATGTCTTCATCTTGGCCATTCAGAACCAGCTGCCACTTCTCTTGGTGCTCAGCTTCACTTATACGTCCCTCAACATAGTGCGAGCCGTGGTGCAGGAGAAGGAACGGAAACTCAAGGTGTTTTTGCTTGTCTTTGTTAAAGAGTAGCTGAAATTCAAAACTCAGCCATTGAAGGTATTCATTACTTCTGCCTGATTTGCTCTTTTCAGGAGTACATGAGGATGATGGGCCTCAGCAACTGGCTGCATTGGAGCGCATGGTTCCTGATGTTCTTCCTCTTTCTTTCCATTTCAGTATTTTTTGTTACCCTGCTCCTCTGTATCCAGGTGAGTTAATGATTAAGAAAAATGGCTTTCTCCATTCTCATGTAAATTTGAAATATTATGGTTTACCACTTTATTATTTACTTAAGAAAAAGTCGATAAAGTACAATGACACTAAAGGTAATATAAAGCTTTATTAGGTTTTATTAAATCTTTAGGTCTCCAAGCCAAAATAAATTTAGTCAGATACTCTACATTTGTTAATTAAAACTTTATTTTATTCATTCACTCTTAAAAGTCTATATTTATTATTCTTCACAACATCCCATGGCCTTTTTGTCACTCTAGCAACACCATGGTTTGATCGTATTATGATCCTTATAAACAACAACATTCTAGATGAAAATTTAAGAAATATATGTTGAGTCTCTTCTCAAGTATAACCTCCCATACATTTTATGCTTTTCTAAAACAGTTTCTTCTGTCGAGATTTGGTTGTGGTGTGTTGACCAAAATACAGAGGCCTTGAGGCAGAGGTGATTTTCTCGTGGGTTTAATGAAGGGTTAACTGAACACAGAGGCAGGGTTCAAAAATCCCAACATGAAAACAAAGTCCAAACAAACCGGAAACCAGGAATCCGAAATCCAAAAATCAAAACATGAAAACAAAGTCAAAACAAACCAGAAACCATGGAGACATCGGGGGGGATACTATCACGAGGAGAAAAGCTCAGAGAGACGGAGTTGGAGGAAGTTAGACGAGAAGTTAGACGAGGAACCAGCACTGAAGAACTGCACAGAGAGAGTATTTATAGGAGACTGAAACAAAGACAGGACTTAACAGCAGATTGGGAGCAGGTGTGAGCAGAGCAGAAACAAGGAAAGGAGCTAGGAAAAAAGGAGAACACAAGAGGGCAGCAGAGGGCAACAAATAAAAACCTGAGATCTGAAAATAACCAGAAAACACAACAAAATAAGAATGAAACCACTAAAACTAGAAAACATGGTACAAAGTAAAATAGAATACACAAAAGGAAACATAACAGAACCGAGACTGTAACATGTTCAAGAAGAAAATGATTGATTGTTCTTCAGGGGATGGAGGGCAAATTCAAATGTTTTGAAAATAAAGCTTTCATTTAAATTAACTCTGAGAAGAAGCCGTTTCTCATTTGTATCAGTAAGTTACCTACACCTGGCAAAACCTGAGCTCCGTCTCATATGACTGATCCTACCCTTCCTATTGTTGCACTGTCCTTTCGTGCAAACCTTGGCATTTTAACCAGAAGTAAATAACACTTAACAGTGGAGTGTTTTAAGTCTCGTCCTAAGATCCACTTTTACTCTTATAACTACACATTGTGTGATCCTCTGTGTCCTTTTTATTTATTTCTTTATTTCTTTATTTCTTTATTTCTTTCTTTATTTATTTATTTATTTATGTTTTTATTTTAAACTCTTACTGCTTTTTTGTGTGTGTTGGATTTTTTTTTTATTGTACAACACATTGGAAACTTTTTTTTTTATTAAATGTACTACATAAATAAAGTGGACTGAAATATTTACATATTTTGGACTCAAAAAATGTATAAAACAATTATTTATATCTTATATTTATTTCTCAGAAAATGTTATGCTTTTATTCTACACCACTCTAGACACCATGGGTGCATTATTTTTAAAAATCAACTGTTTTATTTGTTTGGATAGTTTAGCTAAACATTGCATAATGTAGTTTACTTAAGCGTGGATAATTTAACCCATCTTAACTTATAACATATTATCTTAACACGGCTTAACTTAGATTTTAAGTCTGCCTTAGCTAAGCGTTTTTTTAGTTTAGGTTTGACATCTGTTGGTTTAGGGTTGTTTTATCTAATTTATCTTGGTTTAGTTTATTTTAGTTTTGTTTAGTTTGTAAATCAGCTGAATTGATTTAAGTGTGCAGCTAAATTTTGTTCATAGTAGTTTATACCAACTTTGTTTAGTTTCATTACAGTTTAGCTGATGCTTATTTTAGCCTATCCAGCAGAGCTTATAATAGTCTAGTTTTGGTTTTATTTAGTTATAAATAACATCTTTTCTTTGCTTCAGAAAAGCAGGTGCTGAGAACCCTACAAATATCTTTTCCCCTAGCTCAGAACATACTGTTGGTGATTTCTGCTGTTCAGTTACTAAATTCAGAGGTTTTTAGACATTTCTCTAATACATTTTTTAAGTGTTGCACTCAAAGGCAGATTGGGCTGAAATTGCCAGTTTGAAAGTAAACTTTAGCAGAAGTGGTATTAAAGTAAGCTTACAGAAATAGGCAGCTGCCAATCACAAAAAAAAAAAAAAAAGAAATACCAATAAATGCAAACAGTAACTCGGATAAATAAAACCTCAGCTGCCAATATTTTCACAGTAGTTGCATTTTGAAAGGGTGAAAAACATGCAGATGAACACCTCCACACACTCCTGTGGGAAGGTGCTACATCTGTGGAGTTAATGTGAAATTTATAGTTAATTATGAGCATAAAGTTGTTGCGTCTTTGTTTGGTAAATGTCTCTATTTGTCGTTAGAAAATTCATCTCATAACTGCCTAAGTTTTGCATAATGCAGAACACATCTTTCCATGTTATTGATGCAGGTGAGTCCAAACGGTGCTGTGCTGAACTACAGTGACCCCACGCTGGTCTTCGTCTTCCTGCTCGTCTTCACTGTGGCCACCATCAACTACAGCTTCATGATCAGTGCCTTCTTCTCACGAGGTAACTGCTTCTCTCTTTTGGCTATTTTTGTGCTGTGCTTTTTAGATGACACACTTTCTCTTTGAAGTAAAGTTTGTGAAACAGTTTGGGGTCCTCATTTTTAGTCCAAACCGTAAAAAAAAAGGTAAAATGCACAAGTGATGTAAGAAAAATCCTATATAGGGGAGTGTCAGTGACTGTGTCCGAACGTCCGCCCTAACCCTTAGTTCCCTCAATAACTATACAGAGCGGGGACTATATAGTGACTTTATAATGAACTCAGTTTGCTGATCGTTTGCACAGATGATCACTACTTTTCTTCCCCGTTGGTCACGTAACTCCGCCTCCAATGCGTGGTGTCTGCACCATCTTTGTTATTAGGGCTGGGTATTTTCGCCAAAGTTCTAAATCGATTAATTTCGATTCGATCTGTTTTTACAATAATGAAATGGTTCAACTGTGTTTCAAAATACTCATGTATTTTGTTTTTTCCGGTCATATTAAACACAAAGTGCAATCTTGTAAATCAGGTAGTTTAAACTTGAGATGTGAACAAAACTGTCTCATAAGTGCAAACGTGTTTGTGAAAAGTGAAAAAGTGAAGCCTCACTCGAGCAAGCAGACGTGACACAGCAGACATGGAGCTGCAATATTTCCACTGCACAAACCATACTTGCAGCGTTGTCTGTAACAACTACAGGGTGTTTTCTGGTCAGCCCCCCAATTATTGATGTCTTTAATCAACCTATTGGATATATTTGCAATTGTCTGGAAGTCATCTTGAGTGCATCTTTCATGCTTATTTGAATGTGGTCACGCAGGTCACTATAAAATGAATCCATCTCATTCCCTAGACATCAATTTTGAAAAAATCCAAAGGAATCGATTCAAAATCGATTAAATCGATTTTTTTATCGAGCCCTATTTGTTATTAGTCGCCTAAGTCAGGTAGTGAAAGCCTAAGGCGTGGAAAGCTTTCCACGCAAAGCATTCCTGGATATATTTGCTCATCTAGTGACCATAGATGATCAGTACTTTTCAAGGTGCATTGTGGGAAATTTCGAGTTCACTACTTTTTCATCCACAAGATGTTCGAACAATCATTTAAAATGGTGTAACCACTATATAGTGCCTATATAGTGCTTAGAGTGGACATTCGGACATAGCCAGTGTAATTCTAAAGTGTTTTCTATGAGATCGGATTTTTTGCTCTTTGCAGTAGAGCTCTAGTGGCCTGCAAAGCTGGGAGCTTTACAACTGAGTGCCTTTTAACATTGACAGCCTTAAAGAGAAAGCAAACTGTGTGAATCTATCGATTCTCATCATCCTTTTCTCCTTCCATCTTTGCTCTTTCACTCACTCAAAGTTCATCCAGCAAACCAAAATCCATTCCATGTAACCTCATTCTAACAATGTGTGTTTTGGGCGACTGGGTGCCTGGGTTTATTATGTGGAGGTGTTTAGCTTGCTGGATAGCAGAAGGGAGATTTCTGCAAGGCCAGTACAATGCAGCTAAAGTTGCAATAATTTATCGTCCATTTCTTGCAGCATTTTACAAAAACAGTTGCACAAATGTGATGTATTTCATAAGAATTCTTTGAATATCTCACTTTCAAAGATTAGAAAGAGGAAAGTCTTAAAAAGCTTAAGATTAATCATTTACATTCTGAGATTTGTGCATGGATTTTTTTTGTTTTGAAATGTGAATTCACTGCGGTTTTTCACCTACGACTCAGTTTTCTTATCTCTTCCACATAAGGAGGTTTTACCTAGTAATCATTATCTACTTTTCCACTCTTATTAATCTTTTCTAACCTTTCTTGCAAGCTGAATTATTGCTGTTGTTAAGTTTGAAAGCTGAGGCATTTGTTGCAAGAAATAAGGTTTAAATGTCCTCGGAAGGAGAGATTTTTAAGTACATACATTTATACCCTGAAAAATCACACAAAAACACTCCCCCCAGGGTAACAAACACCCACCCCCTGCATAAAGAGGTTTCTCACACTTGAACATTTGGTTATTCCCAACAAAAAAACACTATATTTCATCAAGGACATAGATTTTAGCCAGGTGGACACTCAGAACAGGTCTCCCGTTCACGGCATGAAGGAGGCTGTGTGAACTCATTCTTATCTCTCATGACCCTCCCTTCACCCTTGTCTAGAGAGGTAAGGCAACTGCTTTCTGTCATCCCCAATCTTAACTCCAAAACTTAACTCCAGCATACAGACTGGTATACATGACTGGACTTTAGGCTGAGTAAAAGGCATACTCAAAAAATTTTATCTCAAAAATAGGAAAAATATGCTTCCACACTATATTTGTGAATTCACAAACACACATCTCTTGCTGAAATCATTTGAAGCCGACCCACAATGGATCGGCGATCACTTTTTTTTAAGGCGGGACAAAGAGAAGAATCTCTGAGCTCACAGCTGAACCTAAATTAAAATGGCAGCAGAGGAGGATGTAGACGTAGCTGCTGCTGTCACAGCTGTTTTGTCAGAATCTATGATTTAATTGTTGAAAGAGGAACAGCAAGAGTGTAAAAGCATAAGCTGTTGTGGTTTCTCATGACGCCTGCTGCTATTTCATTTGGCACCATGATTGGCTAAAGCCTGACTTTGGTAGGGGGGCGCTGTTTGTCGCTTCACCCAGCTAGAATGAAAGGTTCTGCTAAATGCCCTCATTTTCTCAAAGAGATTCAATGGGAGCATTCCCAGATTAATAACATGTAGAACACACAGAATCGGAGTTTGTGTTGAATCTGACAGAAAATTGTGTCGCACGGGGTTGCGGCTTTTGGCGCTCATTGGGGATGATCACAACTTACACGATTTTAATCAAGGGGGCTTACGTAGGTCTGACTGAGATAGATCCCAGATCTATTTTAGTTCGACTACATAGCAGTTCAGCTGTAATTTAATGGATCTGACAGGAAGAGAGACGCGGTAACAAAGTAAAACACATCCGCTTTGGGGAAAATACAAAATAAAATTTGTTAATCGCACGGGAAAAGGAGCCTCACATCGTGTATATAATAAGTGGGACAGACTCGTGCAAAAACAATTAATGAAACTTTAAAAAAAAGTGTACTTTACCCATGATAGGAGTTGAGGTGGATAGAAAACGGATTAAAGGAAAATTCCGGTTTTTAACACTTTTAGCCCATTTTCTGTAGTGTCCAGGATGAAATCGAATGATCGACACCAAAATGTTGACAATTGNCAGTTACTAAATTCAGAGGTTTTTAGACATTTCTCTAATACATTTTTTAAGTGTTGCACTCAAAGGCAGATTGGGCTGAAATTGCCAGTTTGAAAGTAAACTTTAGCAGAAGTGGTATTAAAGTAAGCTTACAGAAATAGGCAGCTGCCAATCACAAAAAAAAAAAAAAAAGAAATACCAATAAATGCAAACAGTAACTCGGATAAATAAAACCTCAGCTGCCAATATTTTCACAGTAGTTGCATTTTGAAAGGGTGAAAAACATGCAGATGAACACCTCCACACACTCCTGTGGGAAGGTGCTACATCTGTGGAGTTAATGTGAAATTTATAGTTAATTATGAGCATAAAGTTGTTGCATCTTTGTTTGGTAAATGTCTCTATTTGTCGTTAGAAAATTCATCTCATAACTGCCTAAGTTTTGCATAATGCAGAACACATCTTTCCATGTTATTGATGCAGGTGAGTCCAAACGGTGCTGTGCTGAACTACAGTGACCCCACACTGGTCTTCGTCTTCCTGCTCGTCTTCACTGTGGCCACCATCAACTACAGCTTCATGATCAGTGCCTTCTTCTCACGAGGTAACTGCTTCTCTCTTTTGGCTATTTTTGTGCTGTGCTTTTTAGATAACACACTTTCTCTTTGAAGTAAAGTTTGTGAAACAGTTTGGGGTCCTCATTTTTGGTACAAACCATAAAAAAAAGGTCAAATGCACAAGTGATGTAAGAAAAATCCTATATAGGGGAGTGTCAGTGACTGTGTCCGAACGTCCGCCCTAACCCTTAGTTCCCTCAATAACTATACAGAGCGGGGACTGTATAGTGACTTTATAATGAACTCAGTTTGCTGATCGTTTGCACAGATGATCACTACTTTTCTTCCCCGTTGGTCACGTAACTCCGCCTCCAATGCGTGGTGTCTGCACCATCTTTGTTATTAGGGCTGGGTATTTTCGCCAAAGTTCTAAATCGATTAATTTCGATTCGATCTGTTTTTACAATAATGAAATGGTTCAACTGTGTTTCAAAATACTCATGTATTTTGTTTTTTCCGGTCATATTAAACACAAAGTGCAATCTTGTAAATCAGGTAGTTTAAACTTGAGATGTGAACAAAACTGTCTCATAAGTGCAAACGTGTTTGTGAAAAGTGAAAAAGTGAAGCCTCACTCGAGCAAGCAGACGTGACACAGCAGACATGGAGCTGCAATATTTCCACTGCACAAACCATACTTGCAGCGTTGTCTGTAACAACTACAGGGTGTTTTCTGGTCAGCCCCCCAATTATTGATGTCTTTAATCAACCTATTGGATATATTTGCAATTGTCTGGAAGTCATCTTGAGTGCATCTTTCATGCTTATTTGAATGTGGTCACGCAGGTCACTATAAAATGAATCCATCTCATTCCCTAGACATCAATTTTGAAAAAATCCAAAGGAATCGATTCAAAATCGATTAAATCGATTTTTTTATCGAGCCCTATTTGTTATTAGTCGCCTAAGTCAGGTAGTGAAAGCCTAAGGCGTGGAAAGCTTTCCACGCAAAGCATTCCTGGATATATTTGCTCATCTAGTGACCATAGATGATCAGTACTTTTCAAGGTGCATTGTGGGAAATTTCGAGTTCACTACTTTTTCATCCACAAGATGTTCGAACAATCATTTAAAATGGTGTAACCACTATATAGTGCCTATATAGTGCTTAGAGTGGACATTCGGACATAGCCAGTGTAATTCTAAAGTGTTTTCTATGAGATCGGATTTTTTGCTCTTTGCAGTAGAGCTCTAGTGGCCTGCAAAGCTGGGAGCTTTACAACTGAGTGCCTTTTAACATTGACAGCCTTAAAGAGAAAGCAAACTGTGTGAATCTATCGATTCTCATCATCCTTTTCTCCTTCCATCTTTGCTCTTTCACTCACTCAAAGTTCATCCAGCAAACCAAAATCCATTCCATGTAACCTCATTCTAACAATGTGTGTTTTGGGCGACTGGGTGCCTGGGTTTATTATGTGGAGGTGTTTAGCTTGCTGGATAGCAGAAGGGAGATTTCTGCAAGGCCAGTACAATGCAGCTAAAGTTGCAATAATTTATCGTCCATTTCTTGCAGCATTTTACAAAAACAGTTGCACAAATGTGATGTATTTCATAAGAATTCTTTGAATATCTCACTTTCAAAGATTAGAAAGAGGAAAGTCTTAAAAAGCTTAAGATTAATCATTTACATTCTGAGATTTGTGCATGGATATTTTTTGTTTTGAAATGTGAATTCACTGCGGTTTTTCACCTACGACTCAGTTTTCTTATCTCTTCCACATAAGGAGGTTTTACCTAGTAATCATTATCTACTTTTCCACTCTTATTAATCTTTTCTAACCTTTCTTGCAAGCTGAATTATTGCTGTTGTTAAGTTTGAAAGCTGAGGCATTTGTTGCAAGAAATAAGGTTTAAATGTCCTCGGAAGGAGAGATTTTTAAGTACATACATTTATACCCTGAAAAATCACACAAAAACACTCCCCCCAGGGTAACAAACCCACCCCCTGCATAAAGAGGTTTCTCACACTTGAACATTTGGTTATTCCCAACAAAAAAACACTATATTTCATCAAGGACATAGATTTTAGCCAGGTGGACACTCAGAACAGGTCTCCCGTTCACGGCATGAAGGAGGCTGTGTGAACTCATTCTTATCTCTCATGACCCTCCCTTCACCCTTGTCTAGAGAGGTAAGGCAACTGCTTTCTGTCATCCCCAATCTTAACTCCAAAACTTAACTCCAGCATACAGACTGGTATACATGACTGGACTTTAGGCTGAGTAAAAGGCATACTCAAAAATTTTTATCTCAAAAATAGGAAAAATATGCTTCCACACTATATTTGTGAATTCACAAACACACATCTCTTGCTGAAATCATTTGAAGCCGACCCACAATGGATCGGCGATCACTTTTTTTTAAGGCGGGACAAAGAGAAGAATCTCTGAGCTCACAGCTGAACCTAAATTAAAATGGCAGCAGAGGAGGATGTAGACGTAGCTGCTGCTGTCACAGCTGTTTTGTCAGAATCTATGATTTAATTGTTGAAAGAGGAACAGCAAGAGTGTAAAAGCATAAGCTGTTGTGGTTTCTCATGACGCCTGCTGCTATTTCATTTGGCACCATGATTGGCTAAAGCCTGACTTTGGTAGGGGGGCGCTGTTTGTCGCTTCACCCAGCTAGAATGAAAGGTTCTGCTAAATGCCCTCATTTTCTCAAAGAGATTCAATGGGAGCATTCCCAGATTAATAACATGTAGAACACACAGAATCGGAGTTTGTGTTGAATCTGACAGAAAATTGTGTCGCACGGGGTTGCGGCTTTTGGCGCTCATTGGGGATGATCACAACTTACACGATTTTAATCAAGGGGGCTTACGTAGGTCTGACTGAGATAGATCCCAGATCTATTTTAGTTCGACTACATAGCAGTTCAGCTGTAATTTAATGGATCTGACAGGAAGAGAGACGCGGTAACAAAGTAAAACACATCCGCTTTGGGGAAAATACAAAATAAAATGTGTTAATCGCACGGGAAAAGGAGCCTCACATCGTGTATATAATAAGTGGGACAGACTTGTGCAAAAACAATTAATGAAACTTTAAAAAAAGTGTACTTTACCCATGATAGGAGTTGAGGTGGATAGAAAACGGATTAAGTAGTCATCCACTTTGAGCCTCGCACAAACAACGAGGGACTGAAATCGCAGTTTATCTCTCTGAAAAAAAATTTCTTCCGGGGGAGAAAATATAGTAAAATATTTATTATTTTAATATTAATATTTATTATTTTAATATTTAGTTTTTGTTTTCTTTAGATGTAGATCTAATTATTTTTTAATATAGGTAAAAAGAACTTTCTCTATCTGTTCTGACTTGAGACGCTGTACAGACTCGTTAAGTGGGGATTTGCTTTATAAAATGCGCCGGTTATTTTAATTTTTCTTTTTAATAACTTTTCATAATGTGTCCAATTCAAATGTGGGATTTTTTTTTTTATTTGTGTATAGCACAAAGACAGAAGTGTAAAAAAAAATACGGAACAGATCTGCTCACCCTGCCTAGTCGGAGCCTCTCTTTATGCAGTCGGTGTGACATGGAAAAAATTGGATCGGAGATTAAAAAATCCTATGTAACTGGTGTGTTCAGGCATTTAAACAGAGTGCTACAGCTTATTAAACTGGCCGTTGTTTCATAGTCTATCCTCTCTGTGCCCTGTGCTATAAAAAGCAGAGTTATTTAGATGATGCCAAGTTTTGCTAATCTTAGTAAAATTACACAGTTTTATTTTTCATGTGATTGTAGATATATATATATAAGAACTGTTGATTTATTTTCCCTACAAAGGATTGCTTGTTCCAGGAAAAGCTAGGAAACAGAGGATGGGATACAGTCAAACCAAAATCCTCCTTCGTGACCTTTGGCATTTTTTCCAACAAAGAATCGTTCCTTTTTCTTTTCTTTTCTTTTTGTGTTTGCAGCTGCCTGCGCTGCTGTCGCCCACCCACAGATGTACTTTTTGGGAACAGATAATGGCACTTGATCAATGCATGTTCCAGCCGAGCTCAGAATGTCACATTGACTGCTACAAGTGGGCTTCGAGGAGTTCTTGTTGTGCTTCTTGGAAACAAGGACAGAGGCTCTTAAAGTCTGATTCTTTCCTTTCCTCCCCATTTTTTTTCCTCCACTAATGTTTCATCTAAATCTCTGGATGGGTTCATTCATGCTGCCACTCAGGGAAATGGATAAAGAAAAGCACAAAAAATTATTTGCCTTTCAGCTATCTGCTCATATTTATGATACTGAGTTTTATCAGGCAGAATTGTATGCACGTAATCTTTCTGGTGCAATTTTCTTCCCATTTTTAACACATTATCAAATGTTTGATGTTTTAGCCAATGTGGCAGCAGCAGCAGGAGGCTTCATCTACTTCCTCAGCTACCTGCCTTATTTATTCCTGTGGCCTCGCTATGACTTACTGAGCCATGCTCAAAAGGTGTCGGCCTGCCTTATCTCCAACGTGGCCATGGCCATGGGAGCACAGCTTATAGGAATGTTTGAAGGCAAAGGTAAGCCTTTTGGTCAAACTTCAGACCTTAAATGCGACAATTATCTTTGTAATTCATGTATTTATTATATGTGTTTTTGCTCCTCAGGTACGGGAATCCAATGGTCGAACTTGTGTGACTCTGTGACCGTGGACGATGACTTCTCCATGGCCCAGGTTCTTTCCTTGCTGCTGTTTGACGCGGTGCTTTACGGCCTGGTGGCCTGGTACATGGAGGCTGTGTTTCCCGGGGAATACGGAGTGCCTCTTCCATCCTACTTCTTTTTACTGGTACGCAAAAAATGGAAACTACTAAAACGCATAAAAACATATAAGACTTATCCAAGGGTCACTGTCTATTAAGTGAATATCCTGAACTAAATGGATGGTAACACAAAACAACCGTTATCATCAAAAGCTTTTGTTAAAGGAATAGTTGTAATCAGAAATATTTTATGAGAGTTTGAATTAAGGTAACATTAACACAGACAGATTTATTTAAAAACTAGAACTACAAATTAGAAATAGAAAGTATTTAAAAATGTTATTTTAAGTGTTTAATAAACAATAGTAAATTCATTTGTTGAACAATTAGAAACCTGCACCAGAGGCAAATAAAATCAACACTATGTAGATTAGTTCATATGATATTTGGAGTTTAAACTTCTTTAATCTTCAGCAGTAATCTTTAAAGTCAAAGCAGATCATTTAAAGAAAATATACAAACATTAGATAAACCAAATGCTTCATTTGATCCAACTCTTCTGTATTTTCTTCCCTTGCACTTGAGGCATCCACAATAATAATAAAGTAAAACCTAAATATTTGTTTAGTTGCAACTGAAACACCTGCAACAGATTCTAATTTAAAGCAAACTAAAACACAACAACAAAAGACTGTTGAGTTATGCGAATTATATTTTGGTAGCTGAGATAGAGCGACTAAACATAAAGCAGAGCGAGAAAACATTTTCATTCTTCAAAATGTTATATTATAAATGTTAGCTGAGTCTATTCAGAAATAGGACAGGTTGAATACCCACTTCCTGTTTATTTTAGGTTTCAGCAGCAGCTAGACTCTGGGGGAGCATTGAAAAGCAACATAAAATATGCATAAAATTTACTTATGTTTATTGATCTTTGTATTGCAATAACCTTTATGTATTTATTTTGCATTGAAGGGTTATTCTATGGTGTTGCTGAGAATGTTGTTATAATTCTGGCCATTAAAGCTAAAATAAAAAAAGATCCTACGGCAGCCTTTACGATGTTAAGTACACTGGAAAATCTAAATAACCACTAGATAGATGCAATTACTATAAAAAACCGGAAACATTGTAAGCAAGACTTACAATAAAGCAGATTCTTTTGTCTGCAGCGTCTCAATGTGAAAAGTTATTGGTGTCAAGGTTTTTTTCTCCATATGTTGGAGTCAGCCGATTTAATGGGTCTGGTTTACACTGACTGAGATCAAAACATGTCATTTTGTTTTATTAAAGTTCATTTTTCTTCATCCAGACACCTATCAGAGAAGTATATACAAGCCAAGAGAGACATCTGCTTTCAGTGAAAGTGGTTTTAGTACAGGAAGAGTGGAGGGGATTAAAAGTGGCAGGCATCAACATATCAGCCAGAAGGAAGTCTTCAAATTCAGCTTGTATAATAGAGAAACTACTGAGCAGCCAGTAATAACAGGGTTTATCCTTACATCAGCCTTGCTCAATCACATAAATGGCCAGAGTCTTTACACACAAACACACACACACACACACACAGTAATAACAGGGTTTATCCTTACATCAGCCTTGCTCAATCACATAAATGGCCAGAGTCTTTACACACAAACACACACACACACACACACACACGTCCAACAAATCTTATTTCCCAGTGGTGGAGAATGATCGATGCAGTGTAGTTGTGACGCATCTCTGTTGGCATCCAGTTTGTGTGTTTCTTGACATTTCCTTATTGTGTACATAAATGTTAATATTGTTAGTTGTAGGAGTTCTGGGGCTGCTCAGTTGCGTAGTGGGTAGCACTGCTGACTTGCAGCGAGAACGTTCCGGGTTCTATTCCTGGCCCGGGGTCTTTCTGTATGGAGTTTGCATGTTCTCCCTGAGCATGCGTGGCTTCTCTCCGGGTACTCCGGCTTCCTCCCGCAGTCCAAAAACATGACTGTTAGGTTAATTGGCTTCTCTAAATTCTCCTTAGGTGTGAGTGTGTGCATGAATGGTTGTTTGTCCCGTTTGTCTCTGTGTTGCCCTGCAATGTACTGGCGGCCTGTCCAGGGTGTACCCTACCTCTCGCCCATAGACTGCTGGAGTTAGGCACCAGCACCCCTTCGAAACCCCCGCTGGTATAAAGTGTGATGGAAAATGGATGGATGGATGTTGGAGTTCTTGTTTCATATTACAAACTAGATCCACTTCTAAGGGAAAATACTATGTTTTTATAAGACTTGATTGCAATTCTTTTTTTTGTTCTGATCTTTCCAACTGCAGCCTTCATACTGGTGCAGCAGCCCTCGTGTGGCTTTGGTGAATGAGAAGGAAGAAGAAGAAGATGCAGAGAAAGCTATGAAGGGAGAGTTTATGGAGGAGGAGCCAGCTGGAGTTGTGTCTGGAATAAAGATTAAACACCTCACTAAGGTACAACTCTTGGAAAATAACCCTCTATAAGGCTAGGTTTGCAGTTTCTATGCTAATGCTATGGAGTGCATCTCTGCTTTTCAGATTTTTCAGATCGGGCCAAGATTTTAAACTTTGCTTTAATTGAGTGTTATGTTATTCTACTCCAAAAATTATTATGAGTTTACATTAACTCAGCTAAATACACATTTCATTCTGGAACCTTCAAAAATAATGTTTTGACTTCAAACACTAAAATAAATGTAGAATAAATTGTAGTGCATCTGCATTGTGATCGTTTATTAAACTTTAAAAACTAAAAATGATTATGGTTTTACAGTTATGGTCTTTTTAAAAGCCTTCCAGTCTTTGTCGTATTTTTTTATATTTTAAGTTTTACATGTACTAAAATCCGGACTGTCTGCAGGAAACTGGGGCAGAAACGTGTCAAATAAATTGTATTTATAAAAGAGTTAGAGATCAGTGACCATCTTTTAGCTGCAAATCTGAGACAAACTGAGTTTTTTTTACCCAAGGTGTATTGATAAAAAGTTAAACCTCTAATGGATCTGGGTGTCTCTTTCTGCCAGGACTTCAAAGTAGGAAGCAAGACACGACAGGCTGTGCGAGATCTGACATTGAACATGTTTGAGGGGCAGATCACAGTGGTGCTGGGACACAACGGTGCCGGGAAGACCACCACGCTCTCTATGCTTACAGGTTACCAGCCGCAAACATGGCAGGAAGCAAATTACGTGAAAACAGTCACCTAACGGCCATCTGTCCTGTTTATGTCACATTGTAGGTCTGTTTCCACCCACCAGTGGCAGGGCGTACATAAACGGCTACGACATCTGTCAGGACATGGCTCTGATCCGACGCAGTCTGGGTCTCTGTCCCCAGCACGACGTTTTATTTGATAACCTCACAGTGAGAGAGCATCTGCTCTTCTACGCGCAGGTATTCATTTATCAGCTACATATAAAAGGACTGTGTTGTTTGTGTAGATAGGCTCATGATGTTTTCTCACACTAAGATATAAACGTAATATTTGTGGACTGTACCACTGTATTTAAGAGCTGCTACCTAACCTTTACAGTACTTAAGGTGTAAGCTTTTGACAACTTCTGCTATAGAGTACTGCTTTTTTTGGCTGTAGAATGAAAGAACGAAGTGAACAGAACATAAATAGGTCATTGTTTATCTTGTGTTTCCAATGTCAAGCTAAAAGGCTTTCATAAGGAGCAGATTTCAGATGAGGTGGATCGGATCATCTCCATCCTGAATCTTGAGGACAAGCGTCATTCTCGCTCCAAGACCCTCTCTGGTGGCATGAAGAGGAAGCTCTCTATCGGCATCGCCCTCATTGGAGACTCCAAGGTCAGAAACTTTGCCAGTTATCTTTCATGGTCATTCATTTCTTTTGTGTTCCCCTCAAACAGTGAATATCTCCTCTGCTCCTGCCTCCAGGTTGTCATGCTAGACGAGCCCACGTCGGGTATGGATCCATCAGCACGGAGAGCCACCTGGGACCTTCTGCAGGGAGAGAAACGAGGTCGCACCATCCTCCTCACCACTCACTTCATGGATGAGGCCGATCTGCTCGGCGACCGGATCGCCATCATGGCGGGGGGTGAGCTGCAGTGCTGCGGATCACCACTCTTCCTTAAGAACAAATATGGTGAGTTTTTTTAATGATCTTATTAGTTCTTTTAAGTTTTTACCTTTTCTTCGTTGCAACAGTCTTTATTTCATGTCAGTTTCCCTGATTTTCATTACAACTAAAATCCTCCAATTAGATTGCAGCACTTTGCCAAATGATCCGTCCATGTTGACCCACCAGAAAAAAGAAATAAAGATAATTTTATTTGTTAGATAATTGTTTTGGCAAAATAATGTATCAATATATTGATACAATATATATATATATATTTATTTTTATATATATATTTTTATTTATTAATGAAGGTTATTTCCACTTATTTCCTGTTATGTTGTTTTCTATTGAGAATTGTGTTTAAAAATCTTTCTTGACATGATTGTTAAAATATGATAAAAAAAAAATATGAATAAAGCTCATAAATAATTGCTTTTATATGCTAGGTGCTGGCTACCACATGGTGATCGTCAAGGATGCACTTTGTAATGTGTCTGAGATCACTCGCCTTGTTCACATGTATGTTCCCAATGCTACACTGGAGAGCAGCGCTGGAGCAGAGCTGTCCTACATCCTGCCTAAAGAAAGCACCAGCAAGTAAGTTATTGTAACCTGAGGTCATTCCAGCTGAACCGCATGTAGTTACAGTTTGTTAGAGCGGCTGAAGCATTAAATCAACTTAAAATCCATTTATGACACTTGCATCTGTTTTTGAGGGGATAATATTGTCCAGAAATACATTATTATATATTTCATTAAATAATAAAATCCAGAGTCAATGCACTTGTTAAATGCTACGAAACAGAGCTTATTTTTTATTTTTCTTATTGCATGTAAAATAAGCTTTATTTCTTTTTTCTTTTTCAATTTCTGTGAACAGGGTCAAACAATAGATAATAAACTATACAGCAGTTTGAAGCAGGTATTGGCTGCTTTGAGTGTCGGGGTTCATGTTATTTACATAAACTTTTATGGGCAAAAATGTACAATATGATCTCTTCTTTTAAATAAAACTGAAAAGGCCACATTTTGCTTCACTTTTCAATTCTGCTCCTCAAAGACTAGCAGGACACCACA
Source organism: Cyprinodon variegatus (assembly GCF_000732505.1). Lineage (NCBI taxonomy): Eukaryota > Metazoa > Chordata > Actinopteri > Cyprinodontiformes > Cyprinodontidae > Cyprinodon > Cyprinodon variegatus. The sequence continues at coordinate 1,597,164 of NW_015150522.1, read as the reverse complement.
AACCTAAATACTTCAGAATGCTTAAAAATTAAGTGGTAACTGATTACCTAAGTGTTTTTCTGTAATAAAGTTAGACAATTTAAGTACTTACATGTTTTACATCACGGTGCTGTAAAACAAGTAGTACTTCACACTTAAATATTCTAAATTAATTAGTCAATAACTTTGAGGTAATCAGTTTCCACACTCGTTTTAAGTATTCTGAACTAATCAGGTTTGCTTGTAAAAGGTTTGTTAATCAGTTGCTTTGCAGAAACACAGTTTGTAGTTTTCCCAGTTTTAAAATGCTTTTGCAACAACTTTTTTTATTTTCTTTTTGTGAGCAAGACTAGAGCGGCTGCACAGTCTTTCAGCCAGCTGAACTGCAGTGCAAAGCAACAGGTAGAGAAGGGACCGTTCGGTGTTACCCATTGCTCCATGCGTCCAGACACTTTGGTGTTTTCTTTGGTGTCTCAGCATGCAGTAGGAACTGTGTTTGTGGTTTGTTAAATGCAGCGTGACACGTCTCTCCTCTTGTGTTTTCTTGCAGGTTTGAGCTGCTGTTTGCTGAGCTGGAGATGAATAAGGAGGAACTTGGTATTGCAAGCTATGGAGCCTCAGTCACCACCATGGAAGAAGTTTTTTTGAGGTAGGAAGTCTTTTTTATTTCCATTCCTCGTTGGGTAACATTTCTTGATAGATTTCATCCAAATCTTTTGGAGGAATTATTGGAGAAATTATTGCCACAGATAAAGGAATTTATTGCAACATGTACACACACTGTTCTGCATTAACGGGTTTGTGTAATTTTTTAGCATGAAAAACCCTTATGAAGAATTCCTGTGTGTTGTATAATTTTCTCCCACATCATTTATTACTTCTAAAAATATTTGTCTTCCTCTTCAAACTGGAGCGTATGTTTGCCTCCCCTTCTCTGTTTATATCATCCAGTTCCTGCTGTGCATTTCTTACTTTATTTCTGCTTCCTTATGGGTTTAATTCTGCATCTGTGGTAATGAGATCGCAGCCGCTTCCTCTGTGGAAGACGTAACTCTGCTTGCTGCTGAAACTGGCTGTCTGAAGATAAACTCGCTGCTTCCAAGGCCTTGTTATTTATGAGTCGTGCTGAGAGTCAAGCAGTGTGTTCTGGTCATTTACAGAAGAGAAAAAAAAATGGCACAACCACAAAGCAGTTTTAAAGTTCTAGTTGCCAAGAATTATATTTAAGCATGTTTTAGTTTGTGGTTTCATCTATTGATTCAATTTATACCATCAACTAATGTGACAATATTATCCCACTACTGCTGAACATCCTTAGGGTATCTAAACAGTGAATGAGTCAAAACAAAACTTGAAAAGCTTTTTTGATTTGAGAAAAAACTAGAACAATGCATGGTGTCTCTACTTTAAACACAACATGCATCGGTGTCAAAGTTTCTGCAATTAAAAAGCCAATCATGCTGATTATATATGTTTTCTTATCTTCTTGATAAATCTGTATACATTTGCAGTAAATGTCTTTGGATGTGATGTTTATTTATTGGCGACTGCTTTGAATTTTTCTCTTTGGACTTTTGGATTGAAGATGCAGCTAATTTAGCTTCTTCTGATTAACCATATAATCCAGCTGGCGGACATATTTGTAATATTCCCTATAAAGGTGAGGTTTTGTACCTTACGGTACCTTCAACTCTGATTATGAGCATCCCAAATCCGTCTGTTTTCCACAGCCAACACTGCGTCCAAATTCGCCCTTTTTAAATTTGATTCAGTCTCAGGCAGCACAGTTTGATGTCTAAGTTGACATATTTGAGCTTTCTCTCTTAAACACTTTAAATAACACTTTATAAGGTTTATTTATTAAATTACTATGAGACATGACAACAGATTTTGACAGAAGTGGTGATTGAACTCAGACCAGAGAAATGGCTCAGGTTATAGATGGAAGCGTTTATCACCGGGCTCGCTTCATCACGAAGTCAACCCAGAATACAAGTTAAAGAAGCACTTTATGGGCGTGCAGGTGGCGCAGAAGTTAGTGTGCATGACCCATGTGCGGAGGCCTTAGTCCTCGATGCAGCTGACCCGGGTTTGAATCCGACCTGTGGTCCTTTGCTGCATGTCTCTCCCCATCTCTCATACCCCCTTTCCTGTCAGCCTAATGTCAGAAAAACGAGCCACTAGTACCATAAAAAACCAAAAAGAAAAAAAAAAAAAAAAAAGAACTTTATATATTTCCAGTGTCAAACTCGTATGACATCATACTCATCAGGAGACCTCACCTGCTCCAACCATACAGAATATTACAGTGTTCTTAGATCAAGGACAACTCGAATGCACAGTGACATTAGTTTAGAAAAACTATCTGTATGCTTCCATTTCAGTCCTACATTTTCATGTACATAATGAGGACGATTACTTTTTATTTATTTATTTATTTTTTTCCAGCTTTTATTGTGATTACCTTGTCACAGGTAGAGAGCAACGAAATGAACTCTCTGCATTTAACCCATCCCCTTGGGGAGCAGTAGGCTGCCATTGTGCGGCGCCCAGGGAGCAGTGTGGAGTTAAGTGTCTTTGTTCAGGGAGCCAGAGTGGCAGTCTGTGGGAGTGGGGCTTGAACTCAGAACCTCAGGATTCCAAGCTCTATGCTCAAACCTCTAGGCCACCACTCCCCCACTATTTAATTTTATCCTAATTAGATACATTGCTTTGGAAAACATTAGCCTTAACATGTAAAGGGAGATTATCTTAGGGTTAAACAAAAAAAAATTATCCTAACACTCTGATTCGGCGCCCGCTGATTTGTTTTTTTGTTATTGGGCACATTAAATATTGCTAATGTTGCTCTCAGTTCCCTCCACCTTCAGTGCGAGGATAGGCGATGGTGCCTTTACTTTCCCCTCAGAAAAAACAAACTCTCACCTTGGTATTTGCTGTTTCAAAAGATTTAGAGTAGATGTGCTGTAATTTCACCCTCAAAATTAACCCGATGTACATTGAATTTACCGTTACCCCTTCATCCAAAGTATTCAATGCGTGGTGGACCACCGTTCTGTGACTCTCCTCATCCCCAGTAGTCACCAATTACTTTTCTGAGCGAGTAACTGATTAAAGGAATAACTTCCTATATCCTTTTTCTTCGGTGGTAAATACCTGTAATCATTTGTTTCTGTTTGCAGAGTGGGAAAGCTTGTTGATACTAGTTTGGACATTCAAGCAATCCAGCTGCCGGCTCTTCAGTACCAACACGAGAGACGCTCCCATGATTGGACCACAGATGATGCCAGCAGCATCAGCGGCCTGACAGATGTCACAGATTTCACAGACAGCGGCACACTCGTGTCTGAGGATGGGTCAAATATTAAACTAAACACAGGGGTAAGATTAATGGTTTTCTTTATATTCTCCACATGACTCCTACAGCTCTGTTTACGTTTTTTTTACGTGGTTCGCTCCAACAGGTAAGACTCCACCTGCAGCAGTTTTATGCCATGTTTCTGAAGAGGGCACTGTACAGCTGGAGGAACTGGAAGGTGATGGTGGCTCAGTTTTTGGTCCCTTTGATCTTCACTGTTGTGGCCTTAGTAGTGGCGCGCACCCTTCCCAACCACCAGAATGCTCCACAGCTGAGACTGGACCTCAGCCGCTACGGTCCCACCAGGGTCCCCGTGGCCCTGCAGCCTGGGGCGGGTCCCCTTGCATCTTCTCTTGCCAATATGTATGCCTCCCAGCTCCTGGCACAGCTGGGCGAGCTCGAAAATATCACAGGTGAGAAGTTGATAGAAAGATGTAGAGAAAAGCTCTCAGCTACCATGGTTACAATCTCTCTGTATAGAGAGAGTCTTTTCCTAAAAGGTGGCACACAAGAATCGGAAATCTGTTTGTCTCAAAAAGTACAAATACTTGTAGTTTGTCTCAAAGGCTTTAGATGGTTGCAGTGGTCAGGTAAATGCAAGTGTTGGAAGATAAGCCAATCCCCAGCTGAGACAATAGATGAACCGATTAGGACTTCAAGTGGGACATTCTCACAAATTACTTCAAGATCTTACATCGTAGCTTTGGATCTATGCTTAGGGTTACTGTCTGTTTCAAGTATTTTGTATCAATTAGTGCTATAAATTTCTCTGCTAAAGAAATTTTTCCCTAAAGTCACAGATTTGTCTTCTACTTAAGAATAATGCATTAATATATATCAGTGCAGCACCTAAAATACAGATGAAATACATGGCAGATTATTTTAGTAGGTCATAGGTGTTCTCAAAATTCCTCCATTTGGATTTAACTATCTAAAACTAGGTTACATGAAGAAATCAAATCACAGTTTGTCTTCTGTCTCTTTGACCATTTAGACTTCACTGATTATGTCCTGACGCAAGCAAAAGCAGAAGGTGGAAGCTTCAATGAGCGTTGCGTGGTGGGTGCTGCCTTCCTAGGTAGGAGCAGCCGCTACTCGGAAGCTACAGCCTATTTCAACAACCAGGGCTACCACACGCCTGCCACAGCCCTCATGATGGTGGATAATGCTCTGTTCAGACTCTTAGCCGGGCCCAACGCATCTATCCTGACAGGCAATTACCCCATGCCTAGAAACCTTTCTGAAGCTGCGAGGAGCCAGCTCACAGAGTGAGAACAAGACACAGTATCCCCATTAGAAGAAACACAAGCTTAAAACGTTCATAGATAATAATTTCTTTATTTTTCCTCTGTAGGGGTAAGACTGGGTTTGCCATTGCCATCAATCTGATGTATGGCATGGCCTCACTGTCCAGCACGTTTGCGCTGCTGCTTGTAACTGAGTCCTCCATCAAGTCAAAGCACGTGCAGCAGGTCAGCGGCGTCTACCTCTCCAACTTCTGGTTCTCTGCGCTGCTGTGGGACCTGATCAACTTCCTGCTTCCGTGCCTCCTCATGCTGGTCAGTGAGAAACCCAACCTCACTTCACAGAGGAAAGACACTTAGACCTAAGATGTTTGAACCGAGTATAATTTTTTCTGTTTTGCCTCTTTCCAGGTTGTATTTCAGGCGTTCGGAGTTGAGGCTTTTGTTGCGGATCACCACCTGGTCGACGTTCTCCTGATACTTGTCCTGTACGGCTGGGCCATCGTGCCTCTGATGTATCTGCTCAGCTTCCTGTTTTCCACTGCTGCCACTGCCTACACACGCCTCACTATCTTCAATATGATCTCCGGCACTGCCACGTTCCTGGCAGTCACTATCATGGCCATCCCAGGTGAGACGCTAACAAATAGCAGAAAACACTGAAAATCTCAGAATGAAAAAAAAGTCTGAGTTTGTCCCCTGATTGGTTGCAGATTTTGAAAAGAACTGCAACTATAAAACATGCTTCAGCTCACATACCGTCAACAACTGTCTCCTTTTGAGCATGCAGATACATTGCCTTGCTAAATTATTCTGGCTCCTGGAATTTTTTCAGACTTTGTCATAATAAAATTGCAGTTCAACTTCAAGCTAAAAAAAATGCACAAATACATTTAAACACAGACATTAAAAAACAATTTCTTTTTAGTTTTTATGTTCTATTTAATGTGGTTTACATATGCAAATCTTATCCTCTTTTTGCTGAACATGTACTTAAATATATTTAATGTTTACAAAGCTGCACATGGAATCTACATTTATTCATATTTGTTGAATGTATCAATGCTATAATTGAACATACAGTGGAGAAAAGTTCAAATAATTCAGGGATGGATTTGGAGTTTTCAAGCATCATTAATCTTTATTAGTTGTAACAATAAAAGAAAAATGTTATCACGACAGGAACTTTATCACAGTATTAATAAATTGTAATATATATGCCTACTCCTTACATTGGAGTACTATGATCTAGAATGCGCTCTTAAATGAGAATTCCAACTGGAAAAATCAAAGAATCAAGTAGCTTCATGTTTAGCATCTAACATGGCTGCTGCTCGTATAGAAAATAGTGAAATTTGTACGTTTAACCTGTTTTCTTTTTATGCACCTCTGTGGATTTGTATTTTGGACCACTTGCAAATATCACTCTTCCAAATTCATAGGTGAAGATTATTTTTTTTTTTAGTAGATAAAATGAAGCTAGTTACGTGATTAAATAAGCTTGTATTGCTAACAGTAGATTGCAACATGTAGATTAGTAAATCCCAATGCGATTTTTAAATGACATTTTGTCATTCTCATCTCTGAGCTCTGTCTTTAGAGGCGAAGCAAATGCAGCAATACCTTGGAAATTGCATCTGTAATTCCAATGAAAGCTAGTTCTTAGAGGAATTAACTAAAGATGCACTGAATATGAATATTTACCAAACTTTTTAGATGTTTATTTGTAAAAATGTTAAAAAGCACCTAGACTTTTCTTTCCTTTTCAGGACCTATTTTGTGCATAAGTAATAAA